>NW_027192690.1:316800-633600 GCF_949987515.2 Delphinus delphis
ATGAAGACCCTTTGAAGTCATATTGCATGGTACCCATTACACGGGTCTTAACTCTCCAGGTTTAAGGTATTCTTCCTTCAGCTAAAACATGCATGTGGAACCCAAGTATAATCAACCATGTGAACGGGAGACGTGTTCAAATATGTCTCAGTTTTCCTCCCCTGGTACTCGGGTGCAACATTCCAGATGCTTTACTAACACTCTCCCCACTTGGAGAGTCACCGCCTTTAACCTCCTGTTTGGCCCAGTTTGCAATTTCTGCAGAAGATGAACAGGAATAGCGAGAACCAATGAGAGACTAGCTGGAGGTGTCTGGACGGGCAAATTTAACTCTCATTTCCCACCAGGAAGAGGAAATAACCAAAGGCTCAGCGTGCCGTGCCGGAACCAGATTAGGGCCTGAAGCCATCCTGCGGTGTTGCGGCCAGGTCACAAGAAAGCAAGTTGAAGAAAGGAGCTCAGGGGCACTGTAATTCACAAACCTGCAGAGTTATAAATGACAGCTATCGTCCAAAAATAGACTGAAGTAAGGCTGCCAAGAGGACTTGAAAGCGGGGCAGAATTGCAGGAAACCGATTTCAGGAGGTAGACTGGAATTGCATTGAAAGCATAGGAAAAGAGGCAGAACGTCCACAATGATGCACTTGGCCAAAAAGGGCGTATGCGTTTTTTCCTGAATATATTCAGGAAAAAACGCATACGCCCTTTTTGGCCAACCAAGCAAGCTTGCAAAGGAAATCTGCACTACAATGAAGTCTCACTTCCCCCCGGTCAAAAGGGCCATCTGAAAAAAGTGTAAAATCCAGAAAGGCAGGACAGGCCATGGAGAACTAGGAGCCTTGTTATGCTGATGGGCGGGATGTAAATTGCCAACAACCACTCCGGAGAAGTGTATGGTGTTTCCTGAAACATCTAAAAAACAAAGCAACAGAGCCTAGGGCACTGCCACTTATGGTCCTATAGCTTAGGGAAATTAAAATCAAAAAGACACAGCCACCCCAAAGTTTGGGACGCCTCTGTTTACAAGAACCTCGTTTACAGTACAAGTTCAACATCGCAGAAAGTGAAAAATGGATAAAGAAGTTGTGGTATTTACTTACAAAGCAATATCACTCAGCAATGAAATCTGTGTCATCAGGCCCTTAGCAGCACAATGAGTGGATTCAGGTATGATGATTCTAACTGAAGTAAGTCACACAGAAAAAGAAACATCATAAGATATCAGTAATACACGGAATGTAAACTTGGCTACACAGGAACTGAATTACAGAACAGAACATGGTCTCAAATTTAGAAAACCAACTTATGCTTGCTTAAGGGTAAAGGTGAGTTGGGGTGCTGCATAAAACCAGAGATTGAAATGAGCACAGATAAAGTTCCTTAAGTCAAATATGGAATAGACAAGAGCTACTCCTTGCTCAACGAAATGGACTCAACACCGCATATTAAACGCCTAAGAATGTACCTGACTAGTAAGTATGTTAAAACCTATGGATTGCTATGTCTCCGAAAGAGAATCAAGCATGTGTACAGGGGCATAAACGCAGCAGTGATAGGATTGGAGAGGTTCGGTGAGCAAATGAAGACTCTTTGAAGTCATATTGCATGGTACCCATTACACGGGTCTTAACTCTCCAGGTTTAAGGTATTCTTCCTTCAGCTAAAACATGCATGTGGAACCCAAGTATGATCAACCATGTGAACGGGAGACGTGTTCAAATATGTCTCAGTTTTCCTCCCCTGGTACTCGGGTGCAACATTCCAGACGCTTTACTAACACTCTCCCCACTTGGAGAGTCAGCGCCTTTAACCTCCTGTTTGGCCCAGTTTGCAATTTCTGCGGAAGATGAACAGGAATAGCGAGAACCAATGAGAGACTAGCTGGAGGTGTCTGGACGGGCAAATTTAACTCTCATTTCCCACCAGGAAGAGGAAATAACCAAAGGTTCAACGTGCCGTGCCGGAACCAGATTAGGGCCTGAAACCATCCTGCGGTGTTGCGGCCAGCTCAAAAGAAAGCAAGTTGAAGAAAGGAGCTCAGGGGCACTGTAATTCACAAACCTGCAGAGTTATAAATGACAGCTATCGTCCAAAAATAGACTGAAGTAAGGCTGCCAAGAGGACTTGAAAGCGGGGCAGAATTGCAGGAAACCGATTTCAGGAGGTAGACTGGAATTGCACTGAAAGCATAGGAAAAGAGGCAGAACGTCCACAATGATGCACTTGGCCAAAAAGGGCGTATGCGTTTTTTCCTGAATATATTCAGGAAAAAACGCATACGCCCTTTTTGGCCAACCAAGCAAGCTTGCAAAGGAAATCTGCACTACAATGAAGTCTCACTTCCCCCCGATCAAAAGGGCCATCTGAAAAAAGTGTAAAATCCAGAAAGGCAGGACAGGCCATGGAGAACTGGGAGCCTTGTTATGCTGATGGGCGGGATGTAAATTTCCAACAGACACTCGGGAGAAGTGTATGGTGTTTCCTGAAACATCTAAAAAACAAAGCAACAGAGCCTAGGGCACTTCCACTTATGGTCCTATAGCTTAGGGAAATTAATATCAAAAAGACACAGCCACCCCAAAGTTTGGGACGCCTCTGTTTACAAGAACCTCGTTTACAGTACAAGTTCAACATCGCAGAAAGTGAAAAATGGATAAAGAAGTTGTGGTATTTACTTACAAAGCAATATCACTCAGCAATGAAATCTGTGTCATCAGGCCCTTAGCAGCACAATGAGTGGATTCAGGTATGATGATTCTAACTGAAGTAAGTCACACAGAAAAAGAAACATCATAAGATATCAGTAATACACGGAATGTAAACTTGGCTACACAGGAACTGAATTACAGAACAGAACATGGTCTCAAATTTAGAAAACCAACTTATGCTTGCTTAAGGGTAAAGGTGAGTTGGGGTGCTGCATAAAACCAGAGATTGAAATGAGCACAGATAAAGTTCCTTAAGCCAAATATGGAATAGACAGGAGCTACTCCTTGCTCAACGAAATGGACTCAAAACCCCATATTAAACGCCTAAGAATGTACCTGACTAGTAAGTATCTTAAAACCTATGGATTGCTATGTCTCCGAAAGAGAATCAAGTGTGTGTACAGGGGCATAAACGCAGCAGTGATAGGATTGGAGAGGTTCGGTGAGCAAATGAAGACCCTTTGAAATCATATTGCATGGTACCCATTACACGGGTCTTAACTCTCCAGGTTTAAGGTATTCTTCCTTCAGCTAAAACCTGCATGTGGAACCCAGAGTATGATCAACCATGTGAACGGGAGACGTGTTCAAATATGTCTCAGTTTTCCTCCCCTGGTACTCGGGTGCAACATTCCAGATGCTTTACTAACAGTCTCCCGACTTGAAGAGTCAGCGCCTTTAACCTCCTGTTTGGCCCAGTTTGCAATTTTTGCGGAAGATGAACAGGAATAGCGAGAACCAATGAGAGACTAGCTGGAGGTGTCTGGACGGGCAAATTTAACTCTCATTTCCCACCAGGAAGAGGAAATAACCAAAGGCTCAGCGTGCCGTACCGGAACCAGATTAGGGCCTGAAGCCATCCTGCGGTGTTGCGGCCAGCTCAAAAGAAAGCGAGTTGAAGAAAGGAGCTCAGGGGCACTGTAATTCACAAACCTGCAGAGTTATAAATGACAGCTATCGTCCAAAAATAGACTGAAGTAAGGCTGCCAAGAGGACTTGAAAGCGGGGCAGAATTGCAGGAAACCGATTTCAGGAGGTAGACTGGAATTGCATTGAAAGCATAGGAAAAGAGGCAGAACGTCCACAATGATGCACTTGGCCAATAAGGGCGTATGCGTTTTTTCCTGAATATATTCAGGAAAAAACGCATACGCCCTTTTTGGCCAACCAAGCAAGCTTGCAAAGGAAATCTGCACTACAATGAAGTCTCACTTCCCCCCGGTCAAAAGGGCCATCTGAAAAAAGTGTAAAATCCAGAAAGGCAGGACAGGCCATGGAGAACTGGGAGCCTTGTTATGCTGATGGGCTGGATGTAAATTGCCAACAACCACTCAGGAGAAGTGTATGGTGTTTCCTGAAACATCTAGAAAACAAAGCAACAGAGCCTAGGGCACTGCCACTTATGGTCCTATAGCTTAGGGAAATTAAAATCAAAAAGACACAGCCACCCCAAAGTTTTGAACGGCTCTGTTTACAAGAACCTCGTTTACAGTACAAGTTCAACATCGCAGAAAGTGAAAACTGGATAAAGAAGTTGTGGTATTTACTTACAAAGCAATATCACTCAGCAATGAAATCTATGTCATCAGGCCCTTAGCAGCACAATGAGTGGATTCAGGTATGATGATTCTAACTGAAATAGGTCACACAGAAAAAGAAACATCATAAGATATCAGTAATACACGGAATGTAAACTTGGCTACACAGGAACTGAATTACAGAACAGAACAGGGTCTCAAATTTAGAAAACCAACTTATGCTTGCTTAAGGAGAAAGGAGAGTTGGGGTGCTGCATAAAACTAGAGATTGAAATGAGCACAGATAAAGTTCCTTAAGCCAAATATGGAATAGACAAGAGCTACTCCTTGCTCAACGAAATGGACTCAACACCGCATATTAAACGCCGAAGAATGTACCTGACTAGTAAGTATCTTAAAACCTATGGATTGCTATGTCTCCAAAAGAGAATCAAGCATGTGTACAGGGGCATAAACGCAGCAGTGATAGGATTGGAGAGGTTCGTGAGCAAATGAAGACCCTTTGAAGTCATATTGCATGGTACCCATTCCACGGGTTTCAACTACCCAGGTTTAAGGTATTCTTCCTTCAGCTAAAACATGCATGTGGAACCTAGAGTATGATCAACCATGTGATCGGGAGACATCTTCAAATATGTCTCAGTTTTCGTACCCTGGTACTCGGGTGCAACATTCCAGAGGCTTTACTAACACTCTCCCCACTTGGAGAGTCAGTCCCTTTAACCTCCTGTTTGGCCCAGTTTGCAATTTCTGTGGAAGATGTACAGGAATAGGGAGAACCAATGAGAGACAAGCGGGAGGTGTCTGGACGGGCAAATTTAACTCTAATTTCCCACCAGGATGAGGAATTAACCAAAGGCTCAGCGTGCCGTGCCGGAACCAGATTAGGGCCTGAAGCCATCCTGCGGTGTTGCGGCCAGCTCACAAGAAAGCGAGTTGAAGAAAGGAGCTCAGGGGCACTGTAATTCACAAACCTGCAGAGTTATAAATGACAGCTATCGTCCAAAAATAGACTGAAGTAAGGCTGCAAAGAGGACTTGAAAGCGGGGCAGAATTGCAGGAAACCGATTTCAGGAGGTAGACTGGAATTGCATTGAAAGCATAGGAAAAGGGGCAGAACGTCCACAATGATGCACTTGGCCAATAAGGGCGTATGCGTTTTTTCCTGAATATATTCAGGAAAAAACGCATACGACCTTTTTGACCAACCAAGCAAACTTGCAAAGGAAATCGGCACTAAAATGAAGTCTCACTTCTCCCCGGTCAAAAGGGCCATCTGAAAAAAGTGTAAAATCCAGAAAGGCAGGACAGGCTATGGAGAACTGGGAGCCTTGTTATGCTGATGGGCGGGATGTAAATTGCCAACAGACACTCAGGAGAAGTGTATGGTGTTTCCTGAAACATCTAAAAAACAAAGCAACAGAGCCTAGGGCACTTCCACTTATGGTCCTATAGCTTAGGGAAATTAAAATCAAAAAGACACAGCCACCCCAAAGTTTGGGACGCCTCCGTTTACAAGAACCTCGTTTACCGTACAAGTTCAATATCACAGAAAGTGAAAAATGGATAAAGAACTTGTGGTACTTACGTACAATGCAGTATCACTCAGCAATGAAATCTATGTCATCAGGCCCGTAGCAGCATAATGAGTGGATTCAGGTACGATGATTCTAACTGAAATAAGTCACACAGAAAAAGAAACATCATAAGATATCACTAATAAACGGAATGTAAACTTGGCTACACAGGAACTGCATTCCAAAACAGAACAGGGTCTCAAATTTAGAAAACCAACTTATGCTTGCTTAAGGGTAAAGGTGAGTTGGGGTGCTGCATAAAACCAGAGATTGAAATGAGCACAGATAAAGTTCCTTAAGTCAAATATGGAATAGACTAGAGCTACTCCTTGCTCAACGAAATGGACTCAAAACCCCATATTAAAAGCCTAAGAATGTACCTGACTAGTAAGTATCTTAAAACCTATGGATTGCTATGTCTCCAAAAGAGAATCAAGCGTGTGTACAGGGGCATAAACGCAGCAGTGATAGGATTGGAGAGGTTCGGTGAGCAAATGAAGACCCTTTGAAGTCATATTGCATGGTACCCATTACACGGGTCTCAACTCTCCAGGTTTAAGGTATTCTTCCTTCAGCTAAAACATGCATGTGGAACCCAGAGTATGTTCAACCATGTGAACGGGAGACGTGTTCAAATATGTCTCAGTTTTCCTCCCCTGGTACTCGGGTGCAACATTCCAGACGCTTTACTAACACTCTCCCGACTTGGAGAGTCAGTCCCTTTAACCTCCTGTTTGGCCCAGTTTGCAATTTCTGCGGAAGATGAACAGGAATAGCGAGAACCAATGAGAGACTAGCTAGAGGTGTCTGGACGGGCAAATTTAACTCTCATTTCCCACCAGGAAGAGGAAATAACCAAAGGCTCAGCGTGCCGTACCGGAACCAGATTAGGGCCTGAAGCCATCCTGCGGTGTTGCGGCCAGCTCAAAAGAAAGCGAGTTGAAGAAAGGAGCTCAGGGGCACTGTAATTCACAAACCTGCAGAATTATAAATGACAGCTATCGTCCAAAAATAGACTGAAGTAAGGCTGCCAAGAGGACTTGAAAGCGGGGCAGAATTGCAGGAAACCGATTTCAGGAGGTAGACTGGAATTGCATTGAAAGCATAGGAAAAGAGGCAGAACGTCCACAATGATGCACTTGGCCAAAAAGGGCGTATGCGTTTTTTCCTGAATATATTCAGGAAAAAACGCATACGCCCTTTTTGGCCAACCAAGCAAGCTTGCAAAGGAAATCTGCACTACAATGAAGTCTCACTTCCCCCCGGTCAAAAGGGCCATCTGAAAAAAGTGTAAAATCCAGAAAGGCAGGACAGGCCATGGAGAACTGGGAGCCTTGTTATGCTGATGGGCTGGATGTAAATTGCCAACAGACACTCGGGAGAAGTGTATGGTGTTTCCTGAAACATCTAAAAAACAAAGCAACACAGCCTAGGGCACTGCCACTTATGGTCCTATATCTTAAGGAAATTAAAATCAAAAAGACACAGCCACCCCAAATTTGGGACCCCTCTGTTTACAAGAACCTCGTTTACAGTACAAGTTCAACATCGCAGAAAGTGAAAAATGGATAAAGAAGTTTTGGTATTTACTTACAAAGCAATATCACTCAGCAATGAAATCTGTGTCATCAGGCCCTTAGCAGCACAATGAGTGGATTCAGGTATGATGATTCTAACTGAAATAAGTCACACAGAAAAAGAAACATCATAAGATATCAGTAATACACGGAATGTAAACTTGGCTACACAGGAACTGAATTACAGAACAGAACAGGGTCTCAAATTTTGAAAACTAACTTATGCTTGCTTAAGGGGAAAGGTGAGTTGGGGTGCTGCATAAAACCAGAGATTGAAATGAGCACAGATAAAGTTCCTTAAGCCAAATATGGAATAGACAAGAGCTACTCCTTGCTCAACGAAATGGACTCAACACCCCATATTAAACGCCTAAGAATGTACCTGACTAGTAAGTATCTTAAAACCTATGGATTGCTATGTCTCCGAAAGAGAATCAAGCATGTGTACAGGGGCATAAACGCAGCAGTGATAGGATTGGAGAGGTTCGGTGAGCAAATGAAGACCCTTTGAAGTCATATTGCATGGTACCCATTACAAGGGTTTCAACTACCCAAATTTAAGGAATTCTTCCTTCAGCTAAAACCTGCATGTGGAACACAGAGTATGATCAACCATGTGAACGGGAGATGTGTTCAAATATGTCTCAGTTTTCCTCCCCTGGTACTCGGGTGCAACATTCCAGACGCTTTACTAACACTCTACCGACTTGGAGAGTCAGCGCCTTTAACCTCCTGTTTGGCCCAGTTTGCAATTTCTGCAGAAGATGAACAGGAATAGCGAGAACCAATGAGAGACTAGCTGGAGGTGTCTGGACGGGCAAATTTAACTCTCATTTCCCACCAGGAAGAGGAAATAACCAAAGGCTCAGCGTGCCGTGCCGGAACCAGATTAGGGCCTGAAGCCATCCTGCGGTGTTGCGGCCAGGTCACAAGAAAGCGAGTTGAAGAAAGGAGCTCAGGGGCACTGTAATTCACAAACCTGCAGAGTTATAAATGACAGCTATCGTCCAAAAATAGACTGAAGTAAGGCTGCCAAGTGGACTTGAAAGCGGGGCAGAATTGCAGGAAACCGATTTCAGGAGGTAGACTGGAATTGCATTGAAAGCATAGGAAAAGAGGCAGAACGTCCACAATGATGCACTTGGCCAAAAAGGGCGTATGCGTTTTTTCCTGAATATATTCAGGAAAAAACGCATACGCCCTTTTTGGCCAACCAAGCAAGCTTGCAAAGGAAATCTGCACTACAATGAAGTCTCACTTCCCCCCGGTCAAAAGGGCCATCTGAAAAAAGTGTAAATTCCAGAAAGGCAGGACAGGCCATGGAGAACTGGGAGCCTTGTTATGCTGATGGGCGGGATGTAAATTGCCAACAACCACTCTGGAGAAGTGTATGGTGTTTCCTGAAACATCTAAAAAACAAAGCAACAGAACCTAGGGCACTTCCACTTATGGTCCTATAGCTTAGGGAAATTAAAATCAAAAAGACACAGCCACCCCAAAGTTTGGAATGGCTCTGTTTACAAGAACCTCGTTTACAGTACAAGTTCAACATCGCAGAAAGTGAAAAATGGATAAAGAAGTTGTGGTATTCACTTACAAAGCAATATCACTTAGCAATGAAATCTATGTCATCAGGCCCTTAGCAGCACAATGAGTGGATTCAGGTATGATGATTCTAACTGAAATAAGTCACACAGAAAAAGAAACATCATAAGAGATCAGTAATACACGGAATGGAAACTTGGCTACACAGGAACTGAATTACAGAACAGAACAGGGTCTCAAATTTAGAAAACCAACTTATGCTTGCTTAAGGGTAAAGGTGAGTTGGGGTGCTGCATAAAACCAGAGATTGAAATGAGCACAGATAAAGTTCCTTAAGCCAAATATGGAAAGACAAGAGCTACTCCTTGCTCAACGAAATGGACTCAACACCGCATATTAAACGCCTAAGAATGTACCTGACTAGTAAGTATCTTAAAACCTATGGATTGCTATGTCTCCAAAAGAGAATCAAGCATGTGTACAGGGGCATAAACGCAGTAGTGATAGGATTGGGGAGGTTCAGTGAGCAAATGAAGACCCTTTGAATTCATATAGCATGGTACCCATTCCACGGGTCTCAACTCTCCAGGTTTAAGGTATTATTCCTTCAGCTAAAACATGCATGTGGAACCTAGAGTATGATCAACCATGTGATCGGGAGACGTGTTCAAATATGTCTCAGTTTTCCTCCCCTGGTACTCGGGTGCAACATTCCAGACGCTTTACTAACACTCTCCCGACTTGGAGAGTCAGTCCCTTTAACCTCCTGTTTGGCCCAGTTTGCAATTTCTGCGGAAGATGAACAGGAATAGCGAGAACCAATGAGAGACTAGCTGGAGGTGTCTGGACGGGCAAATTTAACTCTCATTTCCCACCAGGAAGAGGAATTAACCAAAGGCTCAGCGTGCCGTGCCGGAACCAGATTAGGGCCTGAAGCCATCCTGCGGTGTTGCGGCCAGGTCACAAGAAAGCGAGTTGAAGAAAGGAGCTCAGGGGCACTGTAATTCACAAACCTGCAGAGTTATAAATGACAGCTATCGTCCAAAAATAGACTGAAGTAAGGCTGCCAAGAGGACTTGAAAGCGGGGCAGAATTGCAGGAAACTGATTTCAGGAGGTAGACTGGAATTGCATTGAAAGCATAGGAAAAGAGGCAGAACGTCCACAATGATGCACTTGGCCAAAAAGTGCGTATGCGTTTTTTCCTGAATATATTCAGGAAAAAACGCATACGCACTTTTTGGCCAACCAAGCAAACTTGCAAAGGAAATCTGCACTACAATGAAGTCTCACTTCCCCCCGGTCAAAAGAGCCATCTGAAAAAAGTGTAAAATCCAGAAAGGCAGGACAGGCCATGGAGAACTGGGAGCCTTGTTATGCTGATGGGCGGGATGTAAATTGCCAACAGATACTCAGGAGAAGTGTATGGTGTTTCCTGAAACATCTAAAAAACAAAGCAACAGAGCCTAGGGCACTTCCACTTATGGTCCTATAGCTTAGGGAAATTAAATCAAAAAGACACAGCCACCCCAAAGTTTGGGACGCCTCCATTTACAAGAACCTCGTTTACCGTAGAAGTTCAATATCACAGAAAGTGAAAAATGGATAAACAACTTGTGGTACTTACGTACAATGCAGTATCACTCAGCAATGAAATCTATGTCATCAGGCCCGTAGCAGCATAATGAGTGGATTCAGGTACGATGATTCTAACTGAAATAAGTCACACAGAAAAAGAAACATCATAAGATATCAGTAATACACGGAATGTAAACTTGGCTACACAGGAAATGCATTCCAAAACAGAACAGGGTCTCAAATTTAGAAAACCAACTTATGCTTGCTTAAGGGGAAAGGTGAGTTGGGGTGCTGTATAAAACCAGAGATTGAAATGAGCACAGATAAAGTTCCTTAAGCCAAATATGGAATAGACAAGAGCTACTCCTTGCTCAACGAAATGGACTCAACACCCCATATTAAACGCCTAAGAATGTACCTGACTAGTAAGTATCTTAAAACCTATGGATTGCTATGTCTCCAAAAGAGAATCAAGCGTGTGTACAGGGGCATAAATGCAGCAGTGATAGGATTGGAGAGGTTCGGTGAGCAAATGAAGACCCTTTGAAGTCATATTTCATGGTACCCATTCCACGGGTCTCAACTCTCCAGGTTTAAGGTATTCTTCCTTCAGCTAAAACATGCATGTGGAACCCAGAGTATGATCAACCATGTGAACGGGAGACGTGTTCAAATATGTCTCAGTTTTCGTACCCTGGTACTCGGGTGCAACATTCCAGACGCTTTACTAACACTCTCCCGACTTGGAGAGTCAGTCCCTTTAACCTCCTGTTTGGCCCAGTTTGCAATTTCTGCGGAAGATGAACAGGAATAGTGAGAACCAATGAGAGGCTAGCTGGAGGTGTCTGGACGGGCAAATTTAACTCTCATTTCCCACCAGGAAGAGGAAATAACCAAAGGCTCAGCGTGCCGTACCGGAACCAGATTAGGGCCTGAAGCCATCCTGCGGTGTTGCGGCCAGGTCACAAGAAAGCGAGTTGAAGAAAGGAGCTCAGGGGCACTGTAATTCACAAACCTGCACAGTTATAAATGACAGCTATCGTCCAAAAATAGACTGAAGTAAGGCTGCCAAGAGGACTTGAAAGTGGGGCAGAATTGCAGGAAACCGATTTCAGGAGGTAGACTGGAATTGCATTGAAAGCATAGGAAAAGAGGCAGAACGTCCACAATGATGCACTTGGCCAAAAAGGGCGTATGCGTTTTTTCCTGAATATATTCAGGAAAAAATGCATACGCCCTTTTTGGCCAACCAAGCAAGCTTGCAAAGGAAATCTGCACTACAATGAAGTCTCACTTCCCCCCGGTCAAAAGGGCCATCTAAAAAAAGTGTAAAATCCAGAAAGGCAACAGGCCATTGAGAACTGGGAGCCTTGTTATGCTGATGGGCGGGATGTAAATTGCCAACAGACACTTGGGAGAAGTGTATGGTGTTTCCTGAAACATCCAAAAAACAAAGCAACAGAGCCTAGGGCACTTCCACTTATGGTCCTATAGCTTAGGGAAATTAAAATCAAAAAGACACAGCCACCCCAAAGTTTGGAACGGCTCTGTTTACAAGAACCTTGTTTACAGTACAAGTTCAACATCGCAGAAAGTGAAAAATGGATAAAGAAGTTGTGGTATTCACTTACAAAGCAATATCACTCAGCAATGAAATCTATGTCATCAGGCCCTTAGCAGCACAATGAGTGGATTCAGGTATGATGATTCTAACTGAAATAAGTCACACAGAAAAAGAAACATCATAAGATATCAGTACTACACGGAATGGAAACTTGGCTACACAGGAACTGAATTACAGAACAGAACAGGGTCTCAAATTTAGAAAACCAACTTATGCTTGCTTAAGGGTAAAGGTGAGTTGGGGTGCTGCATAAAACCAGAGATTGAAATGAGCACAGATAAAGTTCCTTAAGCCAAATATGGAATAGACAAGAGCTACTCCTTGCTCAACGAAATGGACTCAACACCGCATATTAAACGCCTAAGAATGTACCTGACTAGTAAGTATCTTAAAACCTATGGATTGCTATGTCTCTGAAAGAGAATCAAGCATGTGTACAGGGGCATAAACGCAGCAGTGATAGGATTGGAGAGGTTCGGTGAGCAAATGAAGACCCTTTGAAGTCATATTGCATGGTACCCATTACACGGGTTTCAACTACCCAGGTTTAAGGTATTCTTCCTTCAGCTAAAACATGCATGTGGAACCTAGAGTATGATCAACCATGTGATCGGGAGACGTGTTCAAATATGTCTCAGTTTTCCTCCCCTGGTACTCGGGTGCAACATTCCAGACGCTTTACTAACACTCTACCGACTTGGACAGTCAGTGCCTTTAACCTCCTGTTGGGCCCAGTTTGCAATTTCTGCGGAAGATGAACAGGAATAGCGAGAATGAATGAGAGACTAGCTGGAGGTGTCTGAACGGGCAAATTTAACTCTCATTTCCCACTAGGAAGAGGAATTAACCAAAGGCTCAGCGTGCCATGCCGGAAACAGATTAGGGCCTGAAGCCATCCTGCGGTGTTGCGGCCAGCTCAAAAGAAAGCGAGTTGAAGAAAGGAGCTCAGGGGCACTGTAATTCACAAACCTGCAGAGTTATAAGTGACAGCTATCGTCCAAAAATAGACTGAAGTAAGGCTGCCAAGAGGACTTGAAAGCGGGGCAGAATTGCAGGAAACCGATTTCAGGAGGTAGACTGGAATTGCATTGAAAGCATAGGAAAAGAGGCAGAACGTCCACAATGATGCACTTGGCCAAAAAGGGCGTATGCGGTTTTTCCTGAATATATTCAGGAAAAAACGCATACGCCCTTTTTGGCCAACCAAGCAGGCTGACAAAGGTAATCTGCACTACAATGAAGTCTCAATTCCCCCTGCTCAAAGGGGCCAACTGAAAAAAGTGTAAAATCCAGAAAGGCAGGACAGGCCATGGAGAACTGGGAGCCTTCTTATGCTGATGGGCGGGATGTAAATTGCCAACAGCCACTCGGGAGAAGTGTATGGTGTTTCCTGAAACATCTAAAAAACAAAGCAACAGAGCCTAGGGCACTTCCACTTATGGTCCTATAGCTTAGGGAAATTAAAATCAAAAAGACACAGCCACCCCAAAGTTTGGGACGTGTCTGCTTACAAGAACATCATTTACCGTACAAGTTCAATATCGCAGAAAGTGAAAAATGGATAAAGAAGTTGTGGTACTTACGTACAATGCAGTATCAATCAGCAATGAAATCTATGTCATCAGGCCCGTAGCGGCATAATGAGGGGATTCAGGTACGATGATTCTAACTGAAATAAGTCACACAGAAAAAGAAACATCATAAGATATCACTAATACACGGAATGTAAACTGGCTACACAGGAACTGAATTCCAAAACAGAACAGGGTCTCATATTTAGAAAACCAACTTATGCTTGCTTAAGGGGAAAGGTGAGTTGGGGTGCTGCATAAAACCAGAGATTGAAATGAGCACAGATAAAGTTCCTTAAGACAAATATGGAATAGACAAGAGCTACTCCTTGCTCAACGAAACGGACTCAACACCCCATATTAAACGCCTAAGAATATACCTGACTAGTAAGTATCTTAAAACCTATGGATTGCTATGTCTCCAAAAGAGAATCAAGCGTGTGTACAAGGGTCATAAACGCAGCAGTGATAGGATTGGAGAGGTTCGGTGAGCAAATGAAGACCCTTTGAAGTCATATTGCATGGTACCCATTCCACGGGTCTCAACTCTCCAGGTTTAAGGTATTCTTTCTTCAGCTAAAACATGCATGTGGAACCCAGATTATTATCAAACGTGTGATCGGGAGACGTGTTCAAATATGTCTCAGTTTTCGTCCCCTGTACTTCGGTGCAACATTCCACACGCTTTACTAACACTCTCCCGACTTGGAGAGTCAATGCCTTTAACTTCCTGTTTGGCCCAGTTTGCAATTTCTGCGGAAGATGTACAGGAATAGGGAGAACCAATGAGAGACAAGCGGGAGGTGTCTGGACGGGCAAATTTAACTCTCATTTCCCACCAGGATGAGGAATTAACCAAAGGCTCAGCGTGCCGTGCCGGAACCAGATTAGGGCCTGAAGCAATCCTGCGGTGTGGCGGCCAGCTCACAAGAAAGTGAGTTGAAGAAAGGAGCTCAGGGGCACTGTAATTCACAAACCTGCAGACTTATAAATGACAGCTATCATCCAAAAATATACTGAAGTAAGGCTGCCAAGAGGACTTGAAAGCGGGGCAGAATTGCAGGAAACCGATTTCAGGAGGTAGACTGGAATTGCATTTCAAGCGTACGAAAAGAGGCAGAACGTCCACAGTGATGCACTTGGCCAAAAAGGGCGTATGCGTTTTTTCCTGAATATATTCAGGAAAAAAATCATGCGCCCTTTTTGGCCAACCAAGCAAGCTTGCAAAGGAAATCTGCACTACAATGAAGTCTCACTTCCCCCCGGTCAAAAGGGCCATCTGAAAAAAGTGTAAAATCCAGAAAGGCAGGACAGGCCATGGAGAACTGGGAGCCTTGTTATGCTGATGGGCGGGATGTAAATTGCCAACAGACACTTGGGAGAAGTGTATGGTGTTTCCTGAAACATCTAAAAAACAAAGCAACAGAGCCTAGGGCACTTCCACTTATGGTCCTATAGCTTAGGGAAATTAAAATCAAAAAGACACAGCCACCCCAAAGTTTGGAACGGCTCTGTTTACAAGAACCTCGTTTACAGTACAAGTTCAACATCGCAGAAAGTGAAAAATGGATAAAGAAGTTGTGGTACTTACGTACAATGCAGTATCACTCAGCAATGAAATCTTTGTCATCAGGCCCGTAGCAGCATAATGAGTGGATTCAGGTACGATGTTTCTAACTGAAATAAGTCACACAGAAAAAGAAACATCATAAGATATCAGTAATACACGGAATGTAAACTTGGCTACACAGGAACTGAATTACAGAACAGAACAGGGTCTCAAATTTAGAAAACCAACTTCTGCTTGCTTCAGGGGAAAGGTGAGATGGGGTGCTCCATAAAACCAGAGATTGAAATGAGCACAGATAAAGTTCCTTAAGCCAAATATGGAATAGACAAGAGCTACTCCTTGCTCAACGAAATGGACTCAAAACCCCATATTAAACGCCTAGGAATGTACCTGACTAGTAAGTATCTTAAAACCTATGGATTGCTATGTCTCTGAAAGAGAATCAAGCGTGTGTACTGGGGCATAAATGCAGAAGTGATAGGATTGGAGAGGTTCGGTGAGCAAATGAAGACCCTTTGAAGTCATACTGCATGGTACCCATTCCACGGGTCTCAACTCTCCAGGTTTAAGGTATTCTTCCTTCAGCTAAAACATGCATGTGGAACCCAGAGTATGATCAACCGTGTGATCGGGAGACGTGTTCAAATATGTCTCAGTTTTCCTCCCCTGGTACTCGGGTGCAACATTCCAGACGCTTTACTAACACTCTACCGACTTGGACAGTCAGTGCCTTTAACCTCCTGTTTGGCCCAGTTTGCAATTTCTGCGGAAGATGAACAGGAATAGCGAGAATGAATGAGAGACTAGCTGGAGGTGTCTGAACAGGCAAATTTAACTCTCATTTCCCACTAGGAAGAGGAATTAACCAAAGGCTCAGCGTGCCATGCCGGAAACAGATTAGGGCCTGAAGCCATCCTGCGGTGTTGCAGCCAGCTCACAAGAAAGTGAGTTGAAGAAAGGAGCTCAGGGGCACTGTAATTCACAAACCTGCAGAGTTATAAATGACAGCTATCGTCCAAAAATAGACTGAAGTAAGGCTGCCAAGAGGACTTGAAAGCGGGGCAGAATTGCAGGATACCGATTTCAGGATGTAGACTGGAATTGCATTGAAAGCGTAGGAAAAGAGGCAGAACGTCCACAATGATGCACTTTGCCAAAAGGGCATATGCGTTTTTTCCTGAATATATTCAGGAAAAAACGCATACGCCCTTTTTGGCCAACCAAGCAAGCTTGCAAAGGAAATCTGCACTACAATGAAGTCTCACTTCCCCCCGGTCAAAAGGGCCATCAGAATAAAGTGTAAAATCCAGAAAGGCAGGACAGGCCATGGAGAACTGGGAGCCTTGTTATGCTGATGGGCGGGATGTAAATTGCTAACAGACACTTGGGACAAGTGTATGGTGTTTCCTGAAACATCTAAAAAACAAAGCAACAGAGCCTAGGGCACTTCCACTTATGGTCCTATAGCTTAGGGAAATTAATATCAAAAAGACACAGCCACCCCAAAGTTTGGGACGCCTCTGTTTACAAGAACCTCGTTTACCGTACAAGTTCAATATCACAGAAAGTGAAAAATGGATAAAGAACTAGTGGTACTTACGTACAATGCAGTATCACTCAGCAATGAAATCTATGTCATCAGGCCCATAGCAGCATAATGAGTGGATTCAAGTACGATGATTCTAACTGAAATAAGTCACACAGAAAAAGAAACATCAAAAGATATCACTAATACATGGAATGTAAACTTGGCTACACTGGAACTGCATTCCAAAACAGAACAGGGTCTCAAATTTAGAAAACCAACTTATGCTTGCTTAAGGGTAAAGGTGAGTTGGGGTGCTGCATAAAACCAGAGATTGAAATGAGCACAGATAAATTTCCTTAAGCCAAATATGGAACAGACAAGAGCTACACCTTGCTCAATGAAATGGACTCAACACCCCATATTAAACACCTAAGTATGTACCTGACTAGTACGTATCTTAAAACCTAGGGATTGCTATGTCTCCAAAAGAGAATCAAGCGTGTGTACTGGGGCATAAATGCAGCAGTGATAGGATTGGAGAGGTTCGGTGAGCAAATGAAGACCCTTTGAAGTCATATTGCATGGTACCCATTCCACGGGTCTCAACTCTCCAGGTTTAAGGTATTCTTCCTTCAGCTAAAACATGCATGTGGAACCCAGAGTATGATCAACCGTGTGATCGGGAGACGTGTTCAAATATGTCTCAGTTTTCATACCCTGGTACTCGGGTGCAACATTCCAGATGCTTTACTAACACTCTCCCGACTTGGACAGTCAGTGCCTTTAACCTCCTGTTTGGCCCAGTTTGCAATTTCTGTGGAAGATGAACAGGAATAGGGAGAACCAATGAGAGACTAGCTGGAGGTGTCTGAACGGGCAAATTTAACTCTCATTTCCCACTAGGAAGAGGAATTAACCAAAGGCTCAGCGTGCCGTGCCGGAAACAGATTAGGGCCTGAAGCCATCCTGCGGTGTTGCGGCCAGCTCACAAGAAAGTGAGTTGAAGAAAGGAGCTCAGTGGCTCTGTAATTCACAAACCTGCAGAGTTATAAATGACAGCTATCGTCCAAAATTAGACTGAAGTAAGGCTGCCAAGAGGACTTGAAAGCGGGGCAGAATTGCAGGAAACCGATTTCAGGAGGTAGACTGGAATTGCATTGAAAGTGTAGGAAAAGAGGCAGAACGTCCACAATGATGCACTTTGCCAAAAGGGCGTATCCGTTTTTTCCTGAATATATTCAGGAAAAAACGCATACGTCCTTTTTGGCCAACTAAGTAAGCTTGCAAAGGAAATCTGCACTACAATGAAGTCTCACTTCCCCCCGGTCAAAAGGGCCATCAGAATAAAGTGTAAAATCCAGAAAGGCAGGACAGGCCATGGAGAACTGGGAGCCTTGTTATGCTGATGGGCGGGATGTAAATTGCCAACAGACACTCGGGACAAGTGTATAGTGTTTCCTGAAACATCTAAAAAACAAAGCAACAGAGCCTAGGGTACTTCCACTTATGGTCCTATAGCTTAGGGAAATTAATATCAAAAAGACACAGCAACCCCAAAATTTGGGATGGCTCTTTTTACAGGAATCTCTTCTACGGCACAAGTTAAATATCCCAGAGAGCAAATAATGGATAAAGAAGTTGCGGTACTTATGTACAACAGAATACCACTCAGCAATGAAATCTATGTCACCAGGCCCGTACCCGCATAATGAGTGGATTGAGGCACGATGATTCTAAGTGAAATAAGTCACACAGAAAAAGAAACATCATAAGGTATCACTAATACACGGAATGTGAACTTGGCTACACATGAACTGAATTACAAAACAGAACAGGGTCTCAAGTTTGGAAAACCAACTTATGCCTGCTTAAGGGGGAAGGTGAGTTGGGGTGCTGCATAAAAGCAGAGTTTGAAATTAGCACAGATACCGTTCCATAAGCCAAATATGTTATAGACAAGAGCTACCCCTTGCTCAATGAAATGGATTCAACAATGAGGTATCACCTCTCACCTGGTAGAATAGGCATCATTGAAAATCTACAAACAAAAAATGCTGGAAAGGGTGTGGAGAAAAGGAACCCTCTCCCACTATTGTTGGGAATATAAATTGATACAGTCATTATGGAGAACAATATGGAATTTCTTAAGAAACTAACAATAGAATTACCATATGATACAGCAATCCCAGTACTGGACATATACCCAGACAAAACCATAAATCAAAAAGAGTCATTCACCACAATGTTCATTGCATCACTATTTACAATATCGAGGTAATGGAAGCAACCTAAATGCCCACAGACAGACGAATGCATAAAGCTGTGGTACATATATAAAATGGAATATTACTAAGCCATGAAAAGGAATGAAATTGGGTCATTTGTAGAGACGTCGATGGATCTAGAGACTGTCATACAGAGTGAAGTAAGTCAGAAAGAGAAAAACAAATCTTGTATATTCATGCATATATGTGGAACCTAGAAAAACTGTACAGATTAACCATTTTGCAAGGCATAAATAGAGCAACAGATGTAGACAACAAACGTATGGACAACAAGGGGGGAAAGCTGTTGGGGGGTGGTGGTGGGAGGAGTTGAGAGACTGGGATTGGCATGTATACATTTATATGTATAAAATAGATAACCAATAAGAACCTGCTGTATAAAAATATAAAATAAAATTCAAAATTAAAAAGAAATAAAATTTAAAAAATAAAACAGAAAAAACAATTATTCCCTGCACATACATGTATTTATATGAATAAATTATTTCCATGCTTATATCTGTAAATACAAAAAAGAGGAATAAAATCTACCTTGAACCAAAAACGAAAAAGAGAAAAAAAACACAGAACCCACCAGTTACACAGAGGAAAACCGTATCAGGGCACTTGCTCCAGTTGTAAACAATTCTGAAGTTGGTCAGTGGTGGGGAATCGTCTCCCATTCAGCCAGCAGCCCCCACGCAACAAGCGTCCTCATTGCAAAGCTGGGGCACCGTGCCGAGGCATCTGTGAGTAAACGTGAGCTGAGCCCCAGGCCAGTTGCTGCTGAACTATTCCCACCCGTCCCAGGTAAAACACCTGAATATATACAAGGACTTGAAAGCCTAGAGGAAGGGCCATAGAGCCACACGAGTGACAGCATGCCGGCCGACTTGGTGCCTGCAGGCCAGCCAGGATGGTCCTGGCCCTGGGTGCTCTTCTGGAAGATTTCCATTTCCCTGCCTGAGATACCCGTCCTGTCCCTGCCCCCACTGCTTTTTTCCTTCCTCACCTCTGCCCAGGGAGAAATTCCAGCAGCAGGTATGGGTGACACATCCTCTTCTTTAGCAGGTGGCAGCCTGGCAACTGCTGCAGAAAGTCCAGCAGAGCCCCACTCACACTGGGCCACCCACAAAGCCGTGGCCTCTCACTCCCTCCCACCAGCCCAGCCCCGAGACTGCTGACAGGGCAGAGAAAATGGCGTCAGGCACGGCTGCAGGGGCTCTTGCTGCCTGGAGTGGTATTTATATTGATCTCAACCCAAGCACACCTGGGGAGGGCTGGCCGGCACGGTAAGGCTGCCCAGGTCAGCCAATCATCACCCCTCAGGGGCTCACAGTTGCAGAAAATGGAACTTGCTGAACCGGCCAGGTCCAAGGAACAGGTGTGGGCTCCTGAGAGTCAGGATAGACAAGGGGCTGCAGCTTTGGCTTGTTTTCTAATCATTTTATCTGGCCCATGAGTGGGAGACAACTTCAAGAAAACCCTCTCCTAATGAGAGGAACCCAGGAGTCAGGGAGAGGAGGGGTGGGTGGTGGTTGGAGACAGAGGCCTGGTGCCCCGGGTGCAGTGGAAGTCTCTGGAAGACCAGGTGGAGGGAGGCCTCACGGAGTGATGCCCAGTGTCACAGACCTGTCGCAGCTGCTGTTTGTTAGTTCAAGTCCTGCTCTGAGGTGCTCTGTGTCAGCTCTGAGCGACAGGTGAGCTGGGGGTGCTCTGCAATGAGGGCTATGTGCACGGTTCCTGTGTGCCCAGCCCTGCCACGGTACCTGCAAGGGTAGCTCTGTATCCTGGGAGGGGCCTGACCACGAGAGCCCCGTGGGCTGGGGTGGGGGTGGGGTACCTGCCCAGGTGAGCTCCATATTCTGGGATTGGTCTGACCACGAGAGCCCCATGGGCTGCTGGGGACCTGGTAAAGGATGTCAGGACAGTCAGTGAAGCCACCGAGGATATACCTCCAGTTGCTCCTAATTCCTACACCCTGCTGGTCATTCTACCAACCACCAGGACATGGTATTCTGTATTAGTCTTCAATGATGCCTTCTTTTGTATTCCATTAGTCCCAGAGTCACAAGAAATTTTGGCTTGTGAGTGGCAGGACTCAACATACAACTAAAACAATACTTCCGGGCCGTCTGGCCCCAAGGGTGCAAAAATTCCCACACCATCTTTGGGGAAAGCTTAGCTAAAGACCTAAAAGTTCTACCTCTGGAAAAGGAAACCCTCCTTCAATATGCAGACGACATTCTGATCACCAGCCCTACTAAGGAGGCCTCTGAACTACCAAGCCAATAAAGGATAGAAGTTGTCCAAGAAAAAGCTCAAATATCACAGACTGCGGTGACCTGCCTGGGCTTCATTCTCACAGAAGGTCAGAGAAGCCCATCCCAGGAAAGGGAAGAAACCATTTTCAGCCTTACCCCTTTCTAAAACTAGAAGACAGCTTAGGGGTTCCTGGGGAGGCCAGGGTTTGCTGCTTCTGGATCCCTAACTACAGTCTACTAGCTGGGCCTCTATATGAAACACTGAAAGGAAAAGATGATGATCCTTTTGAATAGAATCCAGAAGTGGCCTTTCAAGAATGGAAAGAGCAGTCAATTCAGACCCTTGCCCTGGAACTCCCTAATTTAGCTAAACCCTTTGACCTTTACATTCCCGGTGAAAGGTGAATCGCCATTGGAGAATTAGTGCAAAAACTGGGACCACTTGAAATGGAACAATGCAAGAATGCCATCCAGGTAGGATAAACTACGGTCACTAAGGGGCTTGGCCCACTGCCACATCTGGCCAAGATACTGGCGGTATCTAAAAACCTGGAAATCAGCAGCCCAAAAGGCCACCTCCCTCCTAAGGGAAAAGGACCCCACGTGGTGATCCTAACCACCAACCATGCCCTGAAGTTGCAGGGTTCGCTCCGTGGGCACACCGACCTCGAGTGAGGAGGCCCTCCAACTCCAACATCCAGAGAGATAACCGGGGGCAACAGGGCACCATGACGACTCGTGTGAACATCACTTGACCTGGAGTTTCTCTCATAAAACAACAAGAGTGTGTCCCAAAAGAGTAGACTACTGCTTGCAGGACTTACTGCACCCAGAGGGGAGCTAATAATCTTGGCGGGGGAACAGTATACCACACTGTCACCATAGAAAAGCCTACAGACACCGTGATGATGGTGGCCAATAAGACCGGCTGGACTCCTGTTTACTTCAAAAGGCTGTTGACTCAGTAGCCATCATGGTCCTTGATCACCACTGACCCTGGACTGTCTGGGAGTTGAGCGGGCAGGGCTCTGACACCTGGTGCTGTTTGTACGTTAATTCAGGGGCCTAACTGAAGAAAGCGCAGACTACTGGTCAGAGCATCTAGGCTGGCAGAGACGGTCAGCCTAAGGTGGCCGAACAAATGTGGGGCGGGTGAAACCGGCCCCCACAGCGTCTCTGCACATCTCTTTCCTGGACCCTTAAAGGTCATTAGAATCTATAACACTTCCAATGCTGGTGCTCAGGTGGACGAGCAGGGAGGCAGGGGTCCTGGGGACAATCAACGTCACCGGGAGGCTGCTGGGGAGAAGCTCTGACCCTCGCCCCAGGGTATGAGGGCTCCCAACTCAGCACTCAGCAGTTACAGAAGAAGGGTCTGCACCCTCAGCACTCCAAGAATGAGGAACGGGACAAAAGGCAGAGGAGGGGTTTGTCCCCAGCAAAGCCCATTAAAAATCCCTGGGAGATAAAAATAGAATCTGGGCAATAAAGTCAAGTCTAACCTTTTTTATCCTTTGTGCTTTGTCTAATTTCACGTGCTCCTAGGGTCCCGCATGCAGAGGTTCCACACCCGGCACTTCAGACCAGATTTCCTAGTGCAGAATGGCTGGGTCGACACCTCAGCTCCTGGGGCCCAGTGCAGACTCCACGATATAGAGCCTGAGCTACAGCCAACCCGGCCCTCGAGAGCTCCGCCGCCTCCCTCCCTCCCACTGACTCTGACAGGATCTCTACACAGCAGCCCAGCCCACAGCCCACGGGGTAGTGCATGCTCTCACTTCTCCATTCTCTGATCAAAATATAAAGTTTCCTTTGCTTGTGAACCAAACTCAGTCTCGATCTGTTGGCCCCAATGACACTGGGCAGGGGGACACTTGTTGGGGTCCACTCTGGAGGATCAGTAACAGAAATTGAGACTATTGTAACCTCAATGAACAGATGTGTGAGCCAAACTGTAGTTAACATAGAACAGTGTATAAGGCTCGGGTAAAATAAGATGTTTTTAACACTTCCATTTGATATTTCCATCACTTTTTATAAGCAAGTTCAGTGAAAAGGTTTGTCTTATTTGTCAGGTCAATATTAGAGAAACGAAATGATTTCTTTCCAAGGATGTACATCTAATAATCTTGGTTAAACCTTCAATCTTGTTTTAAATGCTTTTCCATTGAAAATGATACCTCTCTTTCAGCTCCCCCATTTCTGAGAAGTATAAAATCTTATAATTTATTATTACCAAAGGGGAAAGGTGGGAGGAGGGATAAATTAACAGTTTGGAATGAACACATACACACTGCTATGTATAAAATAGATCATCAACAAGGAACTACTGTATAGCACAGGGAACTACACTCAACATTTTGCAATAACCTATAAGGGGAAATAATCTGAAAAAGAATAGATATTTTTATTGACATCATCTATCAATGACAGTTAAAGTGTAGCCTAAGGGAAGCTGGTGGTGAGTGCTTCTGACCCTGAAGACTTCAATCATCTAAAGTTTGGACTCTGCCTACTTCCCAAGGCCCTTAACGAACATATGTGTAGCTGTAGCTTAAAAACTTCCCCAGTTTGGGTTTCGGGGAGACACTGATTTTGAAAAAGCCCTGGTGTTCTCCTTACATGAATGGGACTCTTCCTACTGCTAAAACATGTCTGTCACACCCAGAGGATGGTATACCGTCTGATCGGGAAGAGTTTGGAAAAGGCATCTCATCTCCTCATCTCCTGGTGCTCGGGTTCACCCCTCCAGCGTCTTTGCTAACAGTCTCCCCACTTGGAGATGTCAGCACTGTCAACATCCTGTTGCGTACAGTTTGGAATTTGTCCAGAGGATGAAGCGGAAGGATGAGGAACAATGAGAGACAAGTCCTAGGTGTTCAGACAGGCACATGTCACTCTAATTTCCAATCAGGAAGACGAATTGACCAAAGGCTAGGGTTGCCCATGGAAACAGTATAGGGCTTGAGGAAATCCCGCTGCTTTGTGGCCAGTTCCCATAAACACGAGTTGAACAATGGAACTCAGGGGCAGTAAAATTCACAAAACTGCAGAGTTGAAAATATCCATCACTGAAAAATGTCTTGAGGAGAGTCAGAGAAAAGGACTTGTAAGCAAGGGAGAATGGCAGGAAAGGGATTTGAGGAGGTAGAAAGGACTCGCCATTAAGCACAAGAAAAGGAGCTGAACATTGCCAACATTGCAGTTGGCCAAAAAGGGTGTATGCGTTCTTTTCTGTATATATTCAAGAAAAGGGCATACACTTTTTTAGCCAACCAAACAGGTGGGCACTGGAAGTCAATACTACAAAAGATATCACTTCGCATCAGTCAGAAGAGCCATCCTCATAAAGCGTAAACAACAGAAATGCAGGACAGGGCAACGAGAAGAGGGAGCCCTGTGAGACTTATAGTGGAAATGTATATTGCCAACGGCCATTCTGGAGAAGTGTATTGTGTTTACTAAAGCATCTAAAAAATGAGCTACAGAGCATAGGGCACTTGCACTCATGGGCGTATATCTTGGGAAAAACAAAAATCGAGAGGACACAGGCACCCCAATGTTTACCCCCTCTCTGTTTAAAAGATCCTCGACTAGGATATAACTTAAATGTCTCTGGAGGGAAAAAATGGATAGAGATGTGGTACTTAGGTAGAGTGGAATATTATTCAGCCTGGAAATCAATGAAATATGGCCAGTTGTAACAAATCTGGAGGAGTTACGTATGATCATTCTAAGTGACAGAATTCAAAAAGAAAAAGACACATATCATAAGATATCACTTAAAGGTGGAATCCAAAATGGCTACACATGAAATAAATTACAAAACAAAAACATAGTCAAATATGTAGAAAACACGCATAAGGCTGCTAAACGGGAAAGGTGGGGAGGGGTGAGGCATCATCCAGGAGGTTGAAATTAGCAAAGATACCATTCCAAATACCAAACTGATAATCAACAAGGCCTACACGGTAGCTAAAAGAACTGCACTCAGCACACTCAAGTCACCGGAAAAGAATATATACGACTGGTAAGAATCTGAAAAAGAATTTATTGATGTCTCTCTGTACGTGAATCAAGTGGATGTACAGCAGCAAGAAACAGAGCTTTGAAAATCAGCTGTAACCAATATAGTAATAAATTGAAAAAAATAAACGACAGAGAGACAGAGAAAACCTCTTACAACTTTTCCTCAGGGACGGTGATGCAACATGGATTGAACACATCTAGACCCACAGCAGGATGAGACATAAGGCTGGAAACTGTTTGCGCTAAGAGAAATGTGAGGTTGGGTGAGGAAATGCACACCCTTTAAAGTAATACTACCTGGTACCCATTCAATGGGTCCCAAATCTGCAGGTTCAAGGGATCTTCCTACAGCTAAAACATGCATGGAAAACCCAGAGGACTGTACACCATGTGATCGGGAGATGTGTCTAAAATGCACCTCATTTATCCTCTCCTGGTGCTCCTGTTCACCATTCCAGCCACGCTACTTAGAATCTCCCCACTTGGAGAATCAGCACATTTAAACTTCTGTTTCACACATTTTGCAAATTGTGAGGAGGATGAACGGGAAGAGGGGGAACCAATGAGAGAAGAGTTGTAGGGGTTTGGACGGGCATATATCACTCTAATTTCCCATTAAGAATAAGAATTAAAGAAAGGCTCAGCCTGCCTCGCCGGAGCCAAAATAGGGCCTGAAGCAATCCTGCGGGTTTGAGGCCAGCTCACAAAAGAGCAACTTAAAAAATGGAGCTCAGGGTCACTGCAATTCACAAACCTGCAGAGTTATAAATGAAAACTAACGTCCAAAAATATGTTGAGGTAAGGCAAAGAAGAGGATCTGAATGCAAGACAGAATTGCAAGAAACAGATTTCAAGAGATAGATTGGACTCGTCTTTAATGCACATGAAAAGCGGCAGAATTTCGACAATGATGCAGTTGGCCCAAAAGGGCGTATGCGTTTTTTCCTGATTATATCCAGGAAAAACGCATACGCACTTTATGGGCAACAAAGCAAGCAAGCAATGCAAATGTGCACAACAAAGAAGTCTCACTTCCCACCGGTCAAAAGGGCCATCCTAAAAAATTGTAAAAACCAGAAATGCAGGACAGGCCATGGAGAACAGGGAGCCTTTATACGCTGATGGGCAGTGTGTGAACTGCCGAGAGCCACTCTGGAGAAGTGTATGGTGGTTCCTAAATCATCTAAAAAACAGAGCTACAGAGCATAGGACACTTCCAATCATGGGAGTATATCTAGGGAAGTCTAAAAATCAACAAGACACAAGCACACCACAGTTTAGGGCTACTCTGTTTACAAGAACCTCAACTTCAGTACACCTTAAATATCCCAGGAAAGAGAACAATGGATAAAGAAGATGTGGTACTTATGTACAATGGAATATCTCTTCACCATGAAATCAATGTAATAAGGCTAGTAGAAGGATAAAGAGTGGATTTAGGTCCGATAATACTACTTGAAATAAGTCAAACAGAAAAAGAAACATATCATAAGATATCACTTATAGAGGGAGGGTAAATATGGCTGCACAAGAAATGAATTACAGAACAGAACAGTGTCTCACATTTAGAAAACACACTTATGTCAGCTTAAGGGGAAAGGAGAGGTGGGGTGATGCATAAAACCAGAGTTTGAAATTAGCACAGATACCGTTCAATAAACCAAATAGGTATTAGACAAGATCTACACCTTGCTCAATGAACTGGCCTCAACACACCCTATACACCGCAGAGAAATATATCTGAGTAATAAGAATCTTAAAACCCATGTATTGATATATCTCCATAAGGGAATCAAGTGTGTGCAGAGCGGCACAAACACAGCAGTGAAAATGAGCTAAACCCCATTATAGAAATAAATTTTAAAAACAAAACGCTGAAACAATGAAAGAGAGAAAAATTCTTACAAAATTCGCTCAGGGGCTGTGATGCAACCTGGATTGACCACATATAAACCCACAGCTGGATAAGACATAAGGCTGGACACTTGGGGCTGACAGGATTGGTGAGCTTTGGTGAGCAACTGCCGAAAGTTTAATGCAATACTTCATGCTACTCAGTCCAAGGGTCCCAACACTCCAGGTTGAAG
This sequence comes from Delphinus delphis, assembly GCF_949987515.2. Lineage (NCBI taxonomy): Eukaryota > Metazoa > Chordata > Mammalia > Artiodactyla > Delphinidae > Delphinus > Delphinus delphis. The sequence continues at coordinate 344,260 of NW_027192690.1, forward strand.
GGAATCTTCCTACAGCTAAACCATGCTTGGGAAACCCAGCGACTGGTATACCATATGATCGGGAAAGGTTTCTAAAACGCACCTCATTTTTCCTCTCCTGGGGCTCCGGATCGACATTCCAGCCGCTTTACTAACAACATCCCCACATGGAGTCAATGCCTTTAAGTTCTGGTATCGCACAGTCTGCAGTTAGTGCAGAGGATGAATGGGAATAGGGGGAACCAGTGAGAAACTAGCTGTAGCGGTTTCAATGGGCACATGTCACTCTAATATCACATCAGTAAGAAGAATTAACCAAAGGGACAGCAAGGTGCCCCAGAAGAAAAATAGGGCTTCAAGGAATCCTGTGGTTACGGGGCAAGACCACAAAAATAAGAGCTAAAAAATGGAGCTAAGGGCCACTGCAATTCAAAAACCTGCAGAGTTATAAAGGCCAACTATTTTTAAAAAATATATTGAGGTAAGGCTATGAAGAGGCATTGAAAGCAAGGCAGAATTGCAGGAAACCGATTTCAGGAGGTAGACTGGAATTGCACTGAAAACATATGAAGAGAGTCAGAAACTCGACAATGATGCACTTGGCCAAAAAGGGCGTATGCGTTTTTTCCTGAATATATTTAGGAAAACACGCATATGCACTCTTTGGCCAACCAAGCAAGCTTGCAAAGGAAATCTGCACTACAATGAAGTCTCACTTCCCCCCGGTCAAAAGGGCCATCTGAAAAAAGTGTAAAATCCAGAAAGGCAGGACAGGCCATGGAGAACTGGGAGCCTTGTTATGCTGATGGGCGGGATGTAAATTGCCAACAGACACTAGGGAGAAGTGTATGGTGTTTCCTGAAACATCTAAAAAACAAAGCAACAGAGCCTAGGGCACTTCCACTTATGGTCCTATAGCTTAGGGAAATTAAAATCAAAAAGACACAGCCACCCCAAAGTTTGGAACGGCTCTGTTTACAAGAACCTCGTTTACAGTACAAGTTCAACATCGCAGAAAGTGAAAAATGGAGAAAGAAGTTGTGGTATTTACTTACAAAGCAATATCACTCAGCAATGAAATCTGTGTCATCAGGCCCTTAGCAGCACAATGAGTGGATTCAGGTATGATGATTCTAACTGAAATAAGTCACACAGAAAAAGAAACATCATAAGATATCAGTAATACACGGAATGGAAACTTGGCTACACAGGAACTGAATTACAGAACAGAACAGGGTCTCAAATTTAAAAAAACAACTTATGCTTGCTTAAGGGGAAAGGTGAGTTGGGGTGCTGCATAAAACCAGAGATTGAAATGAGCACAGATAAAGTTCCTTAAGCCAAATATGGAATAGACAAGAGCTACTCTTTGCTCAACGAAATGGACTCAACACCGCATATTAAACGCCTAAGAATGTACCTGACTAGTAAGTATCGTAAAACCTATGGATTGCTATGTCTCCAGAAGAGAATCAAGCGTGTGTACAGGGGCATAAACGCAGCAGTGATAGGATTGGAGAGGTTCGGTGAGCAAGTGAAGACCCTTTGAAGTCATATTGCATGGTACCCATTACACGGGTCTCAACTCTCCAGGTTTAAGGTATTCTTCCTTCAGCTAAAACATGCATGTGGAACCCAAGTATGATCAACCATGTGAACGGGAGACGTGTTCAAATATGTCTCAGTTTTCCTCCCCTGGTACTCGGGTGCAACATTCCAGACGCTTTACTAACACTCTCCCCACTTGGAGAGTCAGCGCCTTTAACCTCCTGTTTGGCCCAGTTTGCAATTTCTGCGGAAGATGAACAGGAATAGCGAGAACCAATGAGAGGCTAGCTGGAGGTGTCTGGACGGGCAAATTTAACTCTCATTTCCCACCAGGAAGAGGAAATAACCAAAGGCTCAGCGTGCCGTGCCCGAACCAGATTAGGGCCTGAAGCCATCCTGCGGTGTTGCGGCCAGCTCAAAAGAAAGCAAGTTGAAGAAAGGAGCTCAGGGGCACTGTAATTCACAAACCTGCAGAGTTATAAATGACAGCTATCGTCCAAAAATAGACTGAAGTAAGGCTGCCAAGAGGACTTGAAAGCGGGGCAGAATTGCAGGAAACCGATTTCAGGAGGTAGACTGGAATTGCATTGAAAGCATAGGAAAAGAGGCAGAACGTCCACAATGATGCACTTGGCCAAAAAGGGCGTATGCGTTTTTTCCTGAATATATTCAGGAAAAAACGCATACGCCCTTTTTGGCCAACCAAGCAAGCTTGCAAATGAAATCTGCTCTATAATGAAGTCTCACTACCCCCCAGTCAAAAGGGGCATCTGAAAAAAGTGTAAAATCTAGAAAGGCAGGACAGGCCATGGAGAACTGGGAGCCTTGTTATGCTGAAGAGTGGGATGTAAATTGCCAACAACCACTCGGGAGAAGTGTATGGTGTTTCCTGAAACATCTAAAAAACAAAGCAACAGAGCCTAGGGCACTGCCACTTATGGTCCTATAGCTTAGGGAAATTAAAATCAAAAAGACACAGCCACCCCAAAGTTTGGGACGCCTCTGTTTACAAGAACCTCGTTTACAGTACAAGTTCAACATCGCAGAAAGTGAAAAATGGATAAAGAAGTTGTGGTATTTACTTACAAAGCAATATCACTCAGCAATGAAATCTGTGTCATCAGGCCCTTAGCAGCACAATGAGTGGATTCAGGTATGATGATTCTAACTGAAGTAAGTCACACAGAAAAAGAAACATCATAAGATATCAGTAATACACGGAATGTAAACTTGGCTACACAGGAACTGAATTACAGAACAGAACAGGGTCTCAAATTTAGAAAACCAACTTATGCTTGCTTAAGGGTAAAGGTGAGTTGGGGTGCTGCATAAAACCAGAGATTGAAATGAGCACAGATAAAGTTCCTTAAGTCAAATATGGAATAGACAAGAGCTACTCCTTGCTCAACGAAATGGACTCAACACCGCATATTAAACGCCTAAGAATGTACCTGACTAGTAAGTATCTTAAAACCTATGGATTGCTATGTCTCCGAAAGAGAATCAAGCATGTGTACAGGGGCATAAACGCAGCAGTGATAGGATTGGAGAGGTTCGGTGAGCAAATGAAGACCCTTTGAAGTCATATTGCATGGTACCCATTACACGGGTCTTAACTCTCCAGGTTTAAGGTATTCTTCCTTCAGCTAAAACATGCATGTGGAACCCAAGTATGATCAACCATGTGAACGGGAGACGTGTTCAAATATGTCTCAGTTTTCCTCCCCTGGTACTCGGGTGCAACATTCCAGACGCTTTACTAACACTCTCCCCACTTGGAGACTCAGCGCCTTTAACCTCCTGTTTGGCCCAGTTTGCAATTTCTGCGGAAGATGAACAGGAATAGCGAGAACCAATGAGAGACTAGCTGGAGGTGTCTGGACGGGCCAATTTAACTCTCATTTCCCACCAGGAAGAGGAAATAACCAAAGGCTCAACGTGCCGTGCCGGAACCAGATTAGGGCCTGAAGCCATCCTGCGGTGTTGCGGCCAGGTCACAAGAAAGCGAGTTGAAGAAAGGAGCTCAGGGGCACTGTAATTCACAAACCTGCAGAGTTATAAATGACAGCTATCGTCCAAAAATAGACTGAAGTAAGGCTGCCAAGAGGACTTGAAAGCGGGGCAGAATTGCAGGAAACCGATTTCAGGAGGTAGACTGGAATTGCATTGAAAGCATAGGAAAAGAGGCAGAACGTCCACAATGATGCACTTGGCCAAAAAGGGCGTATGCGTTTTATCCTGAATATATTCAGGAAAAAACGCATACGCCCTTTTTGGCCAACCAAGCAAGCTTGCAAAGGAAATCTGCTCTATAATGAAGTCTCACTAACCCCCAGTCAAAAGGGGCATCTGAAAAAAGTGTAAAATCCAGAAAGGCAGGACAGGCCATGGAGAACTGGGAGCCTTGTTATGCTGAAGGGTGGGATGTAAATTGCCAACAACCACTCGGGAGAAGTGTATGTTGTTTCCTGAAACATCTAAAAAACAAAGCAACAGAGCCTAGGGCACTTCCACTTATGGTCCTATAGCTTAGGGAATTTAAAATCAAAAAGACACAGACACCCCAAAGTTTCGAACAGCTCTGTTTACAAGAACCTCGTTTACAGTACAAGTTCAACATCGCAGAAAGTGAAAAATGGATAAAGAAGTTGTGGTATTTACTTACAAAGCAATATCACTCAGCAATGAAATCTGTGTCATCAGGCCCTTAGCAGCACAATGAGTGGATTCAGGTATGATGATTGTAACTGAAATAAGTCACACAGAAAAAGAAACATCATAAGATATCAGTAATACACGGAATGTAAACTTGGCTACACAGGAACTGAATTACAGAACAGAACAGGGTCTCAAATTTAGAAAACCAACTTATGCTTGCTTAAGGGTAAAGGTGAGTTGGGGTGCTGCATAAAACCAGAGATTGAAATGAGCACAGATAAAGTTCCTTAAGTCAAATATGGAATAGACAAGAGCTACTCCTTGCTCAACGAAATGGACTCAACACCGCATATTAAACACCTAAGAATGTACCTGACTAGTAAGTATCTTAAAACCTATGGATTGCTATGTCTCCGAAAGAGAATCAAGCATGTGTACAGGGGCATAAACGCAGCAGTGATAGGATTGGAGAGGTTCGGTGAGCAAATGAAGACCCTTTGAAGTCATATTGCATGGTACCCATTACACGGGTCTCAACTCTCCAGGTTTAAGGTATTCTTCCTTCAGCTAAAACATGCATGTGGAACCCAAGTATGATCAACCATGTGAACGGGAGACGTGTTCAAATATGTCTCAGTTTTCCTCCCCTGGTACTCGGGTGCAACATTCCAGACGCTTTACTAACACTCTCCCCACTTGGAGAGTCAGCGCCTTTAACCTCCTGTTTGGCCCAGTTTGCAATTTCTGCGGAAGATGAACAGGAATAGCGAGAACCAATGAGAGGCTAGCTGGAGGTGTCTGGACGGGCAAATTTAACTCTCATTTCCCACCAGGAAGAGGAAATAACCAAAGGCTCAGCGTGCCGTACCGGAACCAGATTAGGGCCTGAAGCCATCCTGCGGTGTTGCGGCCAGCTCAAAAGAAAGCGAGTTGAAGAAAGGAGCTCAGGGGCACTGTAATTCACAAACCTGCAGAGTTATAAATGACAGCTATCGTCCAAAAATAGACTGAAGTAAGCCTGCCAAGAGGACTTGAAAGCGGGGCAGAATTGCAGGAAACCGATTTCAGGAGGTAGACTGGAATTGCATTGAAAGCATAGGAAAAGAGGCAGAACGTCCACAATGATGCACTTGGCCAAAAAGGGCGTATGCGTTTTTTCCTGAATATATTCAGGAAAAAACGCATACGCCCTTTTTGGCCAACCAAGCAAGCTTGCAAAGGAAATCTGCACTACAATGAAGTCTCACTTCCCCCCGGTCAAAAGGGCCATCTGAAAAAAGTGTAAAATCCAGAAAGGCAGGACAGGCCGTGCAGAACTGGGAGCCTTGTTATGCTGATGGGCGGGATGTAAATTGCCAACAACCACTAGGGAGAAGTGTATGGTGTTTCCTGAAACATCTAAAAAGCAAAGCAACAGAGCCTAGGACACTGCCACTTATGGTCCTATAGCTTAGGGAAATTAAAATCAAAAAGACACAGCAACCCCAAACTTTGGGACGCCCCTGTTTACAAGAACCTCGTTTACAGTACAAGTTCAACATCGCAGAAAGTGAAAAATGGATAAAGAACTTGTGGTACTTACGTACAATGCAGTATCACTCAGCAATGAAATCTATGTCATCAGGCCCGTAGCAGCATAATGAGTGGATTCAGGTACGATGATTCTAACTGAAATAAGTCACACAGAAAAAGAAACATCAGAAGATATCACTAATACACGGAATGTAAACTTGGCTACACAGGAACTGCATTCCAAAACAGAACAGGGTCTCAAATTTAGAAAACCAACTTATGCTTGCTTAAGGGGAAAGGTGAGTTGGGGTGCTGCATAAAACCAGAGATTGAAATGAGCACAGATAAATTTCCTTAAGCCAAATATGGAATAGAGAAGAACTACTCCTTGGTCAACGAAATGGACTCAAAACCCCATATTAAACCCCTAAGAATGTACCTGACTAGTAAGTATCTTAAAACCTATGGATTGCTATGTCTCCAAAAGAGAATCAAGCGTGTGTACAGGGGCATAAACGCAGCAGTGATAGGATTGGAGAGGTTCGGTGAGCAAATGAAGACCCTTTGAAGTCATATTGCATGGTACCCATTACACGGGTCTCAACTCTCCAGGTTTAAGGTATTCTTCCTTCAGCTAAAACATGCATGTAGAACCCAGAGTATGATCAACCATGTGATCGGGAGACGTGTTCAAATATGTCTCAGTTTTCCTCCCCTGGTACTCGGGTGCAACATTCCAGACGCTTTACTAACACTCTCCCCACTTGGAGAGTCAGCGCCTTTAACCTCCTGTTTGGCACAGTTTGCAATTTCTGCGGAAGATGAACAGGAATAGCGAGAAACAATGAGAGGCTAGCTGGAGGTGTCTGGACGGGCAAATTTAACTCTCATTTCCCAAGAGGAAGAGGAAATAACCAAAGGCTCAGCGTGCCGTACCGGAACCAGATTAGGGCCTGAAGCCATCCTGCGGTGTTGCAGCCAGCTCAAAAGAAAGCGAGTTGAAGAAAGGAGCTCAGGGACACTGTAATTCACAAACCTGCAGAGTTATAAATGACAGCTATCGTCCAAAAATAGACTGAAGTAAGGCTGCCAAGAGGACTTGAAAGCGGGGCAGAATTGCAGGAAACCGATTTCAGGAGGTAGACTGAAATTGCATTGAAAGCATAGGAAAAGAGGCAGAACGTCCACAATGATGCACTTGGCCAAAAAGGGCGTATGCGTTTTTTCCTGAATATATTCAGGAAAAAACGCATACGCCCTTTTTGGCCAACCAAGCAAGCTTGCAAAGGAAATCTGCACTACAATGAAGTCTCACTTCCCCCCGGTCAAAAGGGCCATCTGAAAAAAGTGTAAAATCCAGAAAGGCAGGACAGGCCATGGAGAACTGGGAGTCTTGTTATGCTGATGGGCGGGATGTAAATTGCCAACAACCACTCAGGAGAAGTGTATGGTGTTTCCTGAAACATCTAAAAAACAAAGCAACAGAGCCTAGGGCACTGCCACTTATGGTCCTATAGCTTAAGGAAATTAAAATCAAAAAGACACAGCCACCCCAAAGTTTGGGACGCCTCTGTTTACAAGAACCTCGTTTACAGTACAAGTTCAACATCGCAGAAAGTGAAAAATGGATAAAGAAGTTGTGGTATTTACTTACAAAGCAATATCACTCAGCAATGAAATCTGTGTCATCAGGCCCTTAGCAGCACAATGAGTGGATTCAGGTATGATGATTCTAACTGAAGTAAGTCACACAGAAAAAGAAACATCATAGGATATCAGTAATACACGGAATGTAAACTTGGCTACACAGGAACTGAATTACAAAACAGAACAGGGTCTCAAATTTAGAAAACCACCTTATGCTTGCTTAAGGGTAAAGGTGAGTTGGGGTGCTGCATAAAACCAGAGATTGAAATGAGCACAGATAAAGTTCCTTAAGTCAAATATGGAATAGAGAAGAACTACTCCTTGCTCAACGAAATGGACTCAACACCGCATATTAAACGCCTAAGAATGTACCTGACTAGTAAGTATCGTAAAACCTATGGATTGCTATGTCTCCGAAAGAGAATCAAGCATGTGTACAGGGGCATAAACGCAGCAGTGATAGGATTGGAGAGGTTCGGTGAGCAAATGAAGACCCTTTGAAGTCATATTGCATGGTACCCATTCCACGGGTCTCAACTCTCCAGGTTTAGGTATTCTTCCTTCAGCTAAAACATGCATGTGGAACCCAAGTATGATCAACCATGTGAATGGGAGACGTGTTCAAATATGTCTCAGTTTTCCTCCCCTGGTACTCGGGTGCAACATTCCAGATGCTTTACTAACACTCTCCCCACTTGGAGAGTCAGCGCCTTTAACCTCCTGTTTGGCCCAGTTTGCAATTTCTGCGGAAGATGAACAGGAATAGCGAGAACCAATGAGAGGCTAGCTGGAGGTGTCTGGATGGGCAAATTTAACTCTCATTTCCCACCAGAAAGAGGAATTAACCAAAGGCTCAGCGTGCCGTGCCAGAACCAGATTAGGGCCTGAAGCCATCCTGCGGTGTTGCGGCCAGGTCACAAGAAAGCGAGTTGAAGAAAGGAGCTCAGGGGCACTGTAACTCACAAACCTGCAGAGTTATAAATGACAGCTATCGTCCAAAAATAGACTGAAGTAAGGCTGCCAAGAGGACTTGAAAGCGGGGCAGAATTGCAGGAAACCGATTTCAGGAGGTAGACTGGAATTGCATTGAAAGCATAGGAAAAGGGGCAGAACGTCCACAATGATGCACTTGGACAAAAAGGGCGTATGTGTTTTTTCCTGAATATATTCAGGAAAAAACACATACGCCCTTTTTGGCCAACCAAGCAAACTTGCAAAGGAAATCTGCACTACAATGAAGTCTCACTTCTCCCCGGTCAAAAGGGCCATCTGAAAAAAGTGTAAAATCCAGAAAGGCAGGACAGGCCATGGAGAACTGGGAGCCTTGTTATGCTGATGGGCGGGATGTAAATTGCCAACAGACACTCAGGAGAAGTGTATGTTGTTTCCTGAAACATCTAAAAAACAAAGCAACAGAGCCTAGGGCACTTCCACTTATGGTCCTATAGCTTAGGGAAATTAAAATCAAAAAGACACAGCCACCCCAAAGTTTGGGACGCCTCCGTTTACAAGAACCTCGTTTACCGTACAAGTTCAATATCACAGAAAGTGAAACATGGATAAAGAACTTGTGGTACTTACGTACAATGCAGTATCACTCAGCAATGAAATCTATGTCATCAGGCCCGTAGCAGCATAATGAGTGGATTCAGGTACGATGATTCTAACTGAAATAAGTCACACAGAAAAAGAAACATCATAAGATATCAGTAATACACGGAATGTAAACTTGGCTACACAGGAACTGCATTCCAAAACAGAACAGGTTCTCAAATTTAGTAAACCAACTTATGCTTGCTTAAGGGGAAAGGTGAGTTGGGGTGCTGCATAAAACCAGAGATTGAAATGAGCACAGATAAAGTTCCTTAAGCCAAATATGGAATAGACAAGAGCTACTCCTTGCTCAACGAAATGGACTCAACAACGCATATTAAACGCCTAAGAATGTACCTGACTAGTAAGTATCGTAAAACCTATGGATTGCTATGTCTCCGAAAGAGAATCAAGCATGTGTACAGGGGCATAAACGCTGCAGTGATAGGATTGGAGAGGTTCGGTGAGCAAATGAAGACCCTTTGAAGTCATATTGCATGGTACCCATTACACGGGTCTTAACTCTCCAGGTTTAAGGTATTCTTCCTTCAGCTAAAACATGCATGTGGAACCCAAGTATAATCAACCATGTGAATGGGAGACGTGTTCAAATATGTCTCAGTTTTCCTCCCCTGGTACTCGGGTGCAACATTCCAGATGCTTTACTAACACTCTCCCCACTTGGAGAGTCACCGCCTTTAACCTCCTGTTTGGCCCAGTTTGCAATTTCTGCAGAAGATGAACAGGAATAGCGAGAACCAATGAGAGACTAGCTGGAGGTGTCTGGACGGGCAAATTTAACTCTCATTTCCCACCAGGAAGAGGAAATAACCAAAGGCTCAGCGTGCCGTGCCGGAACCAGATTAGGGCCTGAAGCCATCCTGCGGTGTTGCGGCCAGGTCACAAGAAAGCAAGTTGAAGAAAGGAGCTCAGGGGCACTGTAATTCACAAACCTGCAGAGTTATAAATGACAGCTATCGTCCAAAAATAGACTGAAGTAAGGCTGCCAAGAGGACTTGAAAGCGGGGCAGAATTGCAGGAAACCGATTTCAGGAGGTAGACTGGAATTGCATTGAAAGCATAGGAAAAGAGGCAGAACGTCCACAATGATGCACTTGGCCAAAAAGGGCGTATGCGTTTTTTCCTGAATATATTCAGGAAAAAACGCATACGCCCTTTTTGGCCAACCAAGCAAGCTTGCAAAGGAAATCTGCACTACAATGAAGTCTCACTTCCCCCCGGTCAAAAGGGCCATCTGAAAAAAGTGTAAAATCCAGAAAGGCAGGACAGGCCATGGAGAACAGGGAGCCTTGTTATGCTGATGGGCGGGATGTAAATTGCCAACAACCACTCGGGAGAAGTGTATGGTGTTTCCTGAAACATCTAAAAAACAAAGCAACAGAACCTAGGGCACTTCCACTTATGGTCCTATAGCTTAGGGAAATTAAAATCAAAAAGACACAGCCACCCCAAAGTTTGGGACGCCTCTGTTTACAAGAACCTCGTTTACAGTACAAGTTCAACATCGCAGAAAGTGAAAAATGGATAAAGAAGTTGTGGTATTTACTTACAAAGCAATATCACTCAGCAATGAAATCTGTGTCATCAGGCCCTTAGCAGCACAATGAGTGGATTCAGGTATGATGATTCTAACTGAAGTAAGTCACACAGAAAAAGAAACATCATAAGATATCAGTAATACACGGAATGTAAACTTGGCTACACAGGAACTGAATTACAGAACAGAACATGGTCTCAAATTTAGAAAACCAACTTATGCTTGCTTAAGGGTAAAGGTGAGTTGGGGTGCTGCATAAAACCAGAGATTGAAATGAGCACAGATAAAGTTCCTTAAGTCAAATATGGAATAGACAAGAGCTACTCCTTGCTCAACGAAATGGACTCAACACCGCATATTAAACGCCTAAGAATGTACCTGACTAGTAAGTATGTTAAAACCTATGGATTGCTATGTCTCCGAAAGAGAATCAAGCATGTGTACAGGGGCATAAACGCAGCAGTGATAGGATTGGAGAGGTTCGGTGAGCAAATGAAGACTCTTTGAAGTCATATTGCATGGTACCCATTACACGGGTCTTAACTCTCCAGGTTTAAGGTATTCTTCCTTCAGCTAAAACATGCATGTGGAACCCAAGTATGATCAACCATGTGAACGGGAGACGTGTTCAAATATGTCTCAGTTTTCCTCCCCTGGTACTCGGGTGCAACATTCCAGACGCTTTACTAACACTCTCCCCACTTGGAGAGTCAGCGCCTTTAACCTCCTGTTTGGCCCAGTTTGCAATTTCTGCGGAAGATGAACAGGAATAGCGAGAACCAATGAGAGGCTAGCTGGAGGTGTCTGAACGGGCAAATTTAACTCTCATTTCCCACCAGGAAGAGGAAATAACCAAAGGCTCAGTGTGCCGTACCGGAACCAGATTAGGGCCTGAAGCCATCCTGCGGTGTTGCGGCCAGCTCAAAAGAAAGCGAGTTGAAGAAAGGAGCTCAGGGGCACTGTAATTCACAAACCTGCAGAGTTATAAATGACAGCTATCGTCCAAAAATAGACTGAAGTAAGCCTGCCAAGAGGACTTGAAAGCGGGGCAGAATTGCAGGAAACCGATTTCAGGAGGTAGACTGGAATTGCATTGAAAGCATAGGAAAAGAGGCAGAACGTCCACAATGATGCACTTGGCCAAAAAGGGCGTATGCGTTTTTTCCTGAATATATTCAGGAAAAAACGCATACGCCCTTTTTGGCCAACCAAGCAAGCTTGCAAAGGAAATCTGCACTACAATGAAGTCTCACTTCCCCCCGGTCAAAAGGGCCATCTGAAAAAAGTGTAAAATCCAGAAAGGCAGGACAGGCCGTGCAGAACTGGGAGCCTTGTTATGCTGATGGGCGGGATGTAAATTGCCAACAACCACTAGGGAGAAGTGTATGGTGTTTCCTGAAACATCTAAAAAGCAAAGCAACAGAGCCTAGGACACTGCCACTTATGGTCCTAAAGCTTAGGGAAATTAAAATCAAAAAGACACAGCAACCCCAAACTTTGGGACGCCCCTGTTTACAAGAACCTCGTTTACAGTACAAGTTCAACATCGCAGAAAGTGAAAAATGGATAAAGAACTTGTGGTACTTACGTACAATGCAGTATCACTCAGCAATGAAATCTGTGTCATCAGGCCCTTAGCAGCACAATGAGTGGATTCAGGTATGATGATTCTAACTGAAATAAGTCACACAGAAAAAGAAACATCATAAGATATCAGTAATACATGGAATGGAAACTTGGCTACACAGGAACTGAATTACAGAACAGAACAGGGTCTCAAATTTAGAAAAACAACTTATGCTTGCTTAAGGGTAAAGGTGAGTTGGGGTGCTGCATAAAACCAGAGATTGAAATGAGCACAGATAAAGTTCCTTAAGCCAAATATGGAATAGACAAGAGCTACTCCTTGCTCAACGAAATGGACTCAACACCGCATATTAAACGCCTAAGAATGTACCTGACTTGTAAGTATCTTAAAACCTATGGATTGCTATGTCTCCAAAAGAGAATCAAGCATGTGTACAGGGGCATAAACGCAGCAGTGATAGGATTGGAGAGGTTCGGTGAGCAAATGAAGACCCTTTCAAGTCATATTGCATGGTACCCATTCCACGGGTTTCAACTACCCAGGTTTAAGGTATTCTTCCTTCAGCTAAAACATGCATGTGGAACCTAGAGTGTGATCAACCATGTGATCGGGAGACGTGTTCAAATATGTCTCAGTTTTCCTCCCCTGGTACTCGGGTGCAACATTCCAGACGCTTTACTAACACTCTCCCCACTTGGAGAGTCAGTCCCTTTAACCTCCTGTTTGGCCCAGTTTGCAATTTCTGCGGAAGATGAACAGGAATAGCGAGAACCAATGAGAGGCTAGCTGGAGGTGTCTGGACGGGCAAATTTAACTCTCATTTCCCACCAGGAAGAGGAATTAACCAAAGGCTCAGCATGCCGGGCCGGATCCAGATTAGGGCCTGAAGCCATCCTGCGGTGTTGCGGCCAGGTCACAAGAAAGCGAGTTGAAGAAAGGAGCTCAGGGGCACTGTAATTCACAAACCTGCAGAGTTATAAATGACAGCTATCGTCCAAAAATAGACTGAAGTAAGGCTGCCAAGAGGACTTGAAAGCGGGGCAGAATTGCAGGAAACCGATTTCAGGAGGTAGACTGGAATTGCATTGAAAGCATAGGAAAAGAGGCAGAACGTCCACAATGATGCACTTGGCCAAAAAGGGCGTATGCGTTTTTTCCTGAATATATTCAGGAAAAAACGCATACGCCCTTTTTGGCCAACCAAGCAAGCTTACAAAGGAAATCTGCACTACAATGAAGTCTCACTTCCCCCTGGTCAAAAGGGCCATCTGAAAAAAGTGTAAAATCCACAAAGGCAGGACAGGCCATGGAGAACTGGGAGCCTTGTTATGCTGATGGGCGGGATGTAAATTGCCAACAGACACTCGGGAGAAGTGTATGGTGTTTCCTGAAACATCTAAAAAACAAAGCAACAGAGCCTAGGGCACTGCCACTTATGGTCCTATAGCTTAGGGAAATTAAAATCAAACAGACACAGCCACCCCAAAGTTTGGGACGCCTCTGTTTACAAGAACCTCGTTTACAGTACAAGTTCAACATCGCAGAAAGTGAAAAATGGATAAAGAAGTTGTGGTATTTACTTACAAAGCAATATCACTCAGCAATGAAATCTATGTCATCAGGCCCTTAGCATCAGAATGAGTGGATTCAGGTATGATGATTCTAACTGAAATAAGTCACACAGAAAAAGAAACATCATAAGATATCACTAATACACGGAATGGAAACTTGGCTACACAGGAACTGAATTCCAAAACAGAACAGGTTCTCAAATTTAGAAAACCAACTTATGCTTGCTTAAGGGTAAAGGTGAGTTGGGGTGCTGCATAAAACCAGAGATTGAAATGAGCACAGATAAAGTTCCTTAAGTCAAATATGGAATAGACAAGAGCTACTCCTTGCTCAACGAAATGGACTCAACACCGCATATTAAACGCCTAAGAATGTACCTGACTAGTAAGTATCTTAAAACCTATGGATTGCTATGTCTCCGAAAGAGAATCAAGCATATGTACAGGGGCATAAACGCAGCAGTGATAGGATTGGAGAGGTTCGGTGAGCAAATGAAGACCCTTTGAATTCATATTGCATGGTACCCATTACACGGGTCTTAACTCTCCAGGTTTAAGGTATTCTTCCTTCAGCTAAAACATGCATGTGGAACCCAAGTATGATCAACCATGTGAACGGGAGACGTGTTCAAATATGTCTCAGTTTTCCTCCCCTGGTACTCGGGTGCAACATTCCAGACGCTTTACTAACACTCTCCCGACTTGGAGAGTCAGTCCCTTTAAACTCCTGTTTGGCCCAGTTTGCAATTTCTGCGGAAGATGAACAGGAATAGCGAGAACCAATGAGAGACTAGCTGGAGGTGTCTGGACGGGCAAATTTAACTCTCATTTCCCACCAGGAAGAGGAATTAACCAAAGGCTCAGCGTGCCGTGCCGGAACCAGATTAGGGCCTGAAGCCATCATGCGGTGTTGCGGCCAGCTCAAAAGAAAGCGAGTTGAAGAAAGGAGCTCAGGGGCACTGTAATTCACAAACCTGCAGAGTTATAAATGACAGCTATCGTCCAAAAATAGACTGAAGTAAGGCTGCCAAGAGGACTTGAAAGCGGGGCAGAATTGCAGGAAACCGATTTCAGGAGGTAGACTGGAATTGCATTGAAAGCATAGGAAAAGAGGCAGAACGTCCACAATGATGCACTTGGCCAAAAAGGGCGTATGCGTTTTTTCCTGAATATATTCAGGAAAAAACGCATACGCCATTTTTGGCCAACCAAGCAAGCTTGCAAAGGAAATCTGCACTACAATGAAGTCTCACTTCCCCCTGGTCAAAAGGGCCATCTGAAAAAAGTGTAAAATCCAGAAAGGCAGGACAGGCCATTGAGAACTGGGAGCCTTGTTATGCTGATGGGCGGGATGTAAATTGACAACTGACACTTGGGAGAAGTGTATGGTGTTTCCTGAAACATCTAAAAAACAAAGCAACAGAGCCTAGGGCACTTCCACTTATGGTCCTATAGCTTAGGGAAATTAAAATCAAAAAGACACAGCCACCCCAAAGTTTGGAACGGCTCTGTTTACAAGAACCTCGGTTACAGTACAAGTTCAACATCGCAGAAAGTGAAAAATGGATAAAGAAGTTGTGGTATTTACTTACAAAGCAATATCACTCAGCAATGAAATCTATGTCATCAGTCCCTTAGCAGCACAATGAGTGGATTCAGGTATGATGATTCTAACTGAAATAAGTCACACAGAAAAAGAAACATCATAAGATATCAGTAATACATGGAATGGAAACTTGGCTACACAGGAACTGAATTACAGAACAGAACAGGGTCTCAAATTTAGAAAACCAACTTATGCTTGCTTAAGGGTAAAGGTGAGTTGGGGTGCTGCATAAAACCAGAGATTGAAATGAGCACAGATAAAGTTCCTTAAGCCAAATATGGAATAGACAAGAGCTACTCCTTGCTCAACGAAATGGACTCAACACCACATATTAAACGCCTAAGAATGTACCTGACTAGTAAGTATCTTAAAACCTATGGATTGCTATGTCTCCGAAAGAGAATCAAGCATGTGTACAGGGGCATAAACGCAGCAGTGATAGGATTGGAGAGGTTCGGTGAGCAAATGAAGACCCTTTGAAGTCATATTGCATGGTACCCATTCCACGGGTTTCAATTACCCAGATTTTAGGTATTCTTCCTTCAGCTAAAACATGCATGTGGAACCCAGAGTATGATCAACCATGTGATCGGGAGACGTGTTCAAATATGTCTCAGTTTTCCTCCCCTGGTACTCGGGTGCAACATTCCAGACGCTTTACTAACACTCTCCCCACTTGGAGAGTCAGCGCCTTTAACCTCCTGTTTGACCCAGTTTGCAATTTCTGCGGAAGATGAACAGAAATAGCGAGAATCAATGAGAGACTAGCTGGAGGTGTCTGGTCGGGCAAATTTAACTCTCATTTCCCACCAGGAAGAGGAAATAACCAAAGGCTCAGCGTGCCGTGCCGGAACCAGATTAGGGCCTGAAGCCATCCTGCGGTGTTGCGGCCAGGTCACAAGAAAGCGAGTTGAAGAAAGGAGCTCCGGGGCACTGTAATTCACAAACCTGCAGAGTTATAAATGACAGCTATCGTCCAAAAATAGACTGAAGTAAGGCTGCCAAGAGGACTTGAAAGCGGGGCAGAATTGCAGGAAACCGATTTCAGGAGGTAGACTGGAATTGCATTGAAAGCATAGGAAAAGAGGCAGAACGTCCACAATGATGCACTTGGCCAAAAAGGGCGTATGCGTTTTTTCCTGAATATATTCAGGAAAAAACGCATACGCCCTTTTTGGCCAACCAAGCAAGCTTGCAAAGGAAATCTGCACTACAATGAAGTCTCACTTCCCCCCGGTCAAAAGGGCCATCTGAAAAAAGTGTAAAATCCAGAAAGGCAGGACAGGCCATGGAGAACTGGGAGCCTTGTTATGCTGATGGGCGGGATGTAAATTGCCAACAGACACTCAGGAGAAGTGTATGTTGTTTCCTGAAACATCTAAAAAACAAAGCAACAGAGCCTAGGGCACTTCCACTTATGGTCCTATAGCTTAGGGAAATTAAAATCAAAAAGACACAGCCACCCCAAAGTTTGGGACGCCTCCGTTTACAAGAACCTCGTTTACCGTACAAGTTCAATATCACAGAAAGTGAAACATGGATAAAGAACTTGTGGTACTTACGTACAATGCAGTATCACTCAGCAATGAAATCTATGTCATCAGGCCCGTAGCAGCATAATGAGTGGATTCAGGTACGATGATTCTAACTGAAATAAGTCACACAGAAAAAGAAACATCATAAGATATCAGTAATACACGGAATGTAAACTTGGCTACACAGGAACTGCATTCCAAAACAGAACAGGTTCTCAAATTTAGTAAACCAACTTATGCTTGCTTAAGGGGAAAGGTGAGTTGGGGTGCTGCATAAAACCAGAGATTGAAATGAGCACAGATAAAGTTCCTTAAGCCAAATATGGAATAGACAAGAGCTACTCCTTGCTCAACGAAATGGACTCAACAACGCATATTAAACGCCTAAGAATGTACCTGACTAGTAAGTATCGTAAAACCTATGGATTGCTATGTCTCCGAAAGAGAATCAAGCATGTGTACAGGGGCATAAACGCTGCAGTGATAGGATTGGAGAGGTTCGGTGAGCAAATGAAGACCCTTTGAAGTCATATTGCATGGTACCCATTACACGGGTCTTAACTCTCCAGGTTTAAGGTATTCTTCCTTCAGCTAAAACATGCATGTGGAACCCAAGTATAATCAACCATGTGAACGGGAGACGTGTTCAAATATGTCTCAGTTTTCCTCCCCTGGTACTCGGGTGCAACATTCCAGATGCTTTACTAACACTCTCCCCACTTGGAGAGTCACCGCCTTTAACCTCCTGTTTGGCCCAGTTTGCAATTTCTGCAGAAGATGAACAGGAATAGCGAGAACCAATGAGAGACTAGCTGGAGGTGTCTGGACGGGCAAATTTAACTCTCATTTCCCACCAGGAAGAGGAAATAACCAAAGGCTCAGCGTGCCGTGCCGGAACCAGATTAGGGCCTGAAGCCATCCTGCGGTGTTGCGGCCAGGTCACAAGAAAGCAAGTTGAAGAAAGGAGCTCAGGGGCACTGTAATTCACAAACCTGCAGAGTTATAAATGACAGCTATCGTCCAAAAATAGACTGAAGTAAGGCTGCCAAGAGGACTTGAAAGTGGGGCAGAATTGCAGGAAACCGATTTCAGGAGGTAGACTGGAATTGCATTGAAAGCATAGGAAAAGAGGCAGAACGTCCACAATGATGCACTTGGCCAAAAAGGGCGTATGCGTTTTTTCCTGAATATATTCAGGAAAAAACGCATACGCCCTTTTTGGCCAACCAAGCAAGCTTGCAAAGGAAATCTGCACTACAATGAAGTCTCACTTCCCCCCGGTCAAAAGGGCCATCTGAAAAAAGTGTAAAATCCAGAAAGGCAGGACAGGCCATGGAGAACAGGGAGCCTTGTTATGCTGATGGGCGGGATGTAAATTGCCAACAACCACTCGGGAGAAGTGTATGGTGTTTCCTGAAACATCTAAAAAACAAAGCAACAGAACCTAGGGCACTTCCACTTATGGTCCTATAGCTTAGGGAAATTAAAATCAAAAAGACACAGCCACCCCAAAGTTTGGGACGCCTCTGTTTACAAGAACCTCGTTTACAGTACAAGTTCAACATCGCAGAAAGTGAAAAATGGATAAAGAAGTTGTGGTATTTACTTACAAAGCAATATCACTCAGCAATGAAATCTGTGTCATCAGGCCCTTAGCAGCACAATGAGTGGATTCAGGTATGATGATTCTAACTGAAGTAAGTCACACAGAAAAAGAAACATCATAAGATATCAGTAATACACGGAATGTAAACTTGGCTACACAGGAACTGAATTACAGAACAGAACATGGTCTCAAATTTAGAAAACCAACTTATGCTTGCTTAAGGGTAAAGGTGAGTTGGGGTGCTGCATAAAACCAGAGATTGAAATGAGCACAGATAAAGTTCCTTAAGCCAAATATGGAATAGACAAGAGCTACTCCGTGCTCAACGAAATGGACTCAACACCGCATATTAAACGCCTAAGAATGTACCTGACTTGTAAGTATCTTAAAACCTATGGATTGCTATGTCTCCAAAAGAGAATCAAGCATGTGTACAGGGGCATAAACGCAGCAGTGATAGGATTGGAGAGGTTCGGTGAGCAAATGAAGACCCTTTCAAGTCATATTGCATGGTACCCATTCCACGGGTTTCAACTACCCAGGTTTAAGGTATTCTTCCTTCAGCTAAAACATGCATGTGGAACCTAGAGTGTGATCAACCATGTGATCGGGAGACGTGTTCAAATATGTCTCAGTTTTCCTCCCCTGGTACTCGGGTGCAACATTCCAGACGCTTTACTAACACTCTCCCCACTTGGAGAGTCAGTCCCTTTAACCTCCTGTTTGGCCCAGTTTGCAATTTCTGCGGAAGATGAACAGGAATAGCGAGAACCAATGAGAGGCTAGCTGGAGGTGTCTGGACGGGCAAATTTAACTCTCATTTCCCACCAGGAAGAGGAATTAACCAAAGGCTCAGCATGCCGGGCCGGATCCAGATTAGGGCCTGAAGCCATCCTGCGGTGTTGCGGCCAGGTCACAAGAAAGCGAGTTGAAGAAAGGAGCTCAGGGGCACTGTAATTCACAAACCTGCAGAGTTATAAATGACAGCTATCGTCCAAAAATAGACTGAAGTAAGGCTGCCAAGAGGACTTGAAAGCGGGGCAGAATTGCAGGAAACCGATTTCAGGAGGTAGACTGGAATTGCATTGAAAGCATAGGAAAAGAGGCAGAACGTCCACAATGATGCACTTGGCCAAAAAGGGCGTATGCGTTTTTTCCTGAATATATTCAGGAAAAAACGCATACGCCCTTTTTGGCCAACCAAGCAAGCTTACAAAGGAAATCTGCACTACAATGAAGTCTCACTTCCCCCCGGTCAAAAGGGCCATCTGAAAAAAGTGTAAAATCCACAAAGGCAGGACAGGCCATGGAGAACTGGGAGCCTTGTTATGCTGATGGGCGGGATGTAAATTGCCAACAGACACTCGGGAGAAGTGTATGGTGTTTCCTGAAACATCTAAAAAACAAAGCAACAGAGCCTAGGGCACTGCCACTTATGGTCCTATAGCTTAGGGAAATTAAAATCAAAAAGACACAGCCACCCCAAAGTTTGGGACGCCTCTGTTTACAAGAACCTCGTTTACAGTACAAGTTCAACATCGCAGAAAGTGAAAAATGGATAAAGAAGTTGTGGTATTTACTTACAAAGCAATATCACTCAGCAATGAAATCTATGTCATCAGGCCCTTAGCATCACAATGAGTGGATTCAGGTATGATGATTCTAACTGAAATAAGTCACACAGAAAAAGAAACATCATAAGATATCACTAATACACGGAATGGAAACTTGGCTACACAGGAACTGAATTCCAAAACAGAACAGGTTCTCAAATTTAGAAAACCAACTTATGCTTGCTTAAGGGTAAAGGTGAGTTGGGGTGCTGCATAAAACCAGAGATTGAAATGAGCACAGATAAAGTTCCTTAAGTCAAATATGGAATAGACAAGAGCTACTCCTTGCTCAACGAAATGGACTCAACACCGCATATTAAACGCCTAAGAATGTACCTGACTAGTAAGTATCTTAAAACCTATGGATTGCTATGTCTCCGAAAGAGAATCAAGCATATGTACAGGGGCATAAACGCAGCAGTGATAGGATTGGAGAGGTTCGGTGAGCAAATGAAGACCCTTTGAATTCATATTGCATGGTACCCATTACACGGGTCTTAACTCTCCAGGTTTAAGGTATTCTTCCTTCAGCTAAAACATGCATGTGGAACCCAAGTATGATCAACCATGTGAACGGGAGACGTGTTCAAATATGTCTCAGTTTTCCTCCCCTGGTACTCGGGTGCAACATTCCAGATGCTTTACTAACACTCTCCCGACTTGGAGAGTCAGTCCCTTTAAACTCCTGTTTGGCCCAGTTTGCAATTTCTGCGGAAGATGAACAGGAATAGCGAGAACCAATGAGAGACTAGCTGGAGGTGTCTGGACGGGCAAATTTAACTCTCATTTCCCACCAGGAAGAGGAATTAACCAAAGGCTCAGCGTGCCGTGCCGGAACCAGATTAGGGCCTGAAGCCATCATGCGGTGTTGCGGCCAGCTCAAAAGAAAGCGAGTTGAAGAAAGGAGCTCAGGGGCACTGTAATTCACAAACCTGCAGAGTTATAAATGACAGCTATCGTCCAAAAATAGACTGAAGTAAGGCTGCCAAGAGGACTTGAAAGCGGGGCAGAATTGCAGGAAACCGATTTCAGGAGGTAGACTGGAATTGCATTGAAAGCATAGGAAAAGAGGCAGAACGTCCACAATGATGCACTTGGCCAAAAAGGGCGTATGCGTTTTTTCCTGAATATATTCAGGAAAAAACGCATACGCCATTTTTGGCCAACCAAGCAAGCTTGCAAAGGAAATCTGCACTACAATGAAGTCTCACTTCCCCCTGGTCAAAAGGGCCATCTGAAAAAAGTGTAAAATCCAGAAAGGCAGGACAGGCCATTGAGAACTGGGAGCCTTGTTATGCTGATGGGCGGGATGTAAATTGACAACAGACACTTGGGAGAAGTGTATGGTGTTTCCTGAAACATCTAAAAAACAAAGCAACAGAGCCTAGGGCACTTCCACTTATGGTCCTATAGCTTAGGGAAATTAAAATCAAAAAGACACAGCCACCCCAAAGTTTGGAACGGCTCTGTTTACAAGAACCTCGGTTACAGTACAAGTTCAACATCGCAGAAAGTGAAAAATGGATAAAGAAGTTGTGGTATTTACTTACAAAGCAATATCACTCAGCAATGAAATCTATGTCATCAGTCCCTTAGCAGCACAATGAGTGGATTCAGGTATGATGATTCTAACTGAAATAAGTCACACAGAAAAAGAAACATCATAAGATATCAGTAATACATGGAATGGAAACTTGGCTACACAGGAACTGAATTACAGAACAGAACAGGGTCTCAAATTTAGAAAAACAACTTATGCTTGCTTAAGGGTAAAGGTGAGTTGGGGTGCTGCATAAAACCAGAGATTGAAATGAGCACAGATAAAGTTCCTTAAGCCAAATATGGAATAGACAAGAGCTACTCCTTGCTCAACGAAATGGACTCAACACCACATATTAAACGCCTAAGAATGTACCTGACTAGTAAGTATCTTAAAACCTATGGATTGCTATGTCTCCGAAAGAGAATCAAGCATGTGTACAGGGGCATAAACGCAGCAGTGATAGGATTGGAGAGGTTCGGTGAGCAAATGAAGACCCTTTGAAGTCATATTGCATGGTACCCATTCCACGGGTTTCAATTACCCAGATTTTAGGTATTCTTCCTTCAGCTAAAACATGCATGTGGAACCCAGAGTATGATCAACCATGTGATCGGGAGACGTGTTCAAATATGTCTCAGTTTTCCTCCCCTGGTACTCGGGTGCAACATTCCAGACGCTTTACTAACACTCTCCCCACTTGGAGAGTCAGCGCCTTTAACCTCCTGTTTGACCCAGTTTGCAATTTCTGCGGAAGATGAACAGAAATAGCGAGAATCAATGAGAGACTAGCTGGAGGTGTCTGGACGGGCAAATTTAACTCTCATTTCCCACCAGGAAGAGGAAATAACCAAAGGCTCAGCGTGCCGTGCCGGAACCAGATTAGGGCCTGAAGCCATCCTGCGGTGTTGCGGCCAGGTCACAAGAAAGCGAGTTGAAGAAAGGAGCTCCGGGGCACTGTAATTCACAAACCTGCAGAGTTATAAATGACAGCTATCGTCCAAAAATAGACTGAAGTAAGGCTGCCAAGAGGACTTGAAAGCGGGGCAGAATTGCAGGAAACCGATTTCAGGAGGTAGACTGGAATTGCATTGAAAGCATAGGAAAAGAGGCAGAACGTCCACAATGATGCACTTGGCCAAAAAGGGCGTATGCGTTTTTTCCTGAATATATTCAGGAAAAAACGCATACGCCCTTTTTGGCCAACCAAGCAAGCTTGCAAAGGAAATCTGCACTACAATGAAGTCTCACTTCCCCCCGGTCAAAAGGGCCATCTGAAAAAAGTGTAAAATCCAGAAAGGCAGGACAGGCCATGGAGAACTGGGAGCCTTGTTATGCTGATGGGCGGGATGTAAATTGCCAACAGACACTCGGGAGAAGTGTATGGTGTTTCCTGAAACATCTAAAAAACAAAGAAACAGAACCTAGGGCACTTCCACTTATGGGCCTATAGCTTAGGGAAATTAAAATCAAAAAGACACAGCCACCCCAAAGTTTGGAACGGCTCTGTTTACAAGAACCTCGTTTACAGTACAAGTTCAACATCGCAGAAAGTGAAAAATGGAAAGAAGTTGTGGTATTTACTTACAAAGCAATATCACTCAGCAATGAAATCTGTGTCATCAGGCCCTTAGCAGCACAATGAGTGGATTGAGGTATGATGATTCTAACTGAAGTAAGTCACACAGAAAAAGAAACATCATAAGATATCAGTAATACATGGAATGTAAACTTGGCTACACAGGAACTGAATTACAGAACAGAACAGGTTCTCAAATTTAGAAAACCAACTTATGCTTGCTTCAGGGGAAAGGTGAGTTGGGTTGCTGCATAAAACCAGAGATTGAAATGAGCACAGATAAAGTTCCTTAAGCCAAATGTGGAATAGACAAGAGCCACTCCTTGCTCAACGAAATGGACTTAACACCGCATATTAAACGCCTAAGAATGTACCTGACTAGTAAGTATCTTAAAACCTATGGATTGCTATGTCTCCGAAAGAGAATCAAGCATGTGTACAGGGGCATAAACGCAGCAGTGATAGGATTGGAGAGGTTCGGTGAGCAAATGAAGACCCTTTGAAGTCATATTGCATGGTACCCATTCCACGGGTTTCAATTACCCAGGTTTTAGGTATTCTTCCTTCAGCTAAAACATGCATGTGGAACCCAGAGTATGATCAACCATGTGATCGGGAGACGTGTTCAAATATGTCTCAGTTTTCCTCCCCTGGTACTCGGGTGCAACATTCCAGACGCTTTACTAACACTCTCCCCACTTGGAGAGTCAGCGCCTTTAACCTCCTGTTTGGCACAGTTTGCAATTTCTGCGGAAGATGAACAGGAATAGCGAGAACCAATGAGAGGCTAGCTGGAGGTGTCTGGACGGGCAAATTTAACTCTCATTTCCCAACAGGAAGAGGAAATAACCAAAGGCTCAGCGTGCCGTACCGGAACCAGATTAGGGCCTGAAGCCATCCTGCGGTGTTGCGGCCAGCTCAAAAGAAAGCGAGTTGAAGAAAGGAGCTCAGGGGCACTGTAATTCACAAACCTGCAGAGTTATAAATGACAGCTATCGTCCAAAAATAGACTGAAGTAAGGCTGCCAAGAGGACTTGAAAGCGGGGCAGAATTGCAGGAAACCGATTTCAGGAGGTAGACTGGAATTGCATTGAAAGCATAGGAAAAGAGGCAGAACGTCCACAATGATGCACTTGGCCAAAAAGGGCGTATGCGTTTTTTCCTGAATATATTCAGGAAAAAACGCATACGCCCTTTTTGGCCAACCAAGCAAGCTTGCAAAGGAAATCTGCACTACAATGAAGTCTCACTTCCCCCCGGTCAAAAGGGCCATCTGAAAAAAGTGTAAAATCCAGAAAGGCAGGACAGGCCATGGAGAACTGGGAGCCTTGTTATGCTGATGGGCGGGATGTAAATTGCCAACAACCACTCGGGAGAAGTGTATGGTGTTTCCTGAAACATCTAAAAAACAAAGCAACAGAGCCTAGGGCACTGCCACTTATGGTCCTATAGCTTAGGGAAATTAAAATCAAAAAGACACAGCCACCCCAAAGTTTGGGACGCCTCTGTTTACAAGAACCTCGTTTACAGTACAAGTTCAACATCGCAGAAAGTGAAAAATGGATAAAGAACTTGTGGTACTTACGTACAATGCAGTATCACTCAGCAATGAAATCTATGTCATCAGGCACGTAGCAGCATAATGAGTAGATTCAGGTACGATGATTCTAACTGAAATAAGTCACACAGAAAATGAAACATCATAAGATATCACTAATACACGGAATGTAAACTTGGCTACACAGGAACTGAATTCCAAAACAGAACAGGTTCTCAAATTTAGAAAACCAACTTATGCTTGCTTAAGGGTAAAGGTGAGTTGGGTTGCTGCATAAAACCAGAGATTGAAATGAGCACAGATAAAGTTCCTTAAGCCAAATATGGAATAGACAAGAGCCACTCCTTGCTCAACGAAATGGACTCAACACCGCATACTAAACGCCTAAGAATGTACCTGACTAGTAAGTATCTTAAAACCTATGGATTGCTATGTCTCCGAAAGAGAATCAAGCATGTGTACAGGGGCATAAACGCAGCAGTGATAGGATTGGAGAGGTTCGGTGAGCAAATGAAGACCCTTTGAAGTCATATTGCATGGTACCCATTACACGGGTCTCAACTCTCCAGGTTTAAGGTATTCTTCCTTCAGCTAAAACATGCATGTGGAACCCAAGTATGATCAACCATGTGAACGGGAGACGTGTTCAAATATGTCTCAGTTTTCCTCCCCTGGTACTCGGGTGCAACATTCCAGACGCTTTACTAACACTCTCCCCACTTGGAGAGTCAGTCCCTTTAACCTCCTGTTTGGCCCAGTTTGCAATTTCTGCGGAAGATGAACAGGAATAGCGAGAACCAATGAGAGGCTAGCTGGAGGTGTCTGGACTGGCAAATTTAACTCTCATTTCCCACCAGGAAGAGGAATTAGCCAAAGGCTCAGCGTGCCGTGCCGGAACCAGATTAGGGCCTGAAGCCATCCTGCGGTTTTGCGGCCAGGTCACAAGAAAGCGAGTTGAAGAAAGGAGCTCAGGGGCACTGTAATTCACAAACCTGCAGAGTTATAAATGACAGCTATCGTCCAAAAATAGACTGAAGTAAGGCTGCCAAGAGGACTTGAAAGCGGGGCAGAATTGCAGGAAACCGATTTCAGGAGGTAGACTGGAATTGAACTGAAAGCATAGGAAAAGAGGCAGAACGTCCACAATGATGCACTTGGCCAAAAAGGGCGTATGCGTTTTTTCCTGAATATATTCAAGAAAAAACGCATACGCCCTTTTTGGCCAACCAAGCAAGCTTGCAAAGGAAATCTGCACTACAATTAAGTCTCACTTCCCCCCGGTCAAAAGGGCCATCTGAAAAAAGTGTAAAATCCAGAAAGGCAGGACAGGCCATTGAGAACTGGGAGCCTTGTTATGCTGATGGGCGGGATGTAAATTGCCAACAGACACTCGGGAGAAGTGTATGGTGTTTCCTGAAACATCTAAAAAACAAAGCAACAGAGCCTAGGGCACTGCCACTTATGGTCCTATAGCTTAGGGAAATTAAAATCAAAAAGACACAGCCACCCCAAAGTTTGGGACGCCTCTGTTTACAAGAACCTCATTTACAGTACAAGTTCAACATCGCAGAAAGTGAAAAATGGATAAAGAAGTTGTGGTATTTACTTACAAAGCAATATCACTCAGCAATGAAATCTATGTCATCAGGCCCTTAGCATCACAATGAGTGGATTCAGGTATGATGATTCTAACTGAAATAAGTCACACAGAAAAAGAAACATCATAAGATATCACTAATACACGGAATGTAAACTTGGCTACACAGGAACTGAATTCCAAAACAGAACAGGTTCTCAAATTTAGAAAACCAACTTATGCTTGCTTAAGGGTAAAGGTGAGTTGGGGTGCTGCATAAAACCAGAGATTGAAATGAGCACAGATAAAGTTCCTTAAGTCAAATATGGAATAGACAAGAGCCACTCCTTGCTCAACGAAATGGACTCAACACCGCATATTAAACGCCTAAGAATGTACCTGACTAGTAAGTATCTTAAAACCTATGGATTGCTATGTCTCCAAAAGAGAATCAAGCATGTGTACAGGGGCATAAACGCAGCAGTGATAGGATTGGAGAGGTTCGGTGAGCAAATGAAGACCCTTTGAAGTCATATTGCATGGTACCCATTCCACGGGTTTCAATTACCCAGGTTTTAGGTATTCTTCCTTCAGCTAAAACATGCATGTGGAACCCAGAGTATGATCAACCATGTGATCGGGAGACGTGTTCAAATATGTCTCAGTTTTCCTCCCCTGGTACTCGGGTGCAACATTCCAGACGCTTTACTAACACTCTCCCCACTTGGAGAGTCAGCGCCTTTAACCTCCTGTTTGGCACAGTTTGCAATTTCTGCGGAAGATGAACAGGAATAGCGAGAACCAATGAGAGGCTAGCTGGAGGTGTCTGGACGGGCAAATTTAACTCTCATTTCCCACCAGGAAGAGGAAATAACCAAAGGCTCAGCGTGCCATACCGGAACCAGATTAGGGCCTGAAGCCATCCTGCGGTGTTGCGGCCAGCTCAACAGAAAGCGAGTTGAAGAAAGGAGCTCAGGGGCACTGTAATTCACAAACCTGCAGAGTTATAAATGACAGCTATCGTCCAAAAATAGACTGAAGTAAGGCTGCCAAGAGGACTTGAAAGCGGGGCAGAATTGCAGGAAACCGATTTCAGGAGGTAGACTGAAATTGCATTGAAAGCATAGGAAAAGAGGCAGAACGTCCACAATGATGCACTTGGCCAAAAAGGGCGTATGCGTTTTTTCCTGAATATATTCAGGAAAAAACGCATACGCCCTTTTTGGCCAACCAAGCAAGCTTGCAAAGGAAATCTGCACTACAATGAAGTCTCACTTCCCCCCGGTCAAAAGGGCCATCTGAAAAAAGTGTAAAATCCAGAAAGGCAGGACAGGCCATGGAGAACTGGGAGCCTTGTTATGCTGATGGGCGGGATGTAAATTGCCAACAGACACTTGGGAGAAGTGTATGGTGTTTCCTGAAACATCTAAAAAACAAAGCAACAGAGCCTAGGGCACTGCCACTTATGGTCCTATAGCTTAGGGAAATTAAAATCAAAAAGACACAGCCACCCCAAAGTTTGGGACGCCTCTGTTTACAAGAACCTCGTTTACAGTACAAGTTCAACATCGCAGAAAGTGAAAAATGGATAAAGAAGTTGTGGTATTTACGTACAATGCAGTATCACTCAGCAATGAAATCTATGTCATCAGGCACGTAGCAGCATAATGAGTAGATTCAGGTACGATGATTCTAACTGAAATAAGTCACACAGAAAATGAAACATCATAAGATATCACTAATACACGGAATGTAAACTTGGCTACACAGGAACTGAATTACAGAACAGAACAGGGTCTCAAATTTAGAAAACCAACTTATGCTTGCTTAAGGGTAAAGGTGAGTTGGGGTGCTGCATAAAACCAGAGATTGAAATGAGCACAGATAAAGTTCCTTAAGCCAAATATGGAATAGACAAGAGCCACTCCTTGCTCTACGAAATGGACTCAACACCGCATACTAAACGCCTAAGAATGTACCTGACTAGTAAGTATCTTAAAACCTATGGATTGCTATGTCTCCGAAAGAGAATCAAGCATGTGTACAGGGGCATAAACGCAGCAGTGATAGGATTGGAGAGGTTCGGTGAGCAAATGAAGACCCTTTGAAGTCATATTGCATGGTACCCATTACACGGGTCTCAACTCTCCAGGTTTAAGGTATTCTTCCTTCAGCTAAAACATGCATGTGGAACCCAAGTATGATCAACCATGTGAACGGGAGACGTGTTCAAATATGTCTCAGTTTTCCTCCCCTGGTACTCGGGTGCAACATTCCAGACGCTTTACTAACACTCTCCCCACTTGGAGAGTCAGTCCCTTTAAACTCCTGTTTGGCCCAGTTTGCAATTTCTGCGGAAGATGAACAGGAATAGCGAGAACCAATGAGAGGCTAGCTGGAGGTGTCTGGACTGGCAAATTTAACTCTCATTTCCCACCAGGAAGAGGAATTAACCAAAGGCTCAGCGTGCCGTGCCGGAACCAGATTAGGGCCTGAAGCCATCCTGCGGTTTTGCGGCCAGGTCACAAGAAAGCGAGTTGAAGAAAGGAGCTCAGGGGCACTGTAATTCACAAACCTGCAGAGTTATAAATGACAGCTATCGTCCAAAAATAGACTGAAGTAAGGCTGCCAAGAGGACTTGAAAGCGGGGCAGAATTGCAGGAAACCGATTTCAGGAGGTAGACTGGAATTGCACTGAAAGCATAGGAAAAGAGGCAGAACGTCCACAATGATGCACTTGGCCAAAAAGGGCATATGCGTTTTTTCCTGAATATATTCAAGAAAAAACGCATACGCCCTTTTTGGCCAACCAAGCAAGCTTGCAAAGGAAATCTGCACTACAATTAAGTCTCACTTCCCCCCGGTCAAAAGGGCCATCTGAAAAAAGTGTAAAATCCAGAAAGGCAGGACAGGCCATTGAGAACTGGGAGCCTTGTTATGCTGATGGGCGCGATGTAAATTGCCAACAGACACTCGGGAGAAGTGTATGGTGTTTCCTGAAACATCTAAAAAACAAAGCAACAGAGCCTAGGGCACTGCCACTTATGGTCCTATAGCTTAGGGAAATTAAAATCAAAAAGACACAGCCACCCCAAAGTTTGGGACGCCTCTGTTTACAAGAACCTCATTTACAGTACAAGTTCAACATCGCAGAAAGTGAAAAATGGATAAAGAAGTTGTGGTATTTACTTACAAAGCAATATCACTCAGCAATGAAATCTATGTCATCAGGCCCTTAGCATCACAATGAGTGGATTCAGGTATGATGATTCTAACTGAAGTAAGTCACACAGAAAAAGAAACATCATAAGATATCACTAATACACGGAATGTAAACTTGGCTACACAGGAACTGAATTCCAAAACAGAACAGGTTCTCAAATTTAGAAAACCAACTTATGCTTGCTTAAGGGGAAAGGTGAGTTGGGGTGCTGCATAAAACCAGAGATTGAAATGAGCACAGATAAAGTTCCTTAAGTCAAATATGGAATAGACAAGAGCCACTCCTTGCTCAACGAAATGGACTCAACACCGCATATTAAACGCCTAAGAATGTACCTGACTAGTAAGTATCTTAAAACCTATGGATTGCTATGTCTCCGAAAGAGAATCAAGCATGTGTACAGGGGCATAAACGCAGCAGTGATAGGATTGGAGAGGTTCGGTGAGCAAATGAAGACCCTTTGAAGTCATATTGCATGGTACCCATTCCACGGGTTTCAATTACCCAGGTTTTAGGTATTCTTCCTTCAGCTAAAACATGCATGTGGAACCCAGAGTATGATCAACCATGTGATCGGGAGACGTGTTCAAATATGTCTCAGTTTTCCTCCCCTGGTACTCGGGTGCAACATTCCAGACGCTTTACTAACACTCTCCCCACTTGGAGAGTCAGCGCCTTTAACCTCCTGTTTGGCACAGTTTGCAATTTCTGCGGAAGATGAACAGGAATAGCGAGAACCAATGAGAGGCTAGCTGGAGGTGTCTGGACGGGCAAATTTAACTCTCATTTCCCAACAGGAAGAGGAAATAACCAAAGGCTCAGCGTGCCATACCGGAACCAGATTAGGGCCTGAAGCCATCCTGCGGTGTTGCGGCCAGCTCAACAGAAAGCGAGTTGAAGAAAGGAGCTCAGGGGCACTGTAATTCACAAACCTGCAGAGTTATAAATGACAGCTATCGTCCAAAAATAGACTGAAGTAAGGCTGCCAAGAGGACTTGAAAGCGGGGCAGAATTGCAGGAAACCGATTTCAGGAGGTAGACTGAAATTGCATTGAAAGCATAGGAAAAGAGGCAGAACGTCCACAATGATGCACTTGGCCAAAAAGGGCGTATGCGTTTTTTCCTGAATATATTCAGGAAAAAACGCATACGCCCTTTTTGGCCAACCAAGCAAGCTTGCAAAGGAAATCTGCACTACAATGAAGTCTCACTTCCCCCCGGTCAAAAGGGCCATCTGAAAAAAGTGTAAAATCCAGAAAGGCAGGACAGGCCATGGAGAACTGGGAGCCTTGTTATGCTGATGGGCGGGATGTAAATTGCCAACAGACACTTGGGAGAAGTGTATGGTGTTTCCTGAAACATCTAAAAAACAAAGCAACAGAGCCTAGGGCACTGCCACTTATGGTCCTATAGCTTAGGGAAATTAAAATCAAAAAGACACAGCCACCCCAAAGTTTGGGACGCCTCTGTTTACAAGAACCTCGTTTACAGTACAAGTTCAACATCGCAGAAAGTGAAAAATGGATAAAGAAGTTGTGGTATTTACGTACAATGCAGTATCACTCAGCAATGAAATCTATGTCATCAGGCACGTAGCAGCATAATGAGTAGATTCAGGTACGATGATTCTAACTGAAATAAGTCACACAGAAAATGAAACATCATAAGATATCACTAATACACGGAATGTAAACTTGGCTACACAGGAACTGAATTACAGAACAGAACAGGGTCTCAAATTTAGAAAACCAACTTATGCTTGCTTAAGGGTAAAGGTGAGTTGGGGTGCTGCATAAAACCAGAGATTGAAATGAGCACAGATAAAGTTCCTTAAGCCAAATATGGAATAGACAAGAGCCACTCCTTGCTCAACGAAATGGACTCAACACCGCATACTAAACGCCTAAGAATGTACCTGACTAGTAAGTATCTTAAAACCTATGGATTGCTATGTCTCCGAAAGAGAATCAAGCATGTGTACAGGGGCATAAACGCAGCAGTGATAGGATTGGAGAGGTTCGGTGAGCAAATGAAGACCCT
Organism: Delphinus delphis; assembly: GCF_949987515.2. Taxonomy (NCBI): domain Eukaryota; kingdom Metazoa; phylum Chordata; class Mammalia; order Artiodactyla; family Delphinidae; genus Delphinus; species Delphinus delphis. The sequence continues at coordinate 375,790 of NW_027192690.1, forward strand.
TTGAAGTCATATTGCATGGTACCCATTACACGGGTCTCAACTCTCCAGGTTTAAGGTATTCTTCCTTCAGCTAAAACATGCATGTGGAACCCAAGTATGATCAACCATGTGAACGGGAGACGTGTTCAAATATGTCTCAGTTTTCCTCCCCTGGTACTCGGGTGCAACATTCCAGACGCTTTACTAACACTCTCCCCACTTGGAGAGTCAGTCCCTTTAACCTCCTGTTTGGCCCAGTTTGCAATTTCTGCGGAAGATGAACAGGAATAGCGAGAACCAATGAGAGGCTAGCTGGAGGTGTCTGGACTGGCAAATTTAACTCTCATTTCCCACCAGGAAGAGGAATTAACCAAAGGCTCAGCGTGCCATGCCGGAACCAGATTAGGGCCTGAAGCCATCCTGCGGTTTTGCGGCCAGGTCACAAGAAAGCGAGTTGAAGAAAGGAGCTCAGGGGCACTGTAATTCACAAACCTGCAGAGTTATAAATGACAGCTATCGTCCAAAAATAGACTGAAGTAAGGCTGCCAAGAGGACTTGAAAGCGGGGCAGAATTGCAGGAAACCGATTTCAGGAGGTAGACTGGAATTGCACTGAAAGCATAGGAAAAGAGGCAGAACGTCCACAATGATGCACTTGGCCAAAAAGGGCATATGCGTTTTTTCCTGAATATATTCAAGAAAAAACGCATACGCCCTTTTTGGCCAACCAAGCAAGCTTGCAAAGGAAATCTGCACTACAATGAAGTCTCACTTCCCCCCGGTCAAAAGGGCCATCTGAAAAAAGTGTAAACTCCAGAAAGGCAGGACAGGCCATTGAGAACTGGGAGCCTTGTTATGCTGATGGGCGCGATGTAAATTGCCAACAGACACTCGGGAGAAGTGTATGGTGTTTCCTGAAACATCTAAAAAACAAAGCAACAGAGCCTAGGGCACTGCCACTTATGGTCCTATAGCTTAGGGAAATTAAAATCAAAAAGACACAGCCACCCCAAAGTTTGGGACGCCTCTGTTTACAAGAACCTCATTTACAGTACAAGTTCAACATCGCAGAAAGTGAAAAATGGATAAAGAAGTTGTGGTATTTACTTACAAAGCAATATCACTCAGCAATGAAATCTATGTCATCAGGCCCTTAGCATCACAATGAGTGGATTCAGGTATGATGATTCTAACTGAAATAAGTCACACAGAAAAAGAAACATCATAAGATATCACTAATACACGGAATGTAAACTTGGCTACACAGGAACTGAATTCCAAAACAGAACAGGTTCTCAAATTTAGAAAACCAACTTATGCTTGCTTAAGGGGAAAGGTGAGTTGGGGTGCTGCATAAAACCAGAGATTGAAATGAGCACAGATAAAGTTCCTTAAGTCAAATATGGAATAGACAAGAGCCACTCCTTGCTCAACGAAATGGACTCAACACCGCATATTAAACGCCTAAGAATGTACCTGACTAGTAAGTATCTTAAAACCTATGGATTGCTATGTCTCCGAAAGAGAATCAAGCATGTGTACAGGGGCATAAACGCAGCAGTGATAGGATTGGAGAGGTTCGGTGAGCAAATGAAGACCCTTTGAAGTCATATTGCATGGTACCCATTCCACGGGTTTCAATTACCCAGGTTTTAGGTATTCTTCCTTCAGCTGAAACATGCATGTGGAACCCAGAGTATGATCAACCATGTGATCGGGAGACGTGTTCAAATATGTCTCAGTTTTCCTCCCCTGGTACTCGGGTGCAACATTCCAGACGCTTTACTAACACTCTCCCCACTTGGAGAGTCAGCGCCTTTAACCTCCTGTTTGGCACAGTTTGCAATTTCTGCGGAAGATGAACAGGAATAGCGAGAACCAATGAGAGGCTAGCTGGAGGTGTCTGGACGGGCAAATTTAACTCTCATTTCCCAACAGGAAGAGGAAATAACCAAAGGCTCAGCGTGCCATACCGGAACCAGATTAGGGCCTGAAGCCATCCTGCGGTGTTGCGGCCAGCTCAACAGAAAGCGAGTTGAAGAAAGGAGCTCAGGGGCACTGTAATTCACAAACCTGCAGAGTTATAAATGACAGCTATCGTCCAAAAATAGACTGAAGTAAGGCTGCCAAGAGGACTTGAAAGCGGGGCAGAATTGCAGGAAACCGATTTCAGGAGGTAGACTGAAATTGCATTGAAAGCATAGGAAAAGAGGCAGAACGTCCACAATGATGCACTTGGCCAAAAAGGGCGTATGCGTTTTTTCCTGAATATATTCAGGAAAAAACGCATACGCCCTTTTTGGCCAACCAAGCAAGCTTGCAAAGGAAATCTGCACTACAATGAAGTCTCACTTCCCCCTGGTCAAAAGGGCCATCTGAAAAAAGTGTAAAATCCAGAAAGGCAGGACAGGCCATGGAGAACTGGGAGCCTTGTTATGCTGATGGGCGGGATGTAAATTGCCAACAACCACTCGGGAGAAGTGTATGGTGTTTCCTGAAACATCTAAAAAACAAAGCAACAGAGCCTAGGGCACTGCCACTTATGGTCCTATAGCTTAGGGAAATTAAAATCAAAAAGACACAGCCACCCCAAAGTTTGGGACGCCTCTGTTTACAAGAACCTCGTTTACAGTACAAGTTCAACATCGCAGAAAGTGAAAAATGGATAAAGAACTTGTGGTACTTACGTACAATGCAGTATCACTCAGCAATGAAATCTATGTCATCATGCACGTAGCAGCATAATGAGTAGATTCAGGTACGATGATTCTAACTGAAATAAGTCACACAGAAAATGAAACATCATAAGATATCACTAATACATGGAATGTAAACTTGGCTACACAGGAACTGAATTCCAAAACAGAACAGGTTCTCAAATTTAGAAAACCAACTTATGCTTGCTTAAGGGTAAAGGTGAGTTGGGTTGCTGCATAAAACCAGAGATTGAAATGAGCACAGATAAAGTTCCTTAAGCCAAATATGGAATAGACAAGAGCCACTCCTTGCTCAACGAAATGGACTCAACACCGCATACTAAACGCCTAAGAATGTACCTGACTAGTAAGTATCTTAAAACCTATGGATTGCTATGTCTCCGAAAGAGAATCAAGCATGTGTACAGGGGCATAAACGCAGCAGTGATAGGATTGGAGAGGTTCGGTGAGCAAATGAAGACCCTTTGAAGTCATATTGCATGGTACCCATTACACGGGTCTCAACTCTCCAGGTTTAAGGTATTCTTCCTTCAGCTAAAACATGCATGTGGAACCCAAGTATGATCAACCATGTGAACGGGAGACGTGTTCAAATATGTCTCAGTTTTCCTCCCCTGGTACTCGGGTGCAACATTCCAGATGCTTTACTAACACTCTCCCCACTTGGAGAGTCAGCGCCTTTAACCTCCTGTTTGGCCCAGTTTGCAATTTCTGCGGAAGATGAACAGGAATAGCGAGAATCAATGAGAGACTAGCTGGAGGTGTCTGGACGGGCAAATTTAACTCTCATTTCCCACCAGGAAGAGGAAATAACCAAAGGCTCAGCGTGCCGGGCCGGAACCAGATTAGGGCCTGAAGCCATCCTGCGGTGTTGCGGCCAGGTCACAAGAAAGCGAGTTGAAGAAAGGAGCTCAGGGGCACTGTAATTCACAAACCTGCAGAGTTATAAATGACAGCTATCGTCCAAAAATAGACTGAAGTAAGGCTGCCAAGAGGACTTGAAAGCGGGGCAGAATTGCAGGAAACCGATTTCAGGAGGTAGACTGGAATTGCATTGAAAGCATAGGAAAAGAGGCAGAACGTCCACAATGATGCACTTGGCCAAAAAGGGCGTATGCGGTTTTTCCTGAATATATTCAGGAAAAAACGCATACGCCCTTTTTGGCCAACCAAGCAAGCTTGCAAAGGAAATCTGCACTACAATGAAGTCTCACTTCCCCCCGGTCAAAAGGGCCATCTGAAAAAAGTGTAAAATCCAGAAAGGCAGGACAGGCCATGGAGAACTGGGAGCCTTGTTATGCTGATGGGCGGGATGTAAATTGCCAACAGACACTCGGGAGAAGTGTATGGTGTTTCCTGAAACATCTAAAAAACAAAGCAACAGAGCCTAGGGCACTGCCACTTATGGTCCTATAGCTTAGGGAAATTAAAATCAAAAAGACACAGCCACCCCAAAGTTTGGGACGCCTCTGTTTACAAGAACCTCGTTTACAGTACAAGTTCAACATCGCAGAAAGTGAAAAATGGATAAAGAAGTTGTGGTATTTACTTACAAAGCAATATCACTCAGCAATGAAATCTATGTCATCAGGCCCTTAGCATCACAATGAGTGGATTCAGGTATGATGATTCTAACTGAAATAAGTCACACAGAAAAAGAAACATCATAAGATATCACTAATACACGGAATGTAAACTTGGCTACACAGGAACTGAATTCCAAAACAGAACAGGTTCTCAAATTTAGAAAACCAACTTATGCTTGCTTAAGGGGAAAGGTGAGTTGGGTTGCTGCATAAAACCAGAGATTGAAATGAGCACAGATAAAGTTCCTTAAGCCAAATATGGAATAGACAAGAGCCACTCCTTGCTCAACGAAATGTACTCAACACCGCATATTAAACGCCTAAGAATGTACCTGACTAGTAAGTATCTTAAAACCTATGGATTGCTATGTCTCCGAAAGAGAATCAAGCATGTGTACAGGGGCATAAACGCAGCAGTGATAGGATTGGAGAGGTTTGGTGAGCAAATGAAGACCCTTTGAAGTCATATTGCATGGTACCCATTCCACGGGTTTCAATTACCCAGGTTTTAGGTATTCTTCCTTCAGCTAAAACATGCATGTGGAACCCAGAGTATGATCAACCATGTGATCGGGAGACGTGTTCAAATATGTCTCAGTTTTCCTCCCCTGGTACTCGGGTGCAACATTCCAGACGCTTTACTAACACTCTCCCCACTTGGAGAGTCAGCGCCTTTAACCTCCTGTTTGGCACAGTTTGCAATTTCTGCGGAAGATGAACAGGAATAGCGAGAACCAATGAGAGGCTAGCTGGAGGTGTCTGGACGGGCAAATTTAACTCTCATTTCCCAACAGGAAGAGGAAATAACCAAAGGCTCAGCGTGCCGTACCGGAACCAGATTAGGGCCTGAAGCCATCCTGCGGTGTTGCGGCCAGCTCAAAAGAAAGCGAGTTGAAGAAAGGAGATCAGGGGCACTGTAATTCACAAACCTGCAGAGTTATAAATGACAGCTATCGTCCAAAAATAGACTGAAGTAAGGCTGCCAAGAGGACTTGAAAGCGGGGCAGAATTGCAGGAAACCGATTTCAGGAGGTAGACTGAAATTGCATTGAAAGCATAGGAAAAGAGGCAGAACGTCCACAATGATGCACTTGGCCAAAAAGGGCGTATGCGTTTTTTCCTGAATATATTCAGGAAAAAACGCATACGCCCTTTTTGGCCAACCAAGCAAGCTTGCAAAGGAAATCTGCACTACAATGAAGTCTCACTTCCCCCTGGTCAAAAGGGCCATCTGAAAAAAGTGTAAAATCCAGAAAGGCAGGACAGGCCATGGAGAACTGGGAGCCTTGTTATGCTGATGGGCGGGATGTAAATTGCCAACAACCACTCGGGAGAAGTGTATGGTGTTTCCTGAAACATCTAAAAAACAAAGCAACAGAGCCTAGGGCACTGCCACTTATGGTCCTATAGCTTAGGGAAATTAAAATCAAAAAGACACAGCCACCCCAAAGTTTGGGACGCCTCTGTTTACAAGAACCTCGTTTTCAGTACAAGTTCAACATCGCAGAAAGTGAAAAATGGATAAAGAACTTGTGGTACTTACGTACAATGCAGTATCACTCAGCAATGAAATCTATGTCATCAGGCACGTAGCAGCATAATGAGTAGATTCAGGTACGATGATTCTAACTGAAATAAGTCACATAGAAAATGAAACATCATAAGATATCACTAATACACGGAATGTAAACTTGGCTACACAGGAACTGAATTCCAAAACAGAACAGGTTCTCAAATTTAGAAAACCAACTTATGCTTGCTTAAGGGTAAAGGTGAGTTGGGTTGCTGCATAAAACCAGAGATTGAAATGAGCACAGATAAAGTTCCTTAAGCCAAATATGGAATAGACAAGAGCCACTCCTTGCTCAACGAAATGGACTCAACACCGCATACTAAACGCCTAAGAATGTACCTGACTAGTAAGTATCTTAAAACCTATGGATTGCTATGTCTCCGAAAGAGAATCAAGCATGTGTACAGGGGCATAAACGCAGCAGTGATAGGATTGGAGAGGTTCGGTGAGTAAATGAAGACCCTTTGAAGTCATATTGCATGGTACCCATTACACGGGTCTCAACTCTCCAGGTTTAAGGTATTCTTCCTTCAGCTAAAACATGCATGTGGAACCCAAGTATGATCAACCATGTGAACGGGAGACGTGTTCAAATATGTCTCAGTTTTCCTCCCCTGGTACTCGGGTGCAACATTCCAGACGCTTTACTAACACTCTCCCCACTTGGAGAGTCAGTCCCTTTCACCTCCTGTTTGGCCCAGTTTGCAATTTCTGCGGAAGATGAACAGGAATAGCGAGAACCAATGAGAGACTAGCTGGAGGTGTCTGGACTGGCAAATTTAACTCTCATTTCCCACCAGGAAGAGGAATTAACCAAAGGCTCAGCGTGCCGTGCCGGAACCAGATTAGGGCCTGAAGCCATCCTGCGGTGTTGCGGCCAGGTCACAAGAAAGCGAGTTGAAGAAAGGAGCTCAGGGGCACTGTAATTCACAAACCTGCAGAGTTATAAATGACAGCTATCGTCCAAAAATAGACTGAAGTAAGGCTGCCAAGAGGACTTGAAAGCGGGGCAGAATTGCAGGAAACCGATTTCAGGAGGTAGACTGGAATTGCACTGAAAGCATAGGAAAAGAGGCAGAACGTCCACAATGATGCACTTGGCCAAAAAGGGCGTATGCGTTTTTTCCTGAATATATTCAAGAAAAAACGCATACGCCCTTTTTGGCCAACCAAGCAAGCTTGCAAAGGAAATCTGCACTACAATGAAGTCTCACTTCCCCCCGGTCAAAAGGGCCATCTGAAAAAAGTGTAAAATCCAGAAAGGCAGGAAAGGCCATGGAGAACAGGGAGCCTTGTTATGCTGATGGGCGGGATGTAAATTGCCAACAGACACTCGGGAGAAGTGTATGGTGTTTCCTGAAACATCTAAAAAACAAAGCAACAGAGCCTAGGGCACTGCCACTTATGGTCCTATAGCTTAGGGAAATTAAAATCAAAAAGACACAGCCACCCCAAAGTTTGGGACGCCTCTGTTTACAAGAACCTCGTTTACAGTACAAGTTCAACATCGCAGAAAGTGAAAAATGGATAAAGAAGTTGTGGTATTTACTTACAAAGCAATATCACTCAACAATGAAATCTATGTCATCAGGCCCTTAGCATCACAATGAGTGGATTCAGGTATGATGATTCTAACTGAAATAAGTCACACAGAAAAAGAAACATCATAAGATATCACTAATACACGGAATGTAAACTTGGCTACACAGGAACTGAATTCCAAAACAGAACAGGTTCTCAAATTTAGAAAACCAACTTATGCTTGCTTAAGGGGAAAGGTGAGTTGGGTTGCTGCATAAAACCAGAGATTGAAATGAGCACAGATAAAGTTCCTTAAGCCAAATATGGAATAGACAAGAGCCACTCCTTGCTCAACGAAATGGACTCAACACCGCATATTAAACGCCTAAGAATGTACCTGACTAGTAAGTATCTTAAAACCTATGGATTGCTATGTCTCCGAAAGAGAATCAAGCATGTGTACAGGGGCATAAACGCAGCAGTGATAGGATTGGAGAGGTTCGGTGAGCAAATGAAGACCCTTTGAAGTCATATTGCATGGTACCCATTCCACGGGTTTCAATTACCCAGGTTTTAGGTATTCTTCCTTCAGCTAAAACATGCATGTGGAACCCAGAGTATGATCAACCATGTGATCGGGAGACGTGTTCAAATATGTCTCAGTTTTCCTCCCCTGGTACTCGGGTGCAACATTCCAGACGCTTTACTAACACTCTCCCCACTTGGAGAGTCAGCGCCTTTAACCTCCTGTTTGGCACAGTTTGCAATTTCTGCGGAAGATGAACAGGAATAGCGAGAACCAATGAGAGGCTAGCTGGAGGTGTCTGGACGGGCAAATTTAACTCTCATTTCCCAACAGGAAGAGGAAATAACCAAAGGCTCAGCGTGCCGTACCGGAACCAGATTAGGGCCTGAAGCCATCCTGCGGTGTTGCGGCCAGCTCAAAAGAAAGCGAGTTGAAGAAAGGAGATCAGGGGCACTGTAATTCACAAACCTGCAGAGTTATAAATGACAGCTATCGTCCAAAAATAGACTGAAGTAAGGCTGCCAAGAGGACTTGAAAGCGGGGCAGAATTGCAGGAAACCGATTTCAGGAGGTAGACTGAAATTGCATTGAAAGCATAGGAAAAGAGGCAGAACGTCCACAATGATGCACTTGGCCAAAAAGGGCGTATGCGTTTTTTCCTGAATATATTCAGGAAAAAACGCATACGCCCTTTTTGGCCAACCAAGCAAGCTTGCAAAGGAAATCTGCACTACAATGAAGTCTCACTTCCCCCTGGTCAAAAGGGCCATCTGAAAAAAGTGTAAAATCCAGAAAGGCAGGACAGGCCATGGAGAACTGGGAGCCTTGTTATGCTGATGGGCGGGATGTAAATTGCCAACAACCACTCGGGAGAAGTGTATGGTGTTTCCTGAAACATCTAAAAAACAAAGCAACAGAGCCTAGGGCACTGCCACTTATGGTCCTATAGCTTAGGGAAATTAAAATCAAAAAGACACAGCCACCCCAAAGTTTGGGACGCCTCTGTTTACAAGAACCTCGTTTACAGTACAAGTTCAACATCGCAGAAAGTGAAAAATGGATAAAGAACTTGTGGTACTTACGTACAATGCAGTATCACTCAGCAATGAAATCTATGTCATCAGGCACGTAGCAGCATAATGAGTAGATTCAGGTACGATGATTCTAACTGAAATAAGTCACATAGAAAATGAAACATCATAAGATATCACTAATACACGGAATGTAAACTTGGCTACACAGGAACTGAATTCCAAAACAGAACAGGTTCTCAAATTTAGAAAACCAACTTATGCTTGCTTAAGGGTAAAGGTGAGTTGGGTTGCTGCATAAAACCAGAGATTGAAATGAGCACAGATAAAGTTCCTTAAGCCAAATATGGAATAGACAAGAGCCACTCCTTGCTCAACGAAATGGACTCAACACCGCATACTAAACGCCTAAGAATGTACCTGACTAGTAAGTATCTTAAAACCTATGGATTGCTATGTCTCCGAAAGAGAATCAAGCATGTGTACAGGGGCATAAACGCAGCAGTGATAGGATTGGAGAGGTTCGGTGAGCAAATGAAGACCCTTTGAAGTCATATTGCATGGTACCCATTACACGGGTCTCAACTCTCCAGGTTTAAGGTATTCTTCCTTCAGCTAAAACATGCATGTGGAACCCAAGTATGATCAACCATGTGAACGGGAGACGTGTTCAAATATGTCTCAGTTTTCCTCCCCTGGTACTCGGGTGCAACATTCCAGACGCTTTACTAACACTCTCCCCACTTGGAGAGTCAGTCCCTTTCACCTCCTGTTTGGCCCAGTTTGCAATTTCTGCGGAAGATGAACAGGAATAGCGAGAACCAATGAGAGACTAGCTGGAGGTGTCTGGACTGGCAAATTTAACTCTCATTTCCCACCAGGAAGAGGAATTAACCAAAGGCTCAGCGTGCCGTGCCGGAACCAGATTAGGGCCTGAAGCCATCCTGCGGTGTTGCGGCCAGGTCACAAGAAAGCGAGTTGAAGAAAGGAGCTCAGGGGCACTGTAATTCACAAACCTGCAGAGTTATAAATGACAGCTATCGTCCAAAAATAGACTGAAGTAAGGCTGCCAAGAGGACTTGAAAGCGGGGCAGAATTGCAGGAAACCGATTTCAGGAGGTAGACTGGAATTGCACTGAAAGCATAGGAAAAGAGGCAGAACGTCCACAATGATGCACTTGGCCAAAAAGGGCGTATGCGTTTTTTCCTGAATATATTCAAGAAAAAACGCATACGCCCTTTTTGGCCAACCAAGCAAGCTTGCAAAGGAAATCTGCACTACAATGAAGTCTCACTTCCCCCCGGTCAAAAGGGCCATCTGAAAAAAGTGTAAAATCCAGAAAGGCAGGAAAGGCCATGGAGAACAGGGAGCCTTGTTATGCTGATGGGCGGGATGTAAATTGCCAACAGACACTCGGGAGAAGTGTATGGTGTTTCCTGAAACATCTAAAAAACAAAGCAACAGAGCCTAGGGCACTGCCACTTATGGTCCTATAGCTTAGGGAAATTAAAATCAAAAAGACACAGCCACCCCAAAGTTTGGGACGCCTCTGTTTACAAGAACCTCGTTTACAGTACAAGTTCAACATCGCAGAAAGTGAAAAATGGATAAAGAAGTTGTGGTATTTACTTACAAAGCAATATCACTCAACAATGAAATCTATGTCATCAGGCCCTTAGCATCACAATGAGTGGATTCAGGTATGATGATTCTAACTGAAATAAGTCACACAGAAAAAGAAACATCATAAGATATCACTAATACACGGAATGTAAACTTGGCTACACAGGAACTGAATTCCAAAACAGAACAGGTTCTCAAATTTAGAAAACCAACTTATGCTTGCTTAAGGGGAAAGGTGAGTTGGGTTGCTGCATAAAACCAGAGATTGAAATGAGCACAGATAAAGTTCCTTAAGCCAAATATGGAATAGACAAGAGCCACTCCTTGCTCAACGAAATGGACTCAACACCGCATATTAAACGCCTAAGAATGTACCTGACTAGTAAGTATCTTAAAACCTATGGATTGCTATGTCTCCGAAAGAGAATCAAGCATGTGTACAGGGGCATAAACGCAGCAGTGATAGGATTGGAGAGGTTCGGTGAGCAAATGAAGACCCTTTGAAGTCATATTGCATGGTACCCATTCCACGGGTTTCAATTACCCAGGTTTTAGGTATTCTTCCTTCAGCTAAAACATGCATGTGGAACCCAGAGTATGATCAACCATGTGATCGGGAGACGTGTTCAAATATGTCTCAGTTTTCCTCCCCTGGTACTCGGGTGCAACATTCCAGACGCTTTACTAACACTCTCCCCACTTGGAGAGTCAGCGCCTTTAACCTCCTGTTTGGCACAGTTTGCAATTTCTGCGGAAGATGAACAGGAATAGCGAGAACCAATGAGAGGCTAGCTGGAGGTGTCTGGACGGGCAAATTTAACTCTCATTTCCCAACAGGAAGAGGAAATAACCAAAGGCTCAGCGTGCCGTACCGGAACCAGATTAGGGCCTGAAGCCATCCTGCGGTGTTGCGGCCAGCTCAAAAGAAAGCGAGTTGAAGAAAGGAGATCAGGGGCACTGTAATTCACAAACCTGCAGAGTTATAAATGACAGCTATCGTCCAAAAATAGACTGAAGTAAGGCTGCCAAGAGGACTTGAAAGCGGGGCAGAATTGCAGGAAACCGATTTCAGGAGGTAGACTGAAATTGCATTGAAAGCATAGGAAAAGAGGCAGAACGTCCACAATGATGCACTTGGCCAAAAAGGGCGTATGCGTTTTTTCCTGAATATATTCAGGAAAAAACGCATACGCCCTTTTTGGCCAACCAAGCAAGCTTGCAAAGGAAATCTGCACTACAATGAAGTCTCACTTCCCCCTGGTCAAAAGGGCCATCTGAAAAAAGTGTAAAATCCAGAAAGGCAGGACAGGCCATGGAGAACTGGGAGCCTTGTTATGCTGATGGGCGGGATGTAAATTGCCAACAACCACTCGGGAGAAGTGTATGGTGTTTCCTGAAACATCTAAAAAACAAAGCAACAGAGCCTAGGGCACTGCCACTTATGGTCCTATAGCTTAGGGAAATTAAAATCAAAAAGACACAGCCACCCCAAAGTTTGGGACGCCTCTGTTTACAAGAACCTCGTTTACAGTACAAGTTCAACATCGCAGAAAGTGAAAAATGGATAAAGAACTTGTGGTACTTACGTACAATGCAGTATCACTCAGCAATGAAATCTATGTCATCAGGCACGTAGCAGCATAATGAGTAGATTCAGGTACGATGATTCTAACTGAAATAAGTCACATAGAAAATGAAACATCATAAGATATCACTAATACACGGAATGTAAACTTGGCTACACAGGAACTGAATTCCAAAACAGAACAGGTTCTCAAATTTAGAAAACCAACTTATGCTTGCTTAAGGGTAAAGGTGAGTTGGGTTGCTGCATAAAACCAGAGATTGAAATGAGCACAGATAAAGTTCCTTAAGCCAAATATGGAATAGACAAGAGCCACTCCTTGCTCAACGAAATGGACTCAACACCGCATACTAAACGCCTAAGAATGTACCTGACTAGTAAGTATCTTAAAACCTATGGATTGCTATGTCTCCGAAAGAGAATCAAGCATGTGTACAGGGGCATAAACGCAGCAGTGATAGGATTGGAGAGGTTCGGTGAGCAAATGAAGACCCTTTGAAGTCATATTGCATGGTACCCATTACACGGGTCTCAACTCTCCAGGTTTAAGGTATTCTTCCTTCAGCTAAAACATGCATGTGGAACCCAAGTATGATCAACCATGTGAACGGGAGACGTGTTCAAATATGTCTCAGTTTTCCTCCCCTGGTACTCGGGTGCAACATTCCAGACGCTTTACTAACACTCTCCCCACTTGGAGAGTCAGTCCCTTTAACCTCCTGTTTGGCCCAGTTTGCAATTTCTGCGGAAGATGAACAGGAATAGCGAGAACCAATGAGAGACTAGCTGGAGGTGTCTGGACTGGCAAATTTAACTCTCATTTCCCACCAGGAAGAGGAATTAACCAAAGGCTCAGCGTGCCGTGCCGGAACCAGATTAGGGCCTGAAGCCATCCTGCGGTGTTGCGGCCAGGTCACAAGAAAGCGAGTTGAAGAAAGGAGCTCAGGGGCACTGTAATTCACAAACCTGCAGAGTTATAAATGACAGCTATCGTCCAAAAATAGACTGAAGTAAGGCTGCCAAGAGGACTTGAAAGCGGGGCAGAATTGCAGGAAACCGATTTCAGGAGGTAGACTGGAATTGCACTGAAAGCATAGGAAAAGAGGCAGAACGTCCACAATGATGCACTTGGCCAAAAAGGGCGTATGCGTTTTTTCCTGAATATATTCAAGAAAAAACGCATACGCCCTTTTTGGCCAACCAAGCAAGCTTGCAAAGGAAATCTGCACTACAATGAAGTCTCACTTCCCCCCGGTCAAAAGGGCCATCTGAAAAAAGTGTAAAATCCAGAAAGGCAGGAAAGGCCATGGAGAACAGGGAGCCTTGTTATGCTGATGGGCGGGATGTAAATTGCCAACAGACACTCGGGAGAAGTGTATGGTGTTTCCTGAAACATCTAAAAAACAAAGCAACAGAGCCTAGGGCACTGCCACTTATGGTCCTATAGCTTAGGGAAATTAAAATCAAAAAGACACAGCCACCCCAAAGTTTGGGACGCCTCTGTTTACAAGAACCTCGTTTACAGTACAAGTTCAACATCGCAGAAAGTGAAAAATGGATAAAGAAGTTGTGGTATTTACTTACAAAGCAATATCACTCAACAATGAAATCTATGTCATCAGGCCCTTAGCATCACAATGAGTGGATTCAGGTATGATGATTCTAACTGAAATAAGTCACACAGAAAAAGAAACATCATAAGATATCACTAATACACGGAATGTAAACTTGGCTACACAGGAACTGAATTCCAAAACAGAACAGGTTCTCAAATTTAGAAAACCAACTTATGCTTGCTTAAGGGGAAAGGTGAGTTGGGTTGCTGCATAAAACCAGAGATTGAAATGAGCACAGTTAAAGTTCCTTAAGCCAAATATGGAATAGACAAGAGCCACTCCTTGCTCAACGAAATGGACTCAACACCGCATATTAAACGCCTAAGAATGTACCTGACTAGTAAGTATCTTAAAACCTATGGATTGCTATGTCTCCGAAAGAGAATCAAGCATGTGTACAGGGGCATAAACGCAGCAGTGATAGGATTGGAGAGGTTCGGTGAGCAAATGAAGACCCTTTGAAGTCATATTGCATGGTACCCATTCCACGGGTTTCAATTACCCAGGTTTTAGGTATTCTTCCTTCAGCTAAAACATGCATGTGGAACCCAGAGTATGATCAACCATGTGATCGGGAGACGTGTTCAAATATGTCTCAGTTTTCCTCCCCTGGTACTCGGGTGCAACATTCCAGACGCTTTACTAACACTCTCCCCACTTGGAGAGTCAGCGCCTTTAACCTCCTGTTTGGCACAGTTTGCAATTTCTGCGGAAGATGAACAGGAATAGCGAGAACCAATGAGAGGCTAGCTGGAGGTGTCTGGACGGGCAAATTTAACTCTCATTTCCCAACAGGAAGAGGAAATAACAAAAGGCTCAGCGTGCCGTACCGGAACCAGATTAGGGCCTGAAGCCATCCTGCGGTGTTGCGGCCAGGTCACAAGAAAGCGAGTTGAAGAAAGGAGCTCAGGGGCACTGTAATTCACAAACCTGCAGAGTTATAAATGACAGCTATCGTCCAAAAATAGACTGAAGTAAGGCTGCCAAGAGGACTTGAAAGCGGGGCAGAATTGCAGGAAACCGATTTCAGGAGGTAGACTGGAATTGCATTGAAAGCATAGGAAAAGAGGCAGAACGTCCACAATGATGCACTTGGCCAAAAAGGGCGTATGCGTTTTTTCCTGAATATATTCAGGAAAAAACGCATACGCCCTTTTTGGCCAACCAAGCAAGCTTGCAAAGGAAATCTGCACTACAATGAAGTCTCACTTCCCCCCGGTCAAAAGGGCCATCTGAAAAAAGTGTAAAATCCAGAAAGGCAGGACAGGCCATGGAGAACTGGGAGCCTTGTTATGCTGATGGGCGGGATGTAAATTGCCAACAACCACTCGCGAGAAGTGTATGGTGTTTCCTGAAACATCTAAAAAACAAAGCAACAGAACCTAGGGCACTTCCACTTATGGTCCTATAGCTTAGGGAAATTAAAATCAAAAAGACACAGCCACCCCAAAGTTTGGAACGGCTCTGTTTACAAGAACCTCATTTACAGTACAAGTTCAACATCGCAGAAAGTGAAAAATGGATAAAGAAGTTGTGGTATTTACTTACAAAGCAATATCACTCAGCAATGAAATCTGTGTCATCAGGCCCTTAGCGGCACAATGAGTGGATTCAGGTATGATGATTCTAACTGAAATAAGTCACACAGAAAAAGAAACATCATAAGATAACACTAATACACGGAATGGAAACTTGGCTACACAGGAACTGAATTACAGAACAGAACAGGGTCTCAAATTTAGAAAACTAACTTATTCTTGCTTAAGGGTAAAGGTGAGTTGGGGTGCTGCATAAAACCAGAGATTGAAATGAGCACAGATAAAGTTCCTTAAGCCAAATATGGAATAGACAAGAGCTACTCCTTGCTCAACGAAATAGACTCAACACCCCATATTAAATGCCTAAGAATGTACCTGACTAGTAAGTACCTTAAAACCTATGGATTGCTATGTCTCCGAAAGAGAATCAAGCATGTGTACAGGGGCATAAACGCAGCAGTGATAGGATTGGAGAGGTTCGGTGAGCAAATGAAGACCCTTTGAAGTCATATTGCATGGTACCCATTCCACGGGTTTCAACTACCCAGGTTTAAGGTATTCTTCCTTCAGCTAAAACATGCATGTGGAACCTAGAGTATGATCAACCATGTGATCGGGAGACGTGTTCAAATATGTCTCAGTTTTCCTCCCCTGGTACTCGGGTGCAACATTCCAGACGCTTTACTAACACTCTCCCCACTTGGAGAGTCAGTCCCTTTAACCTCCTGTTTGGCACAGTTTGCAATTTCTGCGGAAGATGAACAGGAATAGCGAGAACCAATGAGAGGCTAGCTGGAGGTGTCTGGACGGGCAAATTTAACTCTCATTTCCCACCAGGAAGAGGAATTAACCAAAGGCTCAGCATGCCGGGCCGGAACCAGATTAGGGCCTGAAGCCATCCTGCGGTGTTGCGGCCAGGTCACAAGAAAGCGAGTTGAAGAAAGGAGCTCAGGGGCACTGTAATTCACAAACCTGCAGAGTTATAAATGACAGCTATCGTCCAAAAATAGACTGAAGTAAGGCTGCCAAGAGGACTTGAAAGCGGGGCAGAATTGCAGGAAACCGATTTCAGGAGGTAGACTGGAATTGCATTGAAAGCATAGGAAAAGAGGCAGAACGTCCACAATGATGCACTTGGCCAAAAAGGGCGTATGCGTTTTTTCCTGAATATATTCAAGAAAAAACGCATACGCCCTTTTTGGCCAACCAAGCAAGCTTGCAAAGGAAATCTGCACTACAATGAAGTCTCACTTTCTCCCGGTCAAAAGGGCCATCTGAAAAAAGTGTAAAATCCAGAAAGGCAGGACAGGCCATGGAGAACTGGGAGCCTTGTTATGCTGATGGGCGGGATGTAAATTGCCAACAGACACTCGGGAGAAGTGTATGGTGTTTCCTGAAACATCTAAAAAACAAAGCAACAGAGCCTAGGGCACTGCCACTTATGGTCCTATAGCTTAGGGAAATTAAAATCAAAAAGACACAGCCACCCCAAAGTTTGGGACGCCTCTGTTTACAAGAACATCGTTTACACTACAAGTTCAACATCGCAGAAAGTGAAATATGGATAAAGAAGATGTGGTATTTACTTACAAAGCAATATCACTCAGCAATGAAATCTATGTCATCAGGCCCTTAGCATCACAATGAGTGGATTCAGGTATGATGATTCTAACTGAAATAAGTCACACAGAAAAAGAAACATCATAAGATATCAGTAATACACGGAATGTAAACTTGGCTACACAGGAACTGAATTACAGAACAGAACAGGGTCTCAAATTTAGAAAACCAACTTATGCTTGCTTAAGGGTAAAGGTGAGTTGGGGTGCTGCATAAAACCAGAGATTGAAATGAGCACAGATAAAGTTCCTTAAGTCAAATATGGAATAGACAAGAGCTACTCCTTGCTCAACGAAATGGACTCAACACCGCATATTAAACGCCTAAGAATGTACCTGACTAGTAAGTATCGTAAAACCTATGGATTGCTATGTCTCCAAAAGAGAATCAAGCATGTGTACAGGGGCATAAACGCAGCAGTGATAGGATTGGAGAGGTTCGGTGAGCAAATGAAGACCCTTTGAAGTCATATTGCATGGTACCCATTCCACGGGTTTCAACTACCCAGGTTTAAGGTATTCTTCCTTCAGCTAAAACATGCATGTGGAACCTAGAGTATGATCAACCATGTGATCGGGAGACGTGTTCAAATATGTCTCAGTTTTCGTACCCTGGTACTCGGGTGCAACATTCCAGACGCTTTACTAACACTCTCCCCACTTGGAGAGTCAGTCCCTTTAACCTCCTGTTTGGCCCAGTTTGCAATTTCTGCGGAAGATGAACAGGAATAGCGAGAACCAATGAGAGGCTAGCTGGAGGTGTCTGGACGGGCAAATTTAACTCTCATTTCCCACCAGGAAGAGGAATTAACCAAAGGCTCAGCATGCCGGGCCGGAACCAGATTAGGGCCTGAAGCCATCCTGCGGTGTTGCGGCCAGGTCACAAGAAAGCGAGTTGAAGAAAGGAGCTCAGGGTCACTGTAATTCACAAACCTGCAGAGTTATAAATGACAGCTGTCGTCCAAAAATAGACTGAAGTAAGGCTGCCAAGAGGACTTGAAAGCGGGGCAGAATTGCAGGAAACCGATTTCAGGAGGTAGACTGGAATTGCATTGAAAGCATAGGAAAAGAGGCAGAACGTCCACAATGATGCACTTGGCCAAAAAGGGCGTATGCGTTTTTTCCTGAATATATTCAGGAAAAAACGCATACGCCCTTTTTGGCCAACCAAGCAAGCTTGCAAAGGAAATCTGCACTACAATGAAGTCTCACTTCCCCCCGGTCAAAAGGGCCATCTGAAAAAAGTGTAAAATCCAGAAAGGCAGGACAGGCCATGGAGAACTGGGAGCCTTGTTATGCTGATGGGCGGGATGTAAATTGCCAACAGACACTCGGGAGAAGTGTATGGTGTTTCCTGAAACATCTAAAAAACAAAGCAACAGAGCCTAGGGCACTGCCACTTATGGTCCTATAGCTTAGGGAAATTAAAATCAAAAAGACACAGCCACCCCAAAGTTTGGGACGCCTCTGTTTACAAGAACCTCGTTTACAGTACAAGTTCAACATCGCAGAAAGTGAAAAATGGATAAAGAAGTTGTGGTATTTACTTACAAAGCAATATCACTCAGCAATGAAATCTATGTCATCAGGCCCTTAGCATCACAATGAGTGGATTCAGGTATGATGATTCTAACTGAAATAAGTCACACAGAAAAAGAAACATCATAAGATATCAGTAATACATGGAATGTAAACTTGGCTACACAGGAACTGAATTACAGAACAGAACAGGGTCTCAAATTTAGAAAAACAACTTATGCTTGCTTAAGGGTAAAGGTGAGTTGGGGTGCTGCATAAAACCAGAGATTGAAATGAGCACAGATAAAGTTCCTTAAGCCAAATATGGAATAGACAAGAGCTACTCCTTGCTCAACGAAATGGACTCAACACCGCATATTAAACGCCTAAGAATGTACCTGACTTGTAAGTATCTTAAAACCTATGGATTGCTATGTCTCCGAAAGAGAATCAAGCATGTGTACAGGGGCATAAACGCAGCAGTGATAGGATTGGAGAGGTTCGGTGAGCAAATGAAGACCCTTTGAAGTCTTATTGCATGGTACCCATTCCACGGGTTTCAACTACCCAGGTTTAAGGTATTCTTCCTTCAGCTAAAACATGCATGTGGAACCTAGAGTATGATCAACCATGTGATCGGGAGACGTGTTCAAATATGTCTCAGTTTTCGTACCCTGGTACTCGGGTGCAACATTCCAGACGCTTTACTAACACTCTCCCCACTTGGAGAGTCAGTCCCTTTAACCTCCTGTTTGTCCAGTTTGCAATTTCTGCGGAAGATGAACAGGAATAGCGAGAACCAATGAGAGGCTAGCTGGAGGTGTCTGGACGGGCAAGTTTAACTCTCATTTCCCACCAGGAAGAGGAATTAACCAAAGGCTCAGCATGCCGCGCCGGAACCAGATTAGGACCTGAAGCCATCCTGTGGTGTTGCGGCCAGGTCACAAGAAAGCGAGTTAAAGAAAGGAGCTCAGGGGCACTGTAATTCACAAACCTGCAGAGTTATAAATGACAGCTATCGTCCAAAAATAGACTGAAGTAAGGCTGCCAAGAGGACTTGAAAGCGGGGCAGAATTGCAGGAAACCGATTTCAGGAGGTAGACTGGAATTGCATTGAAAGCATAGGAAAAGAGGCAGAACGTCCACAATGATGCACTTGGCCAAAAAGGGCGTATGCGTTTTTTCCTGAATATATTCAGGAAAAAACGCATACGCCCTTTTTGGCCAACCAAGCAAGCTTGCAAAGGAAATCTGCACTACAATGAAGTCTCACTTCCCCCCAGTCAAAAGGGCCATCTGAAAAAAGTGTAAAATCCAGAAAGGCAACAGGCCATTGAGAACTGGGAGCCTTGTTATGCTGATGGGCGGGATGTAAATTGCCAACAGACACTTGGGAGAAGTGTATGGTGTTTCCTGAAACATCTAAAAAACAAAGCAACAGAGCCTAGGGCACTGCCACTTATGGTCCTATAGCTTAGGGAAATTAAAATCAAAAAGACACAGCCACCCCAAATTTGGAACAGCTCTGTTTACACGAACCTCGTTTACAGTACAAGTTCAACATCGCAGAAAGTGAAAAATGGATAAAGAAGTTGTGGTATTCACTTACAAAGCAATATCACTCAGCAATGAAATCTATCTCATCAGGCCCTAAGCAGCACAATGAGTGGATTCAGGTATGATGATTCTAACTGAAATAAGTCACACAGAAAAAGAAACATCATAAGATATCAGTAATACACGGAATGGAAACTTGGCTACACAGGAACTGAATTACAGAACAGAACAGGGTCTCAAATTTAGAAAACCAACTTATGCTTGCTTAAGGGTAAAGGTGAGTTGGGGTGCTGCATAAAACCAGAGATTGAAATGAGCACAGATAAAGTTCCTTCAGCCAAATATGGAATGGACAAGAGCTACTCCTTGCTCAACGAAATGGACTCAACACCGCATATTAAACGCCTAAGAATGTACCTGACTTGTAAGTATCTTAAAACCTATGGATTGCTATGTCTCCGAAAGAGAATCAAGCATGTGTACAGGGGCATAAACGCTGCAGTGATAGGATTGGAGAGGTTCGGTGAGCAAATGAAGACCCTTTGAAGTCATATTGCATGGTACCCATTCCACGGGTTTCAACTACCCAGGTTTAAGGTATTCTTCCTTCAGCTAAAACATGCATGTGGAACCTAGAGTATGATCAACCATGTGATCGGGAGACGTGTTCAAATATGTCTCAGTTTTCCTCCCCTGGTACTCGGGTGCAACATTCCAGACGCTTTACTAACACTCTCCCGACTTGGAGAGTCAGTCCCTTTAACCTCCTGTTTGGCCCAGTTTGCAATTTCTGCGGAAGATGAACAGGCATAGCGAGAACCAATGAGAGGCTAGCTGGAGGTGTCTGGACGGGCAAATTTAACTCTCATTTCCCACCAGGAAGAGGAATTAACCAAAGGCTCAGCATGCCGGGCCGGAACCAGATTAGGGCCTGAAGCCATCCTGCGGTGTTGCGGCCAGGTCACAAGAAAGCGAGTTGAAGAAAGGAGCTCAGGGGCACTGTAATTCACAAACCTGCAGAGTTATAAATGACAGCTATCGTCCAAAAATATACTGAAGTAAGGCTGCCAAGAGGACTTGAAAGTGGGGCAGAATTGCAGGAAACCGATTTCAGGAGGTAGACTGGAATTGCATTGAAAGCATAGGAAAAGAGGCAGAACGTCCACAATGATGCACTTGGCCAAAAAGGGCGTATGCGTTTTTTCCTGAATATATTCAGGAAAAAACGCATACGCCCTTTTTGGCCAACCAAGCAAGCTTGCAAAGGAAATCTGCACTACAATGAAGTCTCACTTCCCCCCGGTCAAAAGGGCCATCTGAAAAAAGTGTAAAATCCAGAAAGGCAGGACAGGCCATGGAGAACTGGGAGCCTTGTTATGCTGATGGGCGGGATGTAAATTGACAACAGACACTCGGGAGAAATGTATGGTGTTTCCTGAAACATCTAAAAAACAAAGCAACAGAGCCTAGGGCACTGCCACTTATGGTCCTATAGCTTAGGGAAATTAAAATCAAAAAGACACAGCCACCCCAAAGTTTGGGACGCCTCTGTTTACAAGAACCTCGTTTACAGTACAAGTTCAACATCGCAGAAAGTGAAAAATGGATAAAGAATTTGTGGTATTTACTTACAAAGCAATATCACTCAGCAATGAAATCTATGTCATCAGGCCCTTAGCATCACAATGAGTGGATTCAGGTATGATGATTCTAACTGAAGTAAGTCACACAGAAAAAGAAACATCATAAGATATCAGTAATACACGGAATGTAAACTTGGCTACACAGGAACTGAATTACAGAACAGAACAGGGTCTCAAATTTAGAAAACCAACTTATGCTTGCTTAAGGGTAAAGGTGAGTTGGGGTGCTGCATAAAACCAGAGATTGAAATGAGCACAGATAAAGTTCCTTACGTCAAATATGGAATAGACAAGAGCTACTCCTTGCTCAACGAAATGGACTCAACACCGCATATTAAACGCCTAAGAATGTACCTGACTAGTAAGTATCGTAAAACCTATGGATTGCTATGTCTCCAAAAGAGAATCAAGCATGTGTACAGGGGCATAAACGCAACAGTGATAGGATTGGAGACGTTCGGTGAGCAAATGAAGACCCTTTGAAGTCATATTGCATGGTACCCATTCCACGGGTTTCAACTACCCAGGTTTAAGGTATTCTTCCTTCAGCTAAAACATGCATGTGGAACCTAGAGTATGATCAACCATGTGATCGGGAGACGTGTTCAAATATGTCTCAGTTTTCCTCCCCTGGTACTCGGGTGCAACATTCCAGACGCTTTACTAACACTCTCCCCACTTGGAGAGTCAGTCCCTTTAACCTCCTGTTTGGCCCAGTTTGCAATTTCTCAGAAGATGAACAGGAATAGCGAGAACCAATGAGAGACTAGCTGGAGGTGTCTGGACGGGCAAATTTAACTCTCATTTCCCACCAGGAAGAGGAATTAACAAAAGGCTCAACATGCCGGGCCGGAACCAGATTAGGGCCTGAAGCCATCCTGCGGTGTTGCGGCCAGGTCACAAGAAAGCGAGTTGAAGAAAGGAGCTCAGGGGCACTGTAATTCACAAACCTGCAGAGTTATAAATGA
The DNA here is from genome assembly GCF_949987515.2 of Delphinus delphis. Classification (NCBI taxonomy): domain Eukaryota; kingdom Metazoa; phylum Chordata; class Mammalia; order Artiodactyla; family Delphinidae; genus Delphinus; species Delphinus delphis. Next base: position 398,390 of record NW_027192690.1, read on the forward strand.
CAGCTATCGTCCAAAAATAGACTGAAGTAAGGCTGCCAAGAGGACTTGAAAGCGGGGCAGAATTGCAGGAAACCGATTTCAGGAGGTAGACTGGAATTGCATTGAAAGCATAGGAAAAGAGGCAGAACGTCCACAATGATGCACTTGGCCAAAAAGGGCGTATGCGGTTTTTCCTGAATATATTCAGGAAAAAACGCATACGCCCTTTTTGGCCAACCAAGCAAGCTTGCAAAGGAAATCTGCACTACAATGAAGTCTCACTTCCCCCCGGTCAAAAGGGCCATCTGAAAAAAGTGTAAAATCCAGAAAGGCAGGACAGGCCATGGAGAACTGGGAGCCTTGTTATGCTGATGGGCGGGATGTAAATTGCCAACAACCACTCAGGAGAAGTGTATGGTGTTTCCTGAAACATCTAAAAAACAAAGCAACAGAGCCTAGGGCACTGCCACTTATGGTCCTATAGCTTAGGGAAATTAAAATCAAAAAGACACAGCCACCCCAAAGTTTGGGACGCCTCTGTTTACAAGAACCTCGTTTACAGTACAAGTTCAACATCGCAGAAAGTGAAAAATGGATAAAGAACTTGTGGTATTCACTTACAAAGCAATATCACTCAGCAATGAAATCTATGTCATCAGGCCCTTAGCAGCACAATGAGTGGATTCAGGTATGATGATTCTAACTGAAATAAGTCACACAGAAAAAGAAACATCATAAGATATCAGTATTACACGGAATGGAAACTTGGCTACACAGGAACTGAATTACAGAACAGAACAGGGTCTCAAATTTAGAAAAACAACTTATGCTTGCTTAAGGGTAATGGTGAGTTGGGGTGCTGCATAAAACCAGAGATTGAAATGAGCACAGATAAAGTTCCTTAAGCCAAATATGGAATAGACAAGAGCTACTCCTTGCTCAACGAAATGGACTCAACACCGCATATTAAACGCCTAAGAATGTACCTGACTAGTAAGTATCTTAAAACCTATGGATTGCTATGTCTCCGAAAGAGAATCAAGCATGTGTACAGGGGCATAAACCCAGCAGTGATAGGATTGGAGAGGTTCGGTGAGCAAATGAAGACCCTTTGAAGTCATATTGCATGGTACCCATTACACGGGTCTCAACTATCCAGGTTTAAGGTATTCTTCCTTCAGCTAAAACATGCATGTGGAACCCAAGTATGATCAACCATGTGAACGGGAGACGTGTTCAAATATGTCTCAGTTTTCCTCCCCTGGTACTCGGGTGCAACATTCCAGACGCTTTACTAACACTCTCCCCACTTGGAGAGTCAGTCCCTTTAACCTCCTGTTTGGCCCAGTTTGCAATTTCTCGGAAGATGAACAGGAATAGCGAGAACCAATGAGAGACTAGCTGGAGGTGTCTGGACGGGCAAATTTAACTCTCATTTCCCACCAGGAAGAGGAAATAACCAAAGGCTCAGCGTGCCGTACCGGAACCAGATTAGGGCCTGAAGCCATCCTGCGGTGTTGCGGCCAGGTCACAAGAAAGCGAGTTGAAGAAAGGAGCTCAGGGGCACTGTAATTCACAAACCTGCAGAGTTATAAATGACAGCTATCGTCCAAAAATAGACTGAAGTAAGGCTGCCAAGAGGACTTGAAAGCGGGGCAGAATTGCAGGAAACCGATTTCAGGAGGTAGACTGGAATTGCATTGAAAGCATAGGAAAAGAGGCAGAACGTCCACAATGATGCACTTGGCCAAAAAGGGCGTATGCGTTTTTTCCTGAATATATTCAGGAAAAAACGCATACGCCCTTTTTGGCCAACCAAGCAAGCTTGCAAAGGAAATCTGCACTACAATGAAGTCTCACTTCCCCCCGGTCAAAAGGGCCATCTGAAAAAAGTGTAAAATCCAGAAAGGCAGGACAGGCCATGGAGAACTGGGAGCCTTGTTATGCTGATGGGCGGGATATAAATTTCAAAAAACCACTCTGGAGAAGTGAATGGTGTTTCCTGAAACATCTAAAAAAGAAAGCAACAGAGCCTAGGGCACTTCCACTTATGGTCCTATAGCTTAGGGAAATTAAAATTAAAAAGACACAGCCACCCCAAAGTTTGGAACGGCTCTGTTTACAAGAACCTCGTTTACAGTACAAGTTCAACATCGCAGAAAGTGAAAAATGGATAAAGAAGTTGTGGTATTTACTTACAAAGCAATATCACTCAGCAATGAAATCTGTGTCATCAGGCCTTTAGCAGCACAATGAGTGGATTCAGGTATGATGATTCTAACTGAAATAAGTCACACAGAAAAAGAAACATCATAAGATATCAGTAATACACGGAATGGAAACTTCGCTACACAGGAACTGAATTACAGAACAGAACAGTGTCTCAAATTTAGAAAACCAACTTATTCTTGCTTAAGGGTAAAGGTGAGTTGGGGTGCTGCATAAAACCAGAGATTGAAATGAGCACAGATAAAGTTCCTTAAGCCAAATATGGAATAGACAAGAGCTACTCCTTGCTCAACGAAATGGACTCAACACCGCATATTAAACGCCTAAGAATGTACCTGACTAGTAAGTATCTTAAAACCTATGGATTGCTATGTCTCCGAAAGAGAATCAAGCATGTGTACAGGGGCATAAACGCAGCAGTGATAGGATTGGAGAGGTTTGGTGAGCAAATGAAGATCCTTTGAAGTCATATTGCATGGTACCCATTCCACGGGTTTCAACTACCCAGGTTTAAGGTATTCTTCCTTCAGCTAAAACATGCATGTGGAACCTAGAGTATGATCAACCATGTGATCGGGAGACGTGTTCAAATATGTCTCAGTTTTCCTCCCCTGGTACTCGGGTGCAACATTCCAGACGCTTTACTAACACTCTCCCCACTTGGAGAGTCAGTCCCTTTAACCTCCTGTTTGGCCCAGTTTGCAATTTCTGCAGAAGATGAACAGGAATAGCGAGAACCAATGAGAGGCTAGCTGGAGGTGTCTGGACGGGCAAATGTAACTCTCATTTCCCACCAGGAAGAGGAATTAACAAAAGGCTCAGCATGCCGGGCCGGAACAAGATTAGGGCCTGAAGCCATCCTGCGGTGTTGCGGCCAGGACACAAGAAAGCGAGTTGAAGAAAGGAGCTCAGGGGCACTGTAATTCACAAACCTGCAGAGTTATAAATGACAGCTATCATCCAAAAATACACTGAAGTAAGGCTGCCAAGAGGACTTGAAAGCGGGGCAGAATTGCAGGAAACCGATTTCAGGAGGTAGACTGGAATTGCATTGAAACCATAGGAAAAGAGGCAGAACGTCCACAATGATGCACTTGGCCAAAAAGGGCGTATGCGTTTTTTCCTGAATATATTCAGGAAAAAACGCATACGCCCTTTTTGGCCAACCAAGCAAGCTTGCAAAGGAAATCTGCACTACAATGAAGTCTCACTTCCCCCCGGTCAAAAGGGCCATCTGAAAAAAGTGTAAAATCCAGAAAGGCAGGACAGGCCATGGAGAACTGGGAGCCTTGTTATGCTGATGGGCGGGATATAAATTTCAAAAAACCACTCTGGAGAAGTGAATGGTGTTTCCTGAAACATCTAAAAAAGAAAGCAACAGAGCCTAGGGCACTTCCACTTATGGTCCTATAGCTTAGGGAAATTAAAATTAAAAAGACACAGCCACCCCAAAGTTTGGAACGGCTCTGTTTACAAGAACCTCGTTTACAGTACAAGTTCAACATCGCAGAAAGTGAAAAATGGATAAAGAAGTTGTGGTATTTACTTACAAAGCAATATCACTCAGCAATGAAATCTGTGTCATCAGGCCTTTAGCAGCACAATGAGTGGATTCAGGTATGATGATTCTAACTGAAATAAGTCACACAGAAAAAGAAACATCATAAGATATCAGTAATACACGGAATGGAAACTTCGCTACACAGGAACTGAATTACAGAACAGAACAGTGTCTCAAATTTAGAAAACCAACTTATTCTTGCTTAAGGGTAAAGGTGAGTTGGGGTGCTGCATAAAACCAGAGATTGAAATGAGCACAGATAAAGTTCCTTAAGCCAAATATGGAATAGACAAGAGCTACTCCTTGCTCAACGAAATGGACTCAACACCGCATATTAAACGCCTAAGAATGTACCTGACTAGTAAGTATCTTAAAACCTATGGATTGCTATGTCTCCGAAAGAGAATCAAGCATGTGTACAGGGGCATAAACGCAGCAGTGATAGGATTGGAGAGGTTTGGTGAGCAAATGAAGATCCTTTGAAGTCATATTGCATGGTACCCATTCCACGGGTTTCAACTACCCAGGTTTAAGGTATTCTTCCTTCAGCTAAAACATGCATGTGGAACCTAGAGTATGATCAACCATGTGATCGGGAGACGTGTTCAAATATGTCTCAGTTTTCCTCCCCTGGTACTCGGGTGCAACATTCCAGACGCTTTACTAACACTCTCCCCACTTGGAGAGTCAGTCCCTTTAACCTCCTGTTTGGCCCAGTTTGCAATTTCTGCAGAAGATGAACAGGAATAGCGAGAACCAATGAGAGGCTAGCTGGAGGTGTCTGGACGGGCAAATGTAACTCTCATTTCCCACCAGGAAGAGGAATTAACAAAAGGCTCAGCATGCCGGGCCGGAACAAGATTAGGGCCTGAAGCCATCCTGCGGTGTTGCGGCCAGGACACAAGAAAGCGAGTTGAAGAAAGGAGCTCAGGGGCACTGTAATTCACAAACCTGCAGAGTTATAAATGACAGCTATCATCCAAAAATACACTGAAGTAAGGCTGCCAAGAGGACTTGAAAGCGGGGCAGAATTGCAGGAAACCGATTTCAGGAGGTAGACTGGAATTGCATTGAAACCATAGGAAAAGAGGCAGAACGTCCACAATGATGCACTTGGCCAAAAAGGGCGTATGCGTTTTTTCCTGAATATATTCAGGAAAAAACGCATACGCCCTTTTTGGCCAACCAAGCAAGCTTGCAAAGGAAATCTGCACTACAATGAAGTCTCACTTCCCCCCGGTCAAAAGAGCCATCTGAAAAAAGTGTAAAATCCAGAAAGGCAGGACAGGCCATGGAAAACTGGGAGCCTTGTTATGCTGATGGGCAGGATGTAAATTGCCAACAGACACTAGGGAGAAGTGTATGGTGTTTCCTGAAACATCTAAAAAACAAAGCAACAGAGCCTAGGGCACTGCCACTTATGGTCCTATAGCTTAGGGAAATTAAAATCAAAAAGACACAGCCACCCCAAAGTTTGGGACGGCTCTGTTTACAAGAACCTCGTTTACAGTACAAGTTCAACATCGCAGAAAGTGAAAAATGGATAAAGAATTTGTGGTATTCACTTACAAAGCAATATCACTCAGCAATGAAATCTATGTCATCAGGCCCTTAGCAGCACAATGAGTGGATTCAGGTATGATGATTCTAACTGAAATAAGTCACACAGAAAAAGAAACGTCATAAGATATCAGTAATACACGGAATGGAAACTTGTCTACACAGGAACTGAATTACAGAACAGAACAGGGTCTCAAATTTAGAAAACCAACTTATGCTTGCTTAAGGGTAAAGGTGAGTTGGGGTGCTGCATAAAACCAGAGATTGAAATGAGCACAGATAAAGTTCCTTAAGCCAAATATGGAATAGACAAGAGCTACTCCTTGCTCAACGAAATGGACTCAACACCGCATATTAAACGCCTAAGAATGTACCTGACTAGTAAGTATCGTAAAACCTATGGATTGCTATGTCTCCAAAAGAGAATCAAGCATGTGTACAGGGGCATAAACGCAGCAGTGATAGGATTGGAGAGGTTCGGTGAGCAAATGATGACTCTTTGAAGTCATATTGCATGGTACCCATTACACGGGTCTCAACTCTCCAGGTTTAAGGTTTTCTTCCTTCAGCTAAAACATGCATGTGGAACCCAAGTATGATCAACCATGTGAACGGGAGACGTGTTCAAATATGTCTCAGTTTTCCTCTCCTGGTACCCGGGTGCAACATTCCAGACGCTTTACTAACACTCTCCCCACTTGGAGAGTCAGCGCCTTTAACCTCCTGTTTGGCCCAGTTTGCAATTTCTGCGGAAGATGAACAGGAATAGCGAGAACCAATGAGAGGCTAGCTGGAGGTGTCTGGACGGGCAAATTTAACTCTCATTTCCCAACAGGAAGAGGAAATAACCAAAGGCTCAGCGTGCCGTACCGGAACCAGATTAGGGCCTGAAGCCATCCTGCGGTGTTGCGGCCAGCTCAAAAGAAAGCGAGTTGAAGAAAGGAGCTCGGGGGCACTGTAATTCACAAACCTGCAGAGTTATAAATGACAGCTATCGTCCAAAAATAGACTGAAGTAAGGCTACCAAGAGGACTTGAAAGCGGGGCAGAATTGCAGGAAACCGATTTCAGGAGGTAGACTGGAATTGCATTGAAAGCATAGGAAAAGAGGCAGAACGTCCACAATGATGCACTTGGCCAAAAAGGGCGTATGCGTTTTTTCCTGAATATATTCAGGAAAAAACGCATACGCCCTTTTTGGCCAACCAAGCAAGCTTGCAAAGGAAATCTGCTCTATAATGAAGTCTCACTAACCCCCAGTCAAAAGGGGCATCTGAAAAAAGTGTAAAATCCAGAAAGGCAGGACAGGCCATGGAGAACTGGGAGCCTTGTTATGCTGAAGGGTGGGATGTAAATTGCCAACAACCACTCGGGAGAAGTGTATGTTGTTTCCTGAAACATCTAAAAAACAAAGCAACAGAGCCTAGGGCACTTCCACTTATGGTCCTATAGCTTAGGGAATTTAAAATCAAAAAGACACAGACACCCCAAAGTTTGGAACGGCTCTGTTTACAAGAACCTCGTTTACAGTACAAGTTCAACATCGCAGAAAGTGAAAAATGGATAAAGAAGTTGTGGTATTTACTTACAAAGCAATATCACTCAGCAATGAAATCTGTGTCATCAGGCCCTTAGCAGCACAATGAGTGGATTCTGGTATGATGATTCTAACTGAAGTAAGTCACACAGAAAAAGAAACATCATAAGATATCAGTAATACACGGAATGTAAACTTGGCTACACAGGAACTGAATTACAGAACAGAACATGGTCTCAAATTTAGAAAACGAACTTATGCTTGCTTAAGGGTAAAGGTGAGTTGGGGTGCTGCATAAAACCAGAGATTGAAATGAGCACAGATAAAGTTCCTTAAGCCAAATATGGAATAGACAAGAGCTACTCCTTGCTCAACGAAATGGACTCAACACCGCATATTAAACGCCTAAGAATGTACCTGACTAGTAAGTATCTTAAAACCTATGGATTGCTATGTCTCCGAAAGAGAATCAAGCATGTGTACAGGGGCATAAACGCAGCAGTGATAGGATTGGAGAGGTTCGGTGAGCAAATGAAGACCCTTTGAAGTCATATTGCATGGTACCCATTCCACGGGTTTCAATTACCCAGGTTTTAGGTATTCTTCCTTCAGCTAAAACATGCATGTGGAACCCAGAGTATGATCAACCATGTGATCGGGAGACGTGTTCAAATATGTCTCAGTTTTCCTCCCCTGGTACTCGGGTGCAACATTCCAGACGCTTTACTAACACTCTCCCCACTTGGAGAGTCAGCGCCTTTAACCTCCTGTTTGGCCCAGTTTGCAATTTCTGCGGAAGATGAACAGGAATAGCGAGAACCAATGAGAGACTAGCTGGAGGTGTCTGTACGGGCAAATTTAACTCTCATTTCCGAACAGGAAGAGGAAAGAACCAAAGGCTCAGCGTGCCGTACCGGAACCAGATTAGGGCCTGAAGCCATCCTGCGGTGTTGCGGCCAGCTCAAAAGAAAGCGAGTTGAAGAAAGGAGCTCAGGGGCACTGTAATTCACAAACCTGCAGAGTTATAAATGATAGCTATCGTCCAAAGATATACTGAAGTAAGGCTGCCAAGAGGACTTGAAAGCGGGGCAGAATTGCAGGAAACCGATTTCAGGAGGTAGACTGGAATTGCATTGAAAGCATAGGAAAAGAGGCAGAACGTCCACAATGATGCACTTGGCCAAAAACGGCGTATGCGTTTTTTCCTGAATATATTCAGGAAAAAACGCATACGCCCTATTTGGCCAACCAAGCAAGCTTGCAAAGGAAATCTGCACTACAATGAAGTCTCACTTCCCCCCGGTCAAAAGGGCCATCTGAAAAAAGTGTAAAATCCAGAAAGGCAGGACAGGCCATGGAGAACTGGGAGCCTTGTTATGCTGATGGGAGGGATGTAAATTGCCAACAACCACTCGGGAGAAGTGTATGGTGTTTCCTGAAACATCTAAAAAACAAAGCAACAGAACCTAGGGCACTTCCACTTATGGTCCTATAGCTTAGGGAAATTAAAATCAAAAAGACACAGTCACCCCAAAGTTTGGAACGGCTCTGTTTACAAGAACCTCGTTTACAGTACAAGTTCAACATCGCAGAAAGTGAAAAATGGATAAAGAAGTTGTGGTATTCACTTACAAAGCAATATCACTCAGCAATGAAATCTATGTCATCAGGCCCTTAGCAGCACAATGAGTGGATTCAGGTATGATGATTCTAACTGAAATAAGTCACACAGAAAAAGAAACATCATAAGATATCAGTAATACACGGAATGGAAACTTGGCTACACAGGAACTGAATTACAGAACAGAACATGGTCTCAAATTTAGAAAACCAACTTATGCTTGCTTAAGGGGAAAGGTGAGTTGGGGTGCTGCATAAAACCAGAATTTGAAATGAGCACAGATAAAGTTCCTTAAGCCAAATATGGAATAGACAAGAGCTACTCCTTGCTCAACGAAATGGACTCAACACCGCATATTAAACGCCTAAGAATATACCTGACTTGTAAGTATCTTAAAACCTATGGATTGCTATGTCTCCGAAAGAGAATCAAGCATGAGTACAGGGGCATAAACGCAGCAGTGATAGGATTGGAGAGGTTCGGTGAGCAAATGAAGACCCTTTGAAGTCATATTGCATGGTACCCATTCCTCGGGTTTCAACTACCCAGGTTTAAGGTATTCTTCCTTCGGCTAAAACATGCATGTGGAACCTAGAGTATGATCAACCATGTGATCGGGAGACGTGTTCAAATATGTCTCAGTTTTCCTCCCCTGGTACTCGGGTACAACATTCCAGACGCTTTACTAACACTCTCCCCACTTGGAGAGTCAGTCCCTTTAACCTCCTGTTTGGCCCAGTTTGCAATTTCTGCGGAAGATGAACAGGAATAGCGAGAACCAATGAGAGGCTAGCTGGAGGTGTCTGGACGGGCAAATTTAACTCTCATTTCCCACCAGGAAGAGGAATTAACCAAAGGCTCAGCGTGCCGGGCCGGAACCAGATTAGGGCCTGAAGCCATCCTGCGGTGTTGCGGCCAGGTCACAAGAAAGCGAGTTGAAGAAAGGAGCTCAGGGTCACTGTAATTCACAAACCTGCAGAGTTATAAATGACAGCTATCGTCCAAAAATAGACTGAAGTAAGGCTGCCAAGAGGACTTGAAAGCAGGGCAGAATTGCAGGAAACCGATTTCAGGAGGTAGACTGGAATTGCATTGAAAGCATAGGAAAAGAGGCAGAACGTCCACAATGATGCACTTGGCCAAAAAGGGCGTATGCGTTTTTTCCTGAATATATTCAGGAAAAAACGCATACGCCCTTTTTGGCCAACCAAGCAAGCTTGCAAAGGAAATCTGCACTACAATGAAGTCTCACTTCCTCCCGGTCAAAAGGGCCATCTGAAAAAAGTGTAAAATCCAGAAAGGCAGGACAGGCCATGGAGAACTGGGAGCCTTGTTATGCTGATGGGCGGGATGTAAATTGCCAACAACCACTCGGGAGAAGTGTATGGTGTTTCCTGAAACATGTAAAAAACAAAGCAACAGAACCTAGGGCACTTCCACTTATGGTCCTATAGCTTAGGGATATTAAAATCAAAAAGACACAGCCACCCCAAAGTTTGGAACGGCTCTGTTTACAAGAACCTCGTTTACAGTACAAGTTCAACATCGCAGAAAGTGAAAAATGGATAAAGAAATTGTGGTATTTACTTACAAAGCAATATCACTCAGCAATGAAATCTGTATCATCAGGCCCTTAGCAGCACAATGAGTGGATTCAGGTATGATGATTCTAACTGAAATAAGTCACACAGAAAAAGAAACATCATAAGATATCAGTAATACACGGAATGTAAACTTGGCTACACAGGAACTGAATTACAGAACAGAACAGGGTCTCAAATTTAGAAAACCAACTTATTCTTGCTTAAGGGTAAAGGTGAGTTGGGGTGCTGCATAAAACCAGAGATTGAAATGAGCACAGATAAAGTTCTTTAAGCCAAATATGGAATAGACAAGAGCTACTCCTTGCTCAACGAAATGGACTCAACACCCCATATTAAACGCCTAAGAATGTTCCTGACTAGTAAGTATCTTAAAACCTATGCATTGCTATGTCTCCGAAAGAGAATCAAGCATGTGTACAGGGGCATAAACGCAGCAGTGATAGGATTGGAGAGGTTCGGTGCGCAAATGAAGACCCTTTGAAGTCATATTGCATGGTACCCATTCCACGGGTTTCAACTACCCAGGTTTAAGGTATTCTTCCTTCAGCTAAAACATGCATGTGGAACCTAGCGTATGATCAACCATGTGATCAGGAGACGTGTTCAAATATGTCTCAGTTTTCCTCCCCTGGTACTCGGGTGCAACATTCCAGATGCTTTACTAACACTCTCCCCACTTGGAGAGTCAGTCCCTTTAACCTCCTGTTTGGCCCAGTTTGCGATTTCTGCGGAAGATGAACAGGAATAGTGAGAACCAATGAGAGACTAGCTGGAGGTGTCTGGACGGGCAAATTTAACTCTCATTTCCCACCAGTAAGAGGAATTAACCAAAGGCTCAGCGTGCCGTGCCAGAACCAGATTAGGGCCTGAAGCCATCCTGCGGTGTTGCGGCCAGGTCACAAGAAAGCAAGTTGAAGAAAGGAGCTCAGGGGCACTGTAATTCACAAACCTGCAGAGTTATAAATGACAGCTATCGTCCAAAAATAGACTGAAGTAAGGCTGCCAAGAGGACTTGAAAGCGGGGCAGAATTGCAGGAAACCGATTTCAGGAGGTAGACTGGAATTGCATTGAAAGCATAGGAAAAGAGGCAGAACGTCCACAATGATGCACTTGGCCAAAAAGGGCGTATGCGTTTTTTCCTGAATATATTCAGGAAAAAACGCATACGCCCTTTTTGGCCAACCAAGCAAGCTTGCAAAGGAAATCTGCACTACAATGAAGTCTCACTTCCCCCCGGTCAAAAGGGCCATCTGAAAAAAATGTAAAATCCAGAAAGGCAGGACAGGCCATGGAGAACTGGGAGCCTTGTTATGCTGATGGGCGGGATGTAAATTACCAACAACCACTCGGGAGAAGTGTATGGTGTTTCCTAAAACATCTAAAAAACAAAGCAACAGAACCTAGGGCACTTCCACTTATGGTCCTATAGCTTAGGGAAATTAAAATCAAAAAGACACAGCCACCCCAAAGTTTGGAACGGCTCTGTTTACAAGAACCTCGTTTACAGTACAAGTTCAACATCGCAGAAAGTGAAAAATGGATAAAGAAGTTGTGGTATTTACTTACAAAGCAATATCACTCAGCAATGAAATCTGTGTCATCAGGCCCTTAGCAGCACAATGAGTGGATTCTGGTATGATGATTCTAACTGAAGTAAGTCACACAGAAAAAGAAACATCATAAGATATCAGTAATACACGGAATGGAAACTTGGCTACACAGGAACTGAATTACAGAACAGAACAGGGTCTCAAATTTAGAAAACCAACTTATGCTTGCTTAAGGGTAAAGGTGAGTTGGGGTGCTGCATAAAACCAGAGATTGAAATGAGCACAGATAAAGTTCCTTAAGCCAAATATGGAATAGACAAGAGCTACTCCTTGCTCAACGAAATGGACTCAACACCGCATATTAAACGCCTAAGAATGTACCTGACTAGTAAGTATCTTAAAACCTATGGATTGCTATGTCTCCGAAAGAGAATCAAGCATGTGTACAGGGGCATAAACGCAGCAGTGATAGGATTGGAGAGGTTCGGTGAGCAAATGAAGACCCTTTGAAGTCATATTGCATGGTACCCATTCCACGGGTTTCAACGACCCAGGTTTTAGGTATTCTTCCTTCAGCTAAAACATGCATGTGGAACCCAGAGTATGATCAACCATGTGATCGGGAGACTTGTTCAAATATGTCTCAGTTTTCCTCCCCTGGTACTCGGGTGCAACATTCCAGACGCTTTACTAACACTCTCCCCACTTGGAGAGTCAGCGCCTTTAACCTCCTGTTTGGCCCAGTTTGCAATTTCTGCGGAAGATGAACAGGAATAGCGAGAACCAATGAGAGACTAGCTGGAGGTGTCTGTACGGGCAAATTTAACTCTCATTTCCCAACAGGAAGAGGAAATAACCAAAGGCTCAGCGTGCCGTACCGGAAACAGATTAGGGCCTGAAGCCATCCTGCGGTGTTGCGGCCAGCTCAAAAGAAAGCGAGTTGAAGAAAGGAGCTCAGGGGCACTGTAATTCACAAACCTGCAGAGTTATAAATGATAGCTATCGTCCAAAGATATACTGAAGTAAGGCTGCCAAGAGGACTTGAAAGCGGGGCAGAATTGCAGGAAACCGATTTCAGGAGGTAGACTGGAATTGCATTGAAAGCATAGGAAAAGAGGCAGAACGTCCACAATGATGCACTTGGCCAAAAACGGCGTATGCGTTTTTTCCTGAATATATTCAGGAAAAAACGCATACGCCCTATTTGGCCAACCAAGCAAGCTTGCAAAGGAAATCTGCACTACAATGAAGTCTCACTTCCCCCCGGTCAAAAGGGCCATCTGAAAAAAGTGTAAAATCCAGAAAGGCAGGACAGGCCATGGAGAACTGGGAGCCTTGTTATGCTGATGGGAGGGATGTAAATTGCCAACAACCATTCGGGAGAAGTGTATGGTGTTTCCTGAAACATCTAAAAAACAAAGCAACAGAACCTAGGGCACTTCCACTTATGGTCCTATAGCTTAGGGAAATTAAAATCAAAAAGACACAGTCACCCCAAAGTTTGGAACGGCTCTGTTTACAAGAACCTCGTTTACAGTACAAGTTCAACATCGCAGAAAGTGAAAAATGGATAAAGAAATTGTGGTATTTACTTACAAAGCAATATCACTCAGCAATGAAATCTGTATCATCAGGCCCTTAGCAGCACAATGAGTGGATTCAGGTATGATGATTCTAACTGAAATAAGTCACACAGAAAAAGAAACATCATAAGATATCAGTAATACACGGAATGTAAACTTGGCTACACATGAACTGAATTACAGAACAGAACAGGGTCTCAAATTTAGAAAACCAACTTATACTTGCTTAAGGGTAAAGGTGAGTTGGGGTGCTGCATAAAATCAGAGATTGAAATGAGCACAGATAAAGTTCTTTAAGCCAAATATGGAATAGACAAGAGCTACTCCTTGCTCAACGAAATGGACTCAACATCCCATATTAAACGCCTAAGAATGTACCTGACTAGTAAGTATCTTAAAACCTATGGATTGCTATGTCTCCGAAAGAGAATCAAGCATGTGTACAGGGGCATAAACGCAGCAGTGATAGGATTGGAGAGGTTCGGTGAGCAAATGAAGACCCTTTGAAGTCATATTGCATGGTACCCATTCCACGGGTTTCAACTACCCAGGTTTAAGGTATTCTTCCTTCAGCTAAAACATGCATGTGGAACCTAGAGTATGATCAACCATGTGATCGGGAGACGTGTTCAAATATGTCTCAGTTTTCCTCCCCTGCTACTCGGGTGCAACATTCCAGACGCTTTACTAACACTCTCCCAACTTGGAGAGTCAGTCCCTTTAACCTCCTGTTTGGCCCAGTTTGCAATTTCTGCGGAAGATGAACAGGAATAGCGAGAACCAATGAGAGACTAGCTGGAGGTGTCTGGACGGGCAAATTTAACTCTCATTTCCCACCAGGAAGAGGAATTAACCAAAGGCTCAGTGTGCCGTGCCGGAACCAGATTAGGGCCTGAAGCCATCCTGCGGTGTTGCGACCAGGTCACAAGAAAGCAAGTTGAAGAAAGGAGCTCAGGGGCACTGTAATTCACAAACCTGCAGAGTTATAAATGACAGCTATCGTCCAAAAATATACTGAAGTAAGGCTGCCAAGAGGACTTGAAAGCGGGGCAGAATTGCAGGAAACCGATTTCAGGAGGTAGACTGGAATTGCATTGAAAGCATAGGAAAAGAGGCAGAACGTCCACAATGATGCACTTGGCCAAAAAGGGCGTATGCGTTTTTTCCTGAATATATTCAGGAAAAAACGCATACGCCCTTTTTGGCCAACCAAGCAAGCTTGCAAAGGAAATCTGCACTACAATGAAGTCTCACTTCCCCCCGGTCAAAAGGGCCATCTGAAAAAAGTGTAAAATCCAGAAAGGCAGGACAGGCCATGGAGAACTGGGAGCCTTGTTATGCTGATGGGAGGGATGTAAATTGCCAGCAACCACTCGGGAGAAGTGTATGGTGTTTCCTGAAACATCTAAAAAACAAAGCAACAGAACCTAGGGCACTTCCACTTATGGTCCTATAGCTTAGGGAAATTAAAATCAAAAAGACACAGTCACCCCAAAGTTTGGAACGGCTCTGTTTACAAGAACCTCGTTTACAGTACAAGTTCAACATCGCAGAAAGTGAAAAATGGATAAAGAAATTGTGGTATTTACTTACAACGCAATATCACTCAGCAATGAAATCTGTATCATCAGGCCCTTAGCAGCACAATGAGTGGATTCAGGTATGATGATTCTAACTGAAATAAGTCACACAGAAAAAGAAACATCATAAGATATCAGTAATACACGGAATGTAAACTTGGCTACACATGAACTGAATTACAGAACAGAACAGGGTCTCAAATTTAGAAAACCAACTTATTCTTGCTTAAGGGTAAAGGTGAGTTGGGGTGCTGCATAAAACCAGAGATTGAAATGAGCACAGATAAAGTTCTTTAAGCCAAATATGGAATAGACAAGAGCTACTCCTTGCTCAACGAAATGGACTCAACATCCCATATTAAACGCCTAAGAATGTACCTGACTAGTAAGTATCTTAAAACCTATGGATTGCTATGTCTCCGAAAGAGAATCAAGCATGTGTACAGGGGCATAAACGCAGCAGTGATAGGATTGGAGAGGTTCGGTGAGCAAATGAAGACCCTTTGAAGTCATATTGCATGGTACCCATTCCACGGGTTTCAACTACCCAGGTTTAAGGTATTCTTCCTTCAGCTAAAACATGCATGTGGAACCTAGAGTATGATCAACCATGTGATCAGGAGACGTGTTCAAATATGTCTCAGTTTTCCTCCCCTGGTACTCGGGTGCAACATTCCAGACGCTTTACTAACACTCTCCCAACTTGGAGAGTCAGTCCCTTTAACCTCCTGTTTGGCCCAGTTTGCAATTTCTGCGGAAGATGAACAGGAATAGCGAGAACCAATGAGAGACTAGCTGGAGGTGTCTGGACGGGCAAATTTAACTCTCATTTCCCACCAGGAAGAGGAATTAACCAAAGGCTCAGCGTGCCGTGCCGGAAGCAGATTAGGGCCTGAAGCCATCCTGCGGTGTTGCGGCCAGGTCACAAGAAAGCAAGTTGAAGAAAGGAGCTCAGGGGCACTGTAATTCACAAACCTGCAGAGTTATAAATGACAGCTATCGTCCAAAAATATACTGAAGTAAGGCTGCCAAGAGGACTTGAAAGCGGGGCAGAATTGCAGGAAACCGATTTCAGGAGGTAGACTGGAATTGCATTGAAAGCATAGGAAAAGAGGCAGAACGTCCACAATGATGCACTTGGCCAAAAAGGGCGTATGCGTTTTTTCCTGAATATATTCAGGAAAAAACGCATACGCCCTTTTTGGCCAACCAAGCAAGCTTGCAAAGGAAATCTGCACTACAATGAAGTCTCACTTCCCCCCGGTCAAAAGGGCCATCTGAAAAAAGTGTAAAATCCAGAAAGGCAGGACAGGCCATGGAGAACTGGGAGCCTTGTTATGCTGATGGGAGGGATGTAAATTGCCAACAACCACTCGGGAGAAGTGTATGGTGTTTCCTGAAACATCTAAAAAACAAAGCAACAGAACCTAGGGCACTTCCACTTATGGTCCTATAGCTTAGGGAAATTAAAATCAAAAAGACACAGTCACCCCAAAGTTTGGAACGGCTCTGTTTACAAGAACCTCGTTTACAGTACAAGTTCAACATCGCAGAAAGTGAAAAATGGATAAAGAAATTGTGGTATTTACTTACAAAGCAATATCACTCAGCAATGAAATCTGTGTCATCAGGCCCTTAGCAGCACAATGAGTGGATTCAGGTATGATGATTCTAACTGAAGTAAGTCACACAGAAAAAGAAACATCATAAGATATCAGTAATACACGGAATGTAAACTTGGCTACACAGGAACTGAATTACAGAACAGAACAGGGTCTCAAATTTAGAAAACCAACTTATGCTTGATTAAGGGGAAAGGTGAGTTGGGGTGCTGCATAAAACCAGAGATTGAAATGAGCACAGATAAAGTTCCTTAAGCCAAATATGGAATAGACAAGAGCTACTCCTTGCTCAACGAAATGGACTCAACACCGCATATTAAACGCCTAAGAATGTACCTGACTTGTAAGTATCTTAAAACCTATGGATTGCTATGTCTCCGAAAGAGAATCAAGCATGTGTACAGGGGCATAAACGCAGCAGTGATAGGATTGGAGAGGTTCGGTGAGCAAATGAAGACCCTTTGAAGTCATATTGCATGGTACCCATTCCACGGGTTTCAACTACCCAGGTTTAAGGTATTCTTCCTTCAGCTAAAACATGCATGTGGAACCTAGAGTATGATCAACCATGTGATCGGGAGACGTGTTCAAATATGTCTCAGTTTTCCTCCCCTGGTACTCGGGTACAACATTCCAGACGCTTTACTAACACTCTCCCCACTTGGAGAGTCAGTCCCTTTAACCTCCTGTTTGGCCCAGTTTGCAATTTCTGCGGAAGATGAACAGGAATAGCGAGAACCAATGAGAGGCTAGCTGGAGGTGTCTGGACGGGCAAATTTAACTCTCATTTCCCACCAGGAAGAGGAATTAACCAAAGGCTCAGCGTGCCGGGCCGGAACCAGATTAGGGCCTGAAGCCATCCTGCGGTGTTGCGGCCAGGTCACAAGAAAGCGAGTTGAAGAAAGGAGCTCAGGGTCACTGTAATTCACAAACCTGCAGAGTTATAAATGACAGCTATCGTCCAAAAATAGACTGAAGTAAGGCTGCCAAGAGGACTTGAAAGCAGGGCAGAATTGCAGGAAACCGATTTCAGGAGGTAGACTGGAATTGCATTGAAAGCATAGGAAAAGAGGCAGAACGTCCACAATGATGCACTTGGCCAAAAAGGGCGTATGCGTTTTTTCCTGAATATATTCAGGAAAAAACGCATACGCCCTTTTTGGCCAACCAAGCAAGCTTGCAAAGGAAATCTGCACTACAATGAAGTCTCACTTCCCCCGGTCAAAAGGGCCATCTGAAAAAAGTGTAAAATCCAGAAAGGCAGGACAGGCCATGGAGAACTGGGAGCCTTGTTATGCTGATGGGCGGGATGTAAATTGCCAACAGACATTCGGGAGAAGTGTATGGTGTTTCCTGAAACATCTAAAAAACAAAGCAACAGAGCCTAGGGCACCGCCACTTATGGTCCTATAGCTTAGGGAAATTAAAATCAAAAAGACACAGCCACCCCAAAGTTTGGAACGGCTCTGTTTACAAGAACCTCGTTTACAGTACAAGTTCAACATCGCAGAAAGTGAAAAATGGATAAAGAAGTTGTGGTATTTACTTACAAAGCAATATCACACAGCAATGAAATCTGTGTCATCAGGCCCTTAGCAGCACAATGAGTGGATTCAGGTATGATGATTCTAACTGAAATAAGTCACACAGAAAAAGAAACATCATAAGATATCAGTAATACACGGAATGTAAACTTGGCTACACAGGAACTGAATTACAGAACAGAACAGGGTCTCAAATTTAGAAAACCAACTTATGCTTGCTTAAGGGTAAAGGTGAGTTGGGGTGCTGCATAAAACCAGAGATTGAAATGAGCACAGATAAAGTTCCTTAAGTCAAATATGGAATACACAAGAGCTACTCCTTGCTCAACGAAATGGACTCAACACCGCATATTAAACGCCTAAGAATGTACCTGACTAGTAAGTATCGTAAAACCTATGGATTGCTATCTCTCCAAAAGAGAATCAAGCATGTGTACAGGGGCATAAACGCAGCAGTGATAGGATTGGAGAGGTTCGGTGAGCAAATGAAGACCCTTTGAAGTCATATTGCATGGTACCCATTCCACGGGTCTCAACTCTCCAGGTTTAAGGTATTCTTCCTTCAGCTAAAACATGCATGTGGAACCCAAGTATGATAAACCATGTGAACGGGAGACGTGTTCAAATATGTCTCAGTTTTCCTCCCCTGGTACTCGGGTGCAACATTCCAGACGCTTTACTAACACTCTGCCCACTTGGAGAGTCAGCGCCTTTAACCTCCTGTTTGGCCCAGTTTGCAATTTCTGCGGAAGATGAACAGGAATAGCGAGAACCAATGAGAGGCTAGCTGGAGGTGTCTGGACGGGCAAATTTAACTCTCATTTCCCACCAGGAAGAGGAAATAACCAAAGGCTCAGCGTGCCGTACCGGAACCAGATTAGGGCCTGAAGCCATCCTGCGGTGTTGCGGCCAGCTCAAAAGAAAGCGAGTTGAAGAAAGGAGCTCAGGGGCACTGTAATTCACAAACCTGCAGAGTTATAAATGACAGCTATCGTCCAAAAATAGACTGAAGTAAGGCTGCCAAGAGGACTTGAAAGTGGGGCAGAATTGCAGGAAACCGATTTCAGGAGGTAGACTGGAATTGCATTGAAAGCATAGGAAAAGAGGCAGAACGTCCACAATGATGCACTTGGCCAAAAAGGGCGTATGCGTTTTTTCCTGAATATATTCAGGAAAAAACGCATACGCCCTTTTTGGCGAACCAAGCAACCTTGCAAAGGAAATCTGCACTACAATGAAGTCTCACTTCCCCCCGGTCAAAAGGGCCATCTGAAAAAAGTGTAAAATCCAGAAAGGCAGGACAGGCCATGGAGAACTGGGAGCCTTGTTATGCTGATGGGCGGGATGTAAATTGCCAACACACACTCGGGAGAAGTGTATGGTGTTTCCTGAAACATCTAAAAAACAAAGCAAGAGAGCCTAGGGCACTGCCATTTATGGTCCTATAGCTTAGGGAAATTAAAATCAAAAAGACACAGCCACCCCAAAGTTTGGGACGCCTCTGTTTACAAGAACCTCGTTTACAGTACAAGTTCAACATTGCAGAAAGTGAAAAATGGATAAAGAAGTTGTGGTATTTACTTACAAAGCAATATCACTCAGCAATGAAATCTATCTCATCAGGCCCTTAGCATCACAATGAGTGGATTCAGGTATGATGATTCTAACTGAAATAAGTCACACAGAAAAAGAAACATCATAAGATATCAGTAATACACGGAATGTAAACTTGGCTACACAGGAACTGAATTACAGAACAGAACAGGGTCTCAAATTTAGAAAACCAACTTATGCTTGCTTAAGGGTAAAGGTGAGTTGGGGTGCTGCATAAAACCAGAGATTGAAATGAGCACAGATAAAGTTCCTTAAGCCAAATATGGAATAGACAAGAGCTACTCCTTGCTCGACGAAATGGACTCAACACCGCATATTAAACGCCTAAGAATGTACCTGACTAGTAAGTATCATAAAACCTATGGATTGCTATGTCTCCAAAAGAGAATCAAGCATGTGTACAGGGGCATAAATGCAGCAGTGATAGGATTGGAGAGGTTCGGTGAGCAAATGAAGACCCTTTGAAGTCATATTGCATGGTACCCATTCCACGGGTTTCAACTACCCAGGTTTAAGGTATTCTTCCTTCAGCTAAAACATGCATGTGGAACCTAGAATATGATCAACCATGTGATCGGGAGACGTGTTCAAATATGTCTCAGTTTTCCTCCCCTGGTACTCGGGTGCAACATTCCAGATGCTTTACTAACACTCTCCCCACTTGGAGAGTCAGTCCCTTTAACCTCCTGTTTGGCCCAGTTTGCAATTTCTGCGGAAGATGAACAGGAATAGGGAGAACCAATGAGAGGCTAGCTGGAGGTGTCTGGACGGGCAAATTTAACTCTCATTTCCCACCAGGAAGAGGAATTTACCAAAGGCTCAGCATGCCGGGCCGGAACCAGATTAGGGCCTGAAGCCATCCTGCGGTGTTGCGGCCAGGTCACAAGAAAGCGAGTTGAAGAAAGGAGCTCAGGGGCAGTGTAATTCACAAACCTGCAGAGTTATAAATGACAGCTATCGTCCAAAAATAGACTGAAGTAAGGCTGCCAAGAGGACTTGAAAGTGGGGCAGAATTGCAGGAAACCGATTTCAGGAGGTAGACTGGAATTGCATTGAAAGCATAGGAAAAGAGGCAGAACGTCCACAATGATGCACTTGGCCAAAAAGGGCATATGCGTTTTTTCCTGAATATATTCAGGAAAAAACGCATACGCCCTTTTTGGCCAACCAAGCAAGCTTGCAAAGGAAATCTGCACTACAATGAAGTCTCACTTCCCCCCGGTCAAAAGGGCCATCTGAAAAAAGTGTAAAATCCAGAAAGGCAGGACAGGCCATGGAGAACTGGGAGCCTTGTTATGCTGATGGGCGGGATGTAAATTGCCAACAGACACTCGGGAGAAGTGTATGGTGTTTCCTGAAACATGTAAAAAACAAAGCAACAGAGCCTAGGGCACTGTTATTTATGGTCCTATAGCTTAGGGAAATTAAAATCAAAAAGACACAGCCACCCCAAAGTTTGGAACGGCTCTGTTTACAAGAACCTCGTTTACAGTACAAGTTCAACATCGCAGAAAGTGAAAAATGGATAAAGAAGTTGTGGTATTTACTTACAAAGCAATATCACTCAGCAATGAAATCTATGTCATCAGGCCCTTAGCAGCACAATGAGTGGATTCAGGTATGATGATTCTAACTGAAATAAGTCACACAGAAATAGAAACATCATAAGATATCAGTAATACACGGAATGGAAACTTGGCTACACAGGAACTGAATTACAGAACAGAACAGGGTCTCAAATTTAGAAAACCAACTTATGCTTGCTTAAGGGTAAAGGTGAGTTGGGGTGCTGCATAAAACCAGAGATTGAAATGAGCACAGATAAAGTTCCTTAAGTCAAATATGGAATACAGAAGAGCTACTCCTTGCTCAACGAAATGGACTCAACACCGCATATTAAACGCCTAAGAATGTACCTGACTAGTAAGTATCGGAAAACCTATGGATTGCTATCTCCCCAAAAGAGAATCAAGCATGTGTACAGGGGCATAAACGCAGCAGTGATAGGATTGGAGAGGTTCGGTGAGCAAATGAAGACCCTTTGAAGTCATATTGCATGGTACCCATTACACGGGTCTCAACTCTCCAGGTTTAAGGTATTCTTCCTTCAGCTAAAACATGCATGTGGAACCCAAGTATGATCAACCATGTGAACGAGAGACGTGTTCAAATATGTCTCAGTTTTCCTCCCCTGGTACTCGGGTGCAACATTCCAGACGCTTTACTAACACTCTCCCCACTTGGAGAGTCAGCGCCTTTAACCTCCTGTTTGGCCCAGTTTGCAATTTCTGCGGAAGATGAACAGGAATAGGGAGAACCAATGAGAGGCTAGCTGGAGGTGTCTGGACGGGCAAATTTAACTCTCATTTCCCACCAGGAAGAGGAAATAACCAAAGGCTCAGCGTGCCGTACCGGAACCAGATTAGGGCCTGAAGCCATCCTGCGGTGTTGCGGCCAGGTCACAAGAAAGCGAGTTGAAGAAAGGAGCTCAGGGGCACTGTAATTCACAAACCTGCAGAGTTATAAATGACAGCTATAGTCCAAAAATATACTGCAGTAAGGCTGCCAAGAGGACTTGAAAGCGGGGAAGAATTGCAGGAAACCGCTTTCAGGAGGTAGACTGGAATTGCATTGAAAGCATAGGAAAAGAGGCAGAACGTCCACAATGATGCACTTGGCCAAAAAGGGTGTATGCGTTTTTTCCTGAATATATTCAGGAAAAAACGCATACGCCCTTTTTGGCCAACCAAGCAAGCCTGCAAAGGAAATCTGCACTACAATGAAGTCTCACTTCCCCCCGGTCAAAAGGGCCATCTGAAAAAAGTGTAAAATCCAGAAAGGCAGGACAGGCCATGGAGAACTGGGAGCCTTGTTATGCTGATGGGCGGGATGTAAATTGCCAACAACCACTTGGGAGAAGTGTATGGTGTTTCCTGAAACATCTAAAAAACAAAGCAACAGAGCCTAGGGCACTTCCACTTATGGTCCTATAGCTTAGGGAAATTAAAATCAAAAAGACACAGCCACCCCAAAGTTTGGAACAGCTCTGTTTACAAGAACCTCGTTTACAGTACAAGTTCAACATCGCAGAAAGTGAAAAATGGATAAAGAAGTTGTGGTATTCACTTACAAAGCAATATCACTCAGCAATGAAATCTATGTCATCAGGCCCTTAGCAGCACAATGAGTGGATTCAGGTATGATGATTCTAACTGAAATAAGTCACACAGAAAAAGAAACATCATAAGATATCAGTAATACACGGAATGGAAACTTGGCTACACAGGAACTGAATTACAGAACAGAACAGGGTCTCAAATTTAGAAAAACAACTTATGCTTGCTTAAGCGTAAAGGTGAGTTGGGGTGCTGCATAAAACCAGAGATTGAAATGAGCACAGATAAAGTTCCTTAAGCCAAATATGGAATAGACAAGAGCTACACCTTGCTCAACAAAATGGACTCAACACCGCATATTAAACGCCTAAGAATGTACCTGACTTGTAATTATCTTAAAACCTATGGATTGCTATGTCTCCGAAAGAGAATCAAGCATGTGTACAGGGGCATAAACGCAGCAGTGATAGGATTGGAGAGGTTCGGTGAGCAAATGAAGACCCTTTGAAGTCATATTGCATGGTACCCATTCCACGGGTTTCAACTACCCAGGTTTAAGATATTCTTCCTTCAGCTAAAACATGCATGTGGAACCTAGAGTATGATCAACCATGTGATCGGGAGACGTGTTCAAATATGTCTCAGTTTTCCTCCCCTGGTACTCGGGTGCAACATTCCAGACGCTTTACTAACACTCTCCCCACTTGGAGAGTCAGTCCCTTTAACCTCCTGTTTGTCCCAGTTTGCAATTTCTGCGGAAGATGAACAGGAATAGGGAGAACCAATGAGAGGCTAGCTGGAGGTGTCTGGACGGGCAAATTTAACTCTCATTTCCCACCAGGAAGAGGAATTAACCAAAGGCTCAGCATGCCGGGCCGGAACCAGATTAGGGCCTGAAGCCATCCTGCGGTGTTGCGGCCAGGTCACAAGAAAGCGAGTTGAAGAAAGGAGCTCAGGGGCACTGTAATTCACAAACCTGCAGAGTTATAAATGACAGCTATCGTCCAAAAATAGACTGAAGTAAGGCTGCCAAGAGGACTTGAAAGCGGGGCAGAATTGCAGGAAACCGATTTCAGGAGGTAGACTGGAATTGCATTGAAAGCATAGGAAAAGAGGCAGAACGTCCACAATGATGCACTTGGCCAAAAAGGGCGTATGCGTTTTTTCCTGAATATATTCAGGAAAAAACGCATACACCCTTTTTGGCCAACCAAGCAAGCTTGCAAAGGAAATCTGCACTACAATGAAGTCTCACTTCCCCCCGGTCAAAAGGGCCATCTGAAAAAAGTGTAAAATCCAGAAAGGCAGGACAGGCCATGGAGAACTGGGAGCCTTGTTATGCTGATGGGCGGGATGTAAATTGCCAACAGACACTCGGGAGTAGTGTATGGTGTTTCCTGAAACATCTAAAATACAAAGCAACAGAGCCTAGGGCACTGCCACTTATGGTCCTATAGCTTAGGGAAATTAAAATCAAAAAGACACAGCCACCCCAAAGTTTGGGACGCCTCTGTTTACAAGAACCTCGTTTACAGAACAAGTTCAACATCGCAGAAAGTGAAAAATGGATAAAGAAGTTGTGGTATTTACTTACAAAGCAATATCACTCAGCAATGAAATCTGTGTCATCAGGCCCTTAGCAGCACAATGAGTGGATTCAGGTATGATGATTCTAACTGAAGTAAGTCACACAGAAAAAGAAACATCATAAGATATCAGTAATACACGGAATGGAAACTTGGCTACACAGGAACTGAATTACAGAACAGAACAGGGTCTCAAATTTAGAAAACCAACTTATGCTTGCTTAAGGGTAAAGGTGAGTTGGGGTGCTGCATAAAACCAGAGATTGAAATGAGCACAGATAAAGTTCCTTAAGTCAAATATGGAATAGACAAGAGCTACTCCTTGCTCAACGAAATGGACTCAACACCGCATATTAAACGCCTAAGAATGTACCTGACTTGTAACTATCTTAAAACCTATGGATTGCTATGTCTCCGAAAGAGAATCAAGCATGTGTACAGGGGCATAAACGCAGCAGTGATAGGATTGGAGAGGTTCGGTGAACAAATGAAAACCCTTTGAAGTCATATTGCATGGTACCCATTCCACGGGTTTCAACTACCCAGGTTTAAGGTATTCTTCCTTCAGCTAAAACATGCATGTGGAACCTAGAGTATGATCAACCATGTGATCAGGAGATGTGTTCAAATATGTCTCAGTTTTCCTCCCCTGGTACTCGGGTGCAACATTCCAGACGCTTTACTAACACTCTCCCCACTTGGAGAGTCAGTCCCTTTAACCTCCTGTTTGGCCCAGTTTGCAATTTCTGCGGAAGATGAACAGGAATAGCGAGAACCAATGAGAGGCTAGCTGGAGGTGTCTGGACGGGCAAATTTAACTCTCATTTCCCACCAGGAAGAGGAATTAACCAAAGGCTCAGCATGCCGGGGCGGAACCAGATTAGGGCCTGAAGCCATCCTGCGGTGTTGCGGCCAGGTCACAAGAAAGCGAGTTGAAGAAAGGAGCTCAGGGGCACTGTAATTCACAAACCTGCAGAGTTATAAATGACAGCTATTGTCCAAAAATAGACTGAAGTAAGGCTGCCAAGAGGACTTGAAAGCAGGGCAGAATTGCAGGAAACCGATTTCAGGAGGTAGACTGGAATTGCATTGAAAGCATAGGAAAAGAGGCAGAACGTCCACAATGATGCACTTGGCCAAAAAGGGCGTATGCGTTTTTTCCTGAATATATTCAGGAAAAAACGCATACGCCCTTTTTGGCCAACCAAGCAAGCTTGCAAAGGAAATCTGCACTACAATGAAGTCTCACTTCCCCCCGGTCAAAAGGGCCATCTGAAAAAAGTGTAAAATCCAGAAAGGCAGGACAGGCCATGGAGAACTGGGAGCCTTGTCATGCTGATGGGCGGGATGTAAATTGCCAACAGACACTCGGGAGAAGTGTATGGTGTTTCCTGAAACATCTAAAAAACAAAGCAACAGAGCCTAGGGCACTGCCACTTATGGTCCTATAGCTTAGGGAAATTAAAATCAAAAAGACACAACCACCCCAAAGTTTGGGACGCCTCTGTTTACAAGAACCTCGTTTACAGTACAAGTTCAACATCGCAGAAAGTGAAAAATGGATAAAGAAGTTGTGGTATTTACTTACAAAGCAATATCACTCAGCAATGAAATCTGTGTCATCAGGCCCTTTAGCAGCACAATGAGTGGATTCACATATGATGATTGTAACTGAAATAAGTCACACAGAAAAAGAAACATCATAAGATATCAGTAATACACGGAATGGAAACTTGGCTACACAGGAACTGAATTACAGAACAGAACAGGGTCTCAAATTTAGAAAACCAACTTATGCTTGCTTAAGGGTAAAGGTGAGTTGGGGTGCTGCATAAAACCAGAGATTGAAATGAGCACAGATAAAGTTCCTTAAGTCAAATATGGAATAGACAAGAGCTACTCCTTGCTCAACGAAATGGACTCAACACCGCTTATTAAACGCCTAAGAATGTACCTGACTAGTAAGTATCTTAAAACCTATGGATTGCTATGTCTCCGAAAGAGAATCAAGCATGTGTACAGGGGCATAAACGCAGCAGTGATAGGATTGGAGAGGTTCGGTGAGCAAATGAAGACCCTTTGAAGTCATATTGCATGGTACCCATTACACGGGTCTTAACTTTCCAGGTTTAAGGTATTCTTCCTTCAGCTAAAACATGCATGTGGAACTCAAGAATGATCAACCATGTGAACGGGAGACGTGTTCAAATATGTCTCAGTTTTCCTCCCCTGGTACTCGGGTGCAACATTCCAGACGCTTAACTAACACTCTCCCCACTTGGAGAGTCAGCGCCTTTAACCTCCTGTTTGGCCCAGTTTGCAATTTCTGCGGAAGATGAACAGGAATAGCGAGAACCAATGAGAGGCTAGCTGGAGGTGTCTGGACGGGCAAATTTAACTCTCATTTCCCACCAGGAAGAGGAAATCACCAAAGGCTCAGCATGCCGGGCCGGAACCAGATTAGGGCCTGAAGCCATCCTGCGGTGTTGCGGCCAGCTCAAAAGAAAGCGAGTTGAAGAAAGGAGCTCAGGGGCACTGTAATTCACAAACCTGCAGAGTTATAAATGACAGCTATCGTGCAAAAATAGACTGAAGTAAGGCTGCCAAGAGGACTTGAAAGCGGGGCAGAATTGCAGGAAACCGATTTCAGGAGGTAGACTGGAATTGCATTGAAAGCATAGGAAAAGAGGCAGAACGTCCACAATGATGCACTTGGCCAAAAAGGGCGTATGCGTTTTTTCCTGAATATATTCAGGAAAAAACGCATACGCCCTTTTTGGCCAACCAAGCAAGCTTGCAAAGGAAATCTGCACTACAATGAAGTCTCACTTCCCCCCGGTCAAAAGGGCCATCTGAAAAAAGTGTAAAATCCAGAAAGGCAGGACAGGCCATGGAGAACTGGGAGCCTTGTTATGCTGATGGGCGGGATGTAAATTGCCAACAGAC
Organism: Delphinus delphis; assembly: GCF_949987515.2. Classification (NCBI taxonomy): domain Eukaryota; kingdom Metazoa; phylum Chordata; class Mammalia; order Artiodactyla; family Delphinidae; genus Delphinus; species Delphinus delphis. Next base: position 425,622 of record NW_027192690.1, read on the forward strand.
ATTCGGGAGAAGTGTATGGTGTTTCCTGAAACATCTAAAAAACAAAGCAACAGAGCCTAGGGCACTTCCACTTATGGTCCTATAGCTTAGGGAAATTAAAATCAAAAAGACACAGCCACCCCAAAGTTTGGGACGCCTCTGTTTACAAGAACCTCGTTTACAGTACAAGTTCAACATCGCAGAAAGTGAAAAATGGATAAAGAAGTTGTGGTATTTACTTACAAAGCAATATCACTCAGCAATGAAATCTATGTCATCAGTCCCTTAGCAGCACAATGAGTGGATTCAGGTATGATGATTCTAACTGAAATAAGTCACACAGAAAAAGAAACATCATAAGATATCAGTAATACACGGAATGGAAACTTGGCTACACAGGAACTGAATTACAGAACAGAACAGGGTCTCAAATTTAGAAAACCAACTTATGCTTGCTTAAGGGTAAAGGTGAGTTGGGGTGCTGCATAAAACCAGAGATTGAAATGAGCACAGATAAAGTTCCTTAAGTCAAATATGGAATAGACAAGAGCTACTCCTTGCTCAACGAAATGGACTCAACACCGCATATTAAACGCCTAAGAATGTACCTGACTAGTAAGTATCGTAAAACCTATGGATTGCTATGTCTCCAAAAGAGAATCAAGCATGTGTACAGGGGCATAAACGCAGCAGTGATAGGATTGGAGAGGTTCGGTGAGCAAAGGAAGACCCTTTGAAGTCATATTGCATGGTACCCATTACACGGGTGTCAACTCTCCAGGTGTAAGGTATTCTTCCTTCAGCTAAAACATGCATGTGGAACCCAAGTATGATCAACCATGTGAACGGGAGACGTGTTCAAATATGTCTCAGTTTTCCTCCCCTGGTACTCGGGTGCAACATTCCAGACGCTTTACTAACACTCTCCCCACTTGGAGAGTCAGTCCCTTTAAACTCCTGTTTGGCCCAGTTTGCAATTTCTGCGGAAGATGAACAGGAATAGCGAGAACCAATGAGAGGCTAGCTGGAGGTGTCTGGACGGGCAAATTTAACTCTCATTTCCCACCAGGAAGAGGAATTAACCAAAGGCTCAGCATGCCGGGCCGGAACCAGATTAGGGCCTGAAGCCATCCTGCGGTGTTGCGGCCAGGTCACAAGAAAGCGAGTTGAAGAAAGGAGCTCAGGGGCACTGTAATTCACAAACCTGCAGAGTTATAAATGACAGCTATCGTGCAAAAATAGACTGAAGTAAGGCTGCCAAGAGGACTTGAAAGCGGGGCAGAATTGCAGGAAACCGATTTCAGGAGGTAGACTGGAATTGCATTGAAAGCATAGGAAAAGAGGCAGAACGTCCACAATGATGCACTTGGCCAAAAAGGGCGTATGCGTTTTTTCCTGAATATATTCAGGAAAAAACGCATACGCCCTTTTTGGCCAACCAAGCAAGCTTGCAAAGGAAATCTGCACTACAATGAAGTCTCACTTCCCCCCGGTCAAAAGGGCCATCTGAAAAAAGTGTAAAATCCAGAAAGGCAGGACAGGCCATGGAGAACTGGGAGCCTTGTTATGCTGATGGGCGGGATGTAAATTGCCAACAGACATTCGGGAGAAGTGTATGGTGTTTCCTGAAACATCTAAAAAACAAAGCAACAGAGCCTAGGGCACTGCCACTTATGGTCCTATAGCTTAGGGAAATTAAAATCAAACAGACACAGCCACCCCAAAGTTTGGGACGCCTGTGTTTACAAGAACCTCGTTTACAGTACAAGTTCAACATCGCAGAAAGTGAAAAATGGATAAAGAAGTTGTGGTATTTACTTACAAAGCAATATCACTCAGCAATGAAATCTGTGTCATCAGTCCCTTAGCAGCACAATGAGTGGATTCAGGTATGATGATTCTAACTGAAATAAGTCACACAGAAAAAGAAACATCATAAGATATCAGTAATACACGGAATGGAAACTTGGCTACACAGGAACTGAATTACAGAAAAGAACAGGGTCTCAAATTTAGAAAACCAACTTATGCTTGCTTAAGGGTAAAGGTGAGTTGGGGTGCTGCATAAAACCAGAGATTGAAATGAGCACAGATAAAGTTCCTTAAGTCAAATATGGAATAGACAAGAGCTACTCCTTGCTCAACGAAATGGACTCAACACCGCATATTAAACGCCTAAGAATGTACCTGACTTGTAACTATCTTAAAACCTATGGATTGCTATGTCTCCGAAAGAGAATCAAGCATGTGTACAGGGGCATAAACGCAGCAGTGATAGGATTGGAGAGGTTCGGTGAACAAATGAAAACCCTTTGAAGTCATATTGCATGGTACCCATTCCACGGGTTTCAACTACCCAGGTTTAAGGTATTCTTCCTTCAGCTAAAACATGCATGTGGAACCTAGAGTATGATCAACCATGTGATCAGGAGATGTGTTCAAATATGTCTCAGTTTTCCTCCCCTGGTACTCGGGTGCAACATTCCAGACGCTTTACTAACACTCTCCCCACTTGGAGAGTCAGTCCCTTTAACCTCCTGTTTGGCCCAGTTTGCAATTTCTGCGGAAGATGAACAGGAATAGCGAGAACCAATGAGAGGCTAGCTGGAGGTGTCTGGACGGGCAAATTTAACTCTCATTTCCCACCAGGAAGAGGAATTAACCAAAGGCTCAGCATGCCGGGCCGGAACCAGATTAGGGCCTGAAGCCATCCTGCAGTGTTGCGGCCAGCTCAAAAGAAAGCGAGTTGAAGAAAGGAGCTCAGGGGCACTGTAATTCACAAACCTGCAGAGTTATAAATGACAGCTATTGTCCAAAAATAGACTGAAGTAAGGCTGCCAAGAGGACTTGAAAGCAGGGCAGAATTGCAGGAAACCGATTTCAGGAGGTAGACTGGAATTGCATTGAAAGCATAGGAAAAGAGGCAGAACGTCCACAATGATGCACTTGGCCAAAAAGGGCGTATGCGTTTTTTCCTGAATATATTCAGGAAAAAACGCATACGCCCTTTTTGGCCAACCAAGCAAGCTTGCAAAGGAAATCTGCACTACAATGAAGTCTCACTTCCCCCCGGTCAAAAGGGCCATCTGAAAAAAGTGTAAAATCCAGAAAGGCAGGACAGGCCATGGAGAACTGGGAGCCTTGTCATGCTGATGGGCGGGATGTAAATTGCCAACAGACACTCGGGAGAAGTGTATGGTGTTTCCTGAAACATCTAAAAAACAAAGCAACAGAGCCTAGGGCACTGCCACTTATGGTCCTATAGCTTAGGGAAATTAAAATCAAAAAGACACAACCACCCCAAAGTTTGGGACGCCTCTGTTTACAAGAACCTCGTTTACAGTACAAGTTCAACATCGCAGAAAGTGAAAAATGGATAAAGAAGTTGTGGTATTTACTTACAAAGCAATATCACTCAGCAATGAAATCTGTGTCATCAGGCCCTTTAGCAGCACAATGAGTGGATTCACATATGATGATTGTAACTGAAATAAGTCACACAGAAAAAGAAACATCATAAGATATCAGTAATACACGGAATGGAAACTTGGCTACACAGGAACTGAATTACAGAACAGAACAGGGTCTCAAATTTAGAAAACCAACTTATGCTTGCTTAAGGGTAAAGGTGAGTTGGGGTGCTGCATAAAACCAGAGATTGAAATGAGCACAGATAAAGTTCCTTAAGTCAAATATGGAATAGACAAGAGCTACTCCTTGCTCAACGAAATGGACTCAACACCGCATATTAAACGCCTAAGAATGTACCTGACTAGTAAGTATCTTAAAACCTATGGATTGCTATGTCTCCGAAAGAGAATCAAGCATGTGTACAGGGGCATAAACGCAGCAGTGATAGGATTGGAGAGGTTCGGTGAGCAAATGAAGACCCTTTGAAGTCATATTGCATGGTACCCATTACACGGGTCTTAACTTTCCAGGTTTAAGGTATTCTTCCTTCAGCTAAAACATGCATGTGGAACTCAAGAATGATCAACCATGTGAACGGGAGACGTGTTCAAATATGTCTCAGTTTTCCTCCCCTGGTACTCGGGTGCAACATTCCAGACGCTTAACTAACACTCTCCCCACTTGGAGAGTCAGCGCCTTTAACCTCCTGTTTGGCCCAGTTTGCAATTTCTGCGGAAGATGAACAGGAATAGCGAGAACCAATGAGAGGCTAGCTGGAGGTGTCTGGACGGGCAAATTTAACTCTCATTTCCCACCAGGAAGAGGAAATCACCAAAGGCTCAGCATGCCGGGCCGGAACCAGATTAGGGCCTGAAACCATCCTGCGGTGTTGAGGCCAGCTCAAAAGAAAGCGAGTTGAAGAAAGGAGCTCAGGGGCACTGTAATTCACAAACCTGCAGAGTTATAAATGACAGCTATCGTGCAAAAATAGACTGAAGTAAGGCTGCCAAGAGGACTTGAAAGCGGGGCAGAATTGCAGGAAACCGATTTCAGGAGGTAGACTGGAATTGCATTGAAAGCATAGGAAAAGAGGCAGAACGTCCACAATGATGCACTTGGCCAAAAAGGGCGTATGCGTTTTTTCCTGAATATATTCAGGAAAAAACGCATACGCCCTTTTTGGCCAACCAAGCAAGCTTGCAAAGGAAATCTGCACTACAATGAAGTCTCACTTCCCCCCGGTCAAAAGGGCCATCTGAAAAAAGTGTAAAATCCAGAAAGGCAGGACAGGCCATGGAGAACTGGGAGCCTTGTTATGCTGATGGGCGGGATGTAAATTGCCAACAGACATTTGGGAGAAGTGTATGGTGTTTCCTGAAACATCTAAAAAACAAAGCAACAGAGCCTAGGGCACTTCCACTTATGGTCCTATAGCTTAGGGAAATTAAAATCAAAAAGACACAGCCACCCCAAAGTTTGGGACGCCTCTGTTTACAAGAACCTCGTTTACAGTACAAGTTCAACATCGCAGAAAGTGAAAAATGGATAAAGAAGTTGTGGTATTTACTTACAAAGCAATATCACTCAGCAATGAAATCTATGTCATCAGTCCCTTAGCAGCACAATGAGTGGATTCAGGTATGATGATTCTAACTGAAATAAGTCACACAGAAAAAGAAACATCATAAGATATCAGTAATACACGGAATGGAAACTTGGCTACACAGGAACTGAATTACAGAACAGAACAGGGTCTCAAATTTAGAAAACCAACTTATGCTTGCTTAAGGGTAAAGGTGAGTTGGGGTGCTGCATAAAACCAGAGATTGAAATGAGCACAGATAAAGTTCCTTAAGTCAAATATGGAATAGACAAGAGCTACTCCTTGCTCAACGAAATGGACTCAACACCGCATATTAAACGCCTAAGAATGTACCTGACTAGTAAGTATCGTAAAACCTATGGATTGCTATGTCTCCAAAAGAGAATCAAGCATGTGTACAGGGGCATAAACGCAGCAGTGATAGGATTGGAGAGGTTCGGTGAGCAAAGGAAGACCCTTTGAAGTCATATTGCATGGTACCCATTACACGGGTGTCAACTCTCCAGGTGTAAGGTATTCTTCCTTCAGCTAAAACATGCATGTGGAACCCAAGTATGATCAACCATTTGAACGGGAGACGTGTTCAAATATGTCTCAGTTTTCCTCCCCTGGTACTCGGGTGCAACATTCCAGACGCTTTACTAACACTCTCCCCACTTGGAGAGTCAGTCCCTTTAAACTCCTGTTTGGCCCAGTTTGCAATTTCTGCGGAAGATGAACAGGAATAGCGAGAACCAATGAGAGGCTAGCTGGAGGTGTCTGGACGGGCAAATTTAACTCTCATTTCCCACCAGGAAGAGGAATTAACCAAAGGCTCAGCATGCCGGGGCGGAACCAGATTAGGGCCTGAAGCCATCCTGCGGTGTTGCGGCCAGGTCACAAGAAAGCGAGTTGAAGAAAGGAGCTCAGGGGCACTGTAATTCACAAACCTGCAGAGTTATAAATGACAGCTATCGTGCAAAAATAGACTGAAGTAAGGCTGCCAAGAGGACTTGAAAGCGGGGCAGAATTGCAGGAAACCGATTTCAGGAGGTAGACTGGAATTGCATTGAAAGCATAGGAAAAGAGGCAGAACGTCCACAATGATGCACTTGGCCAAAAAGGGCGTATGCGTTTTTTCCTGAATATATTCAGGAAAAAACGCATACGCCCTTTTTGGCCAACCAAGCAAGCTTGCAAAGGAAATCTGCACTACAATGAAGTCTCACTTCCCCCCGGTCAAAAGGGCCATCTGAAAAAAGTGTAAAATCCAGAAAGGCAGGACAGGCCATGGAGAACTGGGAGCCTTGTTATGCTGATGGGCGGGATGTAAATTGCCAACAGACATTCGGGAGAAGTGTATGGTGTTTCCTGAAACATCTAAAAAACAAAGCAACAGAGCCTAGGGCACTGCCACTTATGGTCCTATAGCTTAGGGAAATTAAAATCAAACAGACACAGCCACCCCAAAGTTTGGGACGCCTCTGTTTACAAGAACCTCGTTTACAGTACAAGTTCAACATCGCAGAAAGTGAAAAATGGATAAAGAAGTTGTGGTATTTACTTACAAAGCAATATCACTCAGCAATGAAATCTGTGTCATCAGTCCCTTAGCAGCACAATGAGTGGATTCAGGTATGATGATTCTAACTGAAATAAGTCACACAGAAAAAGAAACATCATAAGATATCAGTAATACACGGAATGGAAACTTGGCTACACAGGAACTGAATTACAGAACAGAACAGGGTCTCAAATTTAGAAAACCAACTTATGCTTGCTTAAGGGTAAAGGTGAGTTGGGGTGCTGCATAAAACCAGAGATTGAAATGAGCACAGATAAAGTTCCTTAAGTCAAATATGGAATAGACAAGAGCTACTCCTTGCTCAACGAAATGGACTCAACACCGCATATTAAACGCCTAAGAATGTACCTGACTAGTAACTATCTTAAAACCTATGGATTGCTATGTCTCCAAAAGAGAATCAAGCATGTGTACAGGGGCATAAACGCAGCAGTGATAGGATTGGAGAGGTTCGGTGAGCAAATGAAGACCCTTTGAAGTCATATTGCATGGTACCCATTCCACGGGTCTCAACTACCCAGGTTTAAGGTATTCTTCCTTCAGCTAAAACATGCATGTGGAACCTAGAGTATGATCAACCATGTGATCAGGAGATGTGTTCAAATATGTCTCAGTTTTCCTCCCCTGGTTCTCGGGTGCAACATTCCAGACGCTTTACTAACACTCTCCCCACTTGGAGAGTCAGTCCCTTTAAACTCCTGCTTGGCCCAGTTTGCAATTTCTGCGGAAGATGAACAGGAATAGCGAGAACCAATGAGAGGCTAGCTGGAGGTGTCTGGACGGGCAAATTTAACTCTCATTTCCCACCAGGAAGAGGAATTAACCAAAGGCTCAGCATGCCGGGCCGGAACCAGATTAGGGCCTGAAGCCATCCTGCGGTGTTGCGGCCAGGTCACAAGAAAGCGAGTTGAAGAAAGGAGCTCAGGGCCACTGTAATTCACAAACCTGCAGAGTTATAAATGACAGCTATCGTCCAAAAATAGACTGAAGTAAGGCTGCCAAGAGGACTTGAAAGCAGGGCAGAATTGCAGGAAACCGATTTCAGGAGGTAGACTGGAATTGCATTGAAAGCATAGGAAAAGAGGCAGAACGTCCACAATGATGCACTTGGCCAAAAAGGGCGTATGCGTTTTTTCCTGAATATATTCAGGAAAAAACGCATACGCCCTTTTTGGCCAACCAAGCAAGCTTGCAAAGGAAATCTGCACTACAATGAAGTCTCACTTCCCCCCGGTCAAAAGGGCCATCTGAAAAAAGTGTAAAATCCAGAAAGGCAGGACAGGCCATGGAGAACTGGGAGCCTTGTGATGCTGATGGGCGGGATGTAAATTGCCAACAGACACTCGGGAGAAGTGTATGGTGTTTCCTGAAACATCTAAAAAACAAAGCAACAGAGCCTAGGGCACTGCCACTTATGGTCCTATAGCTTAGGGAAATTCAAATCAAAAAGACACAACCACCGCAAAGTTTGGGACGCCTCTGTTTACAAGAACCTCTTTTACAGTACAAGTTCAACATCGCAGAAAGTGAAAAATGGATAAAGAAGTTGTGGTATTTACTTACAAAGCAATATCACTCAGCAATGAAATCTGTGTCATCAGGCCCTTAGCAGCACAATGAGTGGATTCACATATGATGATTCTAACTGAAATAAGTCACACAGAAACAGAAACATCATAAGATATCAGTAATACACGGAATGTAAACTTGGCTACACAGGAACTGAATTACAGAACAGAACAGGGTCTCAAATTTAGAAAACCAACTTATGCTTGCTTAAGGGTAAAGGTGAGTTGGGGTGCTGCATAAAACCAGAGATTGAAATGAGCACAGATAAAGTTCCTTAAGCCAAATATGGAATAGACAAGAGCTACTCCTTGCTCAACGAAATGGACTCAACACCGCATATTAAACGCCTAAGAATGTACCTGACTTGTAATTATCTTAAAACCTATCGATTGCTATGTCTCCGAAAGAGAATCAAGCATGTGTACAGGGGCATAAACGCAGCAGTGATAGGATTGGAGAGGTTCGGTGAGCAAATGAAGACCCTTTGAAGTCATATTGCATGGTACCCATTACACGGGTCTCAACTCTCCAGGTTTAAGGTATTCTTCCTTCAGCTAAAACATGCATGTGGAACCCAAGTATGATCAACCATGTGAACGGGAGACGTGTTCAAATATGTCTCAGTTTTCCTCCCCTGGTACTCGGGTGCAACATTCCAGACGCTTTACTAACACTCTCCCCACTTGGAGAGTCAGTGCCTTTAACCTCCTGTTTGGCCCAGTTTGCAATTTCTGCGGAAGATGAACAGGAATAGCGAGAACCAATGAGAGGCTAGCTGGAGGTGTCTGGACGGGCAAATTTAACTCTCATTTCCCACCAGGAAGAGGAAATAACCAAAGGCTCAGCGTGCCGTACCGGAACCAGATTAGGGCCTGAAGCCATCCTGCGGTGTTGCGGCCAGCTCAAAAGAAAGCGAGTTGAAGAAAGGAGCTCAGGGGCACTGTAATTCACAAACCTGCAGAGTTATAAATGACAGCTATAGTCCAAAAATATACTGAAGTAAGTCTGCCAAGAGGACTTGAAAGCGGGGAAGAATTGCAGGAAACCGATTTCAGGAGGTAGACTGGAATTGCATTGAAAGCATAGGAAAAGAGGCAGAACGTCCACAATGATGCACTTGGCCAAAAAGTGCGTATGCGTTTTTTCCTGAATATATTCAGGAAAAAACGCATACGCCCTTTTTGGCCAACCAAGCAAGCTTGCAAAGGAAATCTGCACTACAATGAAGTCTCACTTCCCCCCGGCCAAAAGGGCCATCTGAAAAAAGTGTAAAATCCAGAAAGGCAGGACAGGCCATGGAGAACTGGGAGCCTTGTTATGCTGATGGGCGGGATGTAAATTGCCAACAACCACTCGGGAGAAGTGTATGGTGTTTCCTGAACATCTAAAAAACAAAGCAACAGAGCCTAGGGCACTTCCACTTATGGTCCTATAGCTTAGGGAAATTAAAATCAAAAAGACACAGCCACCCCAAAGTTTGGAACGGCTCTGTTTACAAGAACCTCCTTTACAGTACAAGTTCAACATCGCAGAAAGTGAAAAATGGATAAAGAAGTTGTGGTATTCACTTACAAAGCAATATCACTCAGCAATGAAATCTATGTCATCAGGCCCTTAGCATCACAATGAGTGGATTCAGGTATGATGATTCTAACTGAAATAAGTCACACAGAAAAAGAAACATCATAAGATATCAGTAATACAGGGAATGGAAACTTGGCTACACAGGAACTGAATTACAGAACAGAACAGGGTCTCAAATTTAGAAAAACAACTTATGCTTGCTTAAGGGTAAAGGTGAGTTGGGGTGCTGCATAAAACCAGAGATTGAAATGAGCACAGATAAAGTTCCTTAAGTCAAATATGGAATAGACAAGAGCTACTCCTTGCTCAACGAAATGGACTCAACACCGCATATTAAACGCCTAAGAATGTACCTGACTAGTAAGTATCGTAAAACCTATGGATTGCTATGTCTCCAAAAGAGAATCAAGCATGTGTACAGGGGCATAACCGCAGCAGTGATAGGATTGGAGAGGTTCGGTGAGCAAAGGAAGACCCTTTGAAGTCATATTGCATGGTACCCATTACACGGGTCTCAACTCTCCAGGTTTAAGGTATTCTTCCTTCAGCTAAAACATGCATGTGGAACCCAAGTATGATCAACCATGTGAACAGGAGACGTGTTCAAATATGTCTCAGTTTTCCTCCCCTGGTACTCGGGTGCAACATTCCAGACGCTTTACTAACACTCTCCCCACTTGGAGAGTCAGTGCCTTTAACCTCCTGTTTGGCCCAGTTTGCAATTTCTGCGGAAGATGAACAGGAATAGCGAGAACCAATGAGAGACTACCTGGAGGTGTCTGGACGGGCAAATTTAACTCTCATTTCCCACCAGGAAGAGGAAATAACCAAAGGCTCAGCGTGCCGTGCCGGAACCAGATTAGGGCCTGAAGCCATCCTGCGGTGTTGCGGCCAGGTCACAAGAAAGCGAGTTGAAGAAAGGAGCTCAGGGGCACTGTAATTCACAAACCTGCAGAGTTATAAATGACAGCTATCGTCCAAAAATAGACTGAAGTAAGGCTGCCAAGAGGACTTGAAAGCGGGGCAGAATTGCAGGAAACCGATTTCAGGAGGTAGACTGGAATTGCATTGAAAGCATAGGAAAAGAGGCAGAACGTCCACAATGATGCACTTGGCCAAAAAGGGCGTATGCGTTTTTTCCTGAATATATTCAGGAAAAAACGCATACGCCCTTTTTGGCCAACCAAGCAAGCTTGCAAAGGAAATCTGCACTACAATGAAGTCTCACTTCCCCCCGGTCAAAAGGGCCATCTGAAAAAAGTGTAAAATCCAGAAAGGCAGGACAGGCCATGGAGAACTGGGAGCCTTGTTATGCTGATGGGCGGGATGTAAATTGCCAACAACCACTCGGGAGAAGTGTATGGTGTTTCCTGAAACATCTAAAAAACAAAGCAACAGAACGTAGGGCACTTCCACTTATGGTCCTATAGCTTAGGGAAATTAAAATCAAAAAGACACAGCCACCCCAAAGTTTTGAACGGCTCTGTTTACAAGAACCTCGTTTACAGTACAAGTTCAACATCGCAGAAAGTGAAAAATGGATAAAGAAGTTGTGGTATTTACTTACAAAGCAATATCACTCAGCAATGAAATCTGTGTCATCAGGCCCTTAGCAGCACAATGAGTGGATTCAGGTATGATGATTCTAACTGAAGTAAGTCACACAGAAAAAGAAACATCATAAGATATCAGTAATACACGGAATGTAAACTTGGCTACACAGGAACTGAATTACAGAGCAGAACAGGGTCTCAAATTTAGAAAACCAACTTATGCTTGCTTAAGGGTAAAGGTGAGTTGGGGTGCTGCATAAAACCAGAGATTGAAATGAGCACAGATAAAGTTCCTTAAGTCAAATATGGAATAGACAAGAGCTACTCCTTGCTCAACGAAATGGACTCAACACCGCATATTAAACGCCTAAGAATGTACCTGACTAGTAAGTATCTTAAAACCTATGGATTGCTATGTCTCCGAAAGAGAATCAAGCATGTGTACAGGGGCATAAACGCAGCAGTGAGAGGATTGGAGAGGTTCGGTGAGCAAATGAAGACCCTTTGAAGTCATATTGCATGGTACCCATTACACGGGTCTTAACTCTCCAGGTTTAAGGTATTCTTCCTTCAGCTAAAACATGCATGTGGAACCTAGAGTATGATCAACCATGTGAACGGGAGACGTGTTCAAATATGTCTCAGTTTTCCTCCCCTGGTACTCGGGTGCAACATTCCAGACGCTTTACTAACACTCTCCCCACTTGGAGAGTCAGTCCCTTTAACCTCCTGTTTGGCCCAGTTTGCAATTTCTGCGGAAGATGAACAGGAATAGCGAGAACCAATGAGAGGCTAGCTGGAGGTGTCTGGACGGGCAAATTTAACTCTCATTTCCCACCAGGAAGAGGAATTAACAAAAGGCTCAGCATGCCGGGCCGGAACCAGATTAGGGCCTGAAGCCATCCTGCGGTGTTGCGGCCAGCTCAAAAGAAAGCGAGTTGAAGAAAGGAGCTCAGGGCCACTGTAATTCACAAACCTGCAGAGTTATAAATGACAGCTATCGTCCAAAAATAGACTGAAGTAAGGCTGCCAAGAGGACTTGAAAGCGGGGCAGAATTGCAGGAAACCGATTTCAGGAGGTAGACTGGAATTGCATTGAAAGCATAGGAAAAGAGGCAGAACGTCCACAATGATGCACTTGGCCAAAAAGGGCGTATGCGTTTTTTCCTGAATATATTCAGGAAAAAACGCATACGCCCTTTTTGGCCAACCAAGCAAGCTTGCAAAGGAAATCTGCACTACAATGAAGTCTCACTTCCCCCCGGTCAAAAGGGCCATCTGAAAAAAGTGTAAAATCCAGAAAGGCAGGACAGGCCATGGAGAACTGGGAGCCTTGTTATGCTGATGGGCGGGATGTAAATTGCCAACAGACACTCGGGAGAAGTGTATGGTGTTTCCTGAAACATCTAAAAAACAAAGCAACAGAACCTAGGGCACTGCCACTTATGGTCCTATAGCTTAGGGAAATTAAAATCAAAAAGACACAGCCACCCCAAAGTTTGGGACGCCTCTGTTTACAAGAACCTCGTTTACAGTACAAGTTCAACATCGCAGAAAGTGAAAAATGGATAAAGAAGTTGTGGTATTTACTTACAAAGCAATATCACTCAGCAATGAAATCTGTGTCATCAGGCCCTTAGCAGCACAATGAGTGGATTCAGGTATGATGATTCTAACTGAAGTAAGTCACACAGAAAAAGAAACATCATAAGATATCAGTAATACACGGAATGTAAACTTGGCTACACAGGAACTGAATTACAGAGCAGAACAGGGTCTCAAATTTAGAAAACCAACTTATGCTTGCTTAAGGGTAAAGGTGAGTTGGGGTGCTGCATAAAACCAGAGATTGAAATGAGCACAGATAAAGTTCCTTAAGTCAAATATGGAATAGACAAGAGCTACTCCTTGCTCAACGAAATGGACTCAACACCGCATATTAAACGCCTAAGAATGTACCTGACTAGTAAGTATCTTAAAACCTATGGATTGCTATGTCTCCGAAAGAGAATCAAGCATGTGTACAGGGGCATAAACGCAGCAGTGAGAGGATTGGAGAGGTTCGGTGAGCAAATGAAGACCCTTTGAAGTCATATTGCATGGTACCCATTACACGGGTCTTAACTCTCCAGGTTTAAGGTATTCTTCCTTCAGCTAAAACATGCATGTGGAACCTAGAGTATGATCAACCATGTGAACGGGAGACGTGTTCAAATATGTCTCAGTTTTCCTCCCCTGGTACTCGGGTGCAACATTCCAGACGCTTTACTAACACTCTCCCCACTTGGAGAGTCAGTCCCTTTAACCTCCTGTTTGGCCCAGTTTGCAATTTCTGCGGAAGATGAACAGGAATAGCGAGAACCAATGAGAGGCTAGCTGGAGGTGTCTGGACGGGCAAATTTAACTCTCATTTCCCACCAGGAAGAGGAATTAACAAAAGGCTCAGCATGCCGGGCCGGAACCAGATTAGGGCCTGAAGCCATCCTGCGGTGTTGCGGCCAGCTCAAAAGAAAGCGAGTTGAAGAAAGGAGCTCAGGGGCACTGTAATTCACAAACCTGCAGAGTTATAAATGACAGCTATCGTCCAAAAATAGACTGAAGTAAGGCTGCCAAGAGGACTTGAAAGCGGGGCAGAATTGCAGGAAACCGATTTCAGGAGGTAGACTGGAATTGCATTGAAAGCATAGGAAAAGAGGCAGAACGTCCACAATGATGCACTTGGCCAAAAAGGGCGTATGCGTTTTTTCCTGAATATATTCAGGAAAAAATGCATACGCCCTTTTTGGCCAACCAAGCAAGCTTGCAAAGGAAATCTGCACTACAATGAAGTCTCACTTCCCCCCGGTCAAAAGGGCCATCTGAAAAAAGTGTAAAATCCAGAAAGGCAGGACAGGCCATGGAGAACTGGGAGCCTTGTTATGCTGATGGGCGGGATGTAAATTGCCAACAGACACTCGGGAGAAGTGTATGGTGTTTCCTGAAACATCTAAAAAACAAAGCAACAGAACCTAGGGCACTGCCACTTATGGTCCTATAGCTTAGGGAAATTAAAATCAAAAAGACACAGCCACCCCAAAGTTTGGGACGCCTCTGTTTACAAGAACCTCGTTTACAGTACAAGTTCAACATCGCAGAAAGTGAAAAATGGATAAAGAAGTTGTGGTATTTACTTACAAAGCAATATCACTCAGCAATGAAATCTATGTCATCAGGCCCTTAGCATCACAATGAGTGGATTCAGGTATGATGATTCTAACTGAAATAAGTCACACAGAAAAAGAAACATCATAAGATATCAGTAATACACGGAATGTAAACTTGGCTACACAGGAACTGAATTACAGAACAGAACAGGGTCTCAAATTTAGAAAACCAACTTATGCTTGCTTAAGGGTAAAGGTGAGTTGGGGTGCTGCATAAAACCAGAGATTGAAATGAGCACAGATAAAGTTCCTTAAGCCAAATATGGATTAGACAAGAGCTACTCCTTGCTCAACGAAATGGACTCAACACCGCATATTAAACGCCTAAGAATGTACCTGACTAGTAAGTATCGTAAAACCTATGGATTGCTATGTCTCCGAAAGAGAATCAAGCATGTGTACAGGGGCATAAACGCAGCAGTGATAGGATTGGAGAGGTTTGGTGAGCAAATGAAGACCCTTTGAAGTCATATTGCATGGTACCCATTCCACGGGTTTCAACTACCCAGGTTTAAGGTATTCTTCCTTCAGCTAAAACATGCATGTGGAACCTAGAATATGATCAACCATGTGATCGGGAGACGTGTTCAAATATGTCTCAGTTTTCCTCCCCTGGTACTCGGGTGCAACATTCCAGACGCTTTACTAACACTCTCCCCACTTGGAGAGTCAGTCCCTTTAACCTCCTGTTTCGCCCAGTTTGCAATTTCTGCGGAAGATGAACAGGAATAGCGAGAACCAATGAGAGGCTAGCTGGAGGTGTCTGGACGGGCAAATTTAACTCTCATTTACCACCAGGAAGAGCAATTAACCAAAGGCTCAGCATGCCGGGCCGGAACCAGATTAGGGCCTGAAGCCATCCTGCGGTGTTGCGGCCAGGTCACAAGAAAGCGAGTTGAAGAAAGGAGCTCAGGGTCACTGTAATTCACAAACCTGCAGAGTTATAAATGACAGCTATCGTCCAAAAATATACTGAAGTAAGTCTGCCAAGAGGACTTGAAAGCGGGGAAGAATTGCAGGAAACCGATTTCAGGAGGTAGACTGGAATTGCATTGAAAGCATAGGAAAAGAGGCAGAACGTCCACAATGATGCACTTGGACAAAAAGTGCGTATGCGTTTTTTCCTGAATATATTCAGGAAAAAACGCATACGCCCTTTTTGGCCAACCAAGCAAGCTTGCAAAGGAAATCTGCACTACAATGAAGTCTCACTTCCCCCCGGCCAAAAGGGCCATCTGAAAAAAGTGTAAAATCCAGAAAGGCAGGACAGGCCATGGAGAACTGGGAGCCTTGTTATGCTGATGGGCGGGATGTAAATTGCCAACAACCACTCGGGAGAAGTGTATGGTGTTTCCTGAAACATCTAAAAAACAAAGCAACAGAGCCTAGGGCACTTCCACTTATGGTCCTATAGCTTAGGGAAATTAAAATCAAAAAGACACAGCCACCCCAAAGTTTGGAACGGCTCTGTTTACAAGAACCTCCTTTACAGTACAAGTTCAACATCGCAGAAAGTGTAAAATGGATAAAGAAGTTGTGGTATTCACTTACAAAGCAATATCACTCAGCAATGAAATCTATGTCATCAGGCCCTTAGCATCACAATGAGTGGATTCAGGTATGATGACTCTAACTGAAATAAGTCACACAGAAAAAGAAACATCATAAGATATCAGTAATACAGGGAATGGAAACTTAGCTACACAGGAACTGAATTACAGAACAGAACAGGGTCTCAAATTTAGAAAAACAACTTATGCTTGCTTAAGGGTAAAGGTGAGTTGGGGTGCTGCATAAAACCAGAGATTGAAATGAGCACAGATAAAGTTCCTTAAGTCAAATATGGAATAGACAAGAGCTACTCCTTGCTCAACGAAATGGACTCAACACCGCATATTAAACGCCTAAGAATGTACCTGACTAGTAAGTATCGTAAAACCTATGGATTGCTATGTCTCCAAAAGAGAATCAAGCATGTGTACAGGGGCATAACAGCAGCAGTGATAGGATTGGAGAGGTTCAGTGAGCAAAGGAAGACCCTTTGAAGTCATATTGCATGGTACCCATTACACGGGTCTCAACTCTCCAGGTTTAAGGTATTCTTCCTTCAGCTAAAACATGCATGTGGAACCCAAGTATGATCAACCATGTGAACAGGAGACGTGTTCAAATATGTCTCAGTTTTCCTCCCCTGGTACTCGGGTGCAACATTCCAGACGCTTTACTAACACTCTCCCCACTTGGAGAGTCAGTGCCTTTAACCTCCTGTTTGGCCCAGTTTGCAATTTCTGCGGAAGATGAACAGGAATAGCGAGAACGAATGAGAGACTACCTGGAGGTGTCTGGACGGGCAAATTTAACTCTCATTTCCCACCAGGAAGAGGAAATAACCAAAGGCTCAGCGTGCCGTGCCGGAACCAGATTAGGGCCTGAAGCCATCCTGCGGTGTTGCGGCCAGGTCACAAGAAAGCGAGTTGAAGAAAGGAGCTCAGGGGCACTGTAATTCACAAACCTGCAGAGTTATAAATGACAGCTATCGTCCAAAAATAGACTGAAGTAAGGCTGCCAAGAGGACTTGAAAGCGGGGAAGAATTGCAGGAAACCGATTTCAGGAGGTAGACTGGAATTGCATTGAAAGCATAGGAAAAGAGGCAGAACGTCCACAATGATGCACTTGGCCAAAAAGGGCGTATGCGTTTTTTCCTGAATATATTCAGGAAAAAACGCATACGCCCTTTTTGGCCAACTAAGCAAGCTTGCAAAGGAAATCTGCACTACAATGAAGTCTCACTTCCCCCCGGTCAAAAGGGCCATCTGAAAAAAGTGTAAAATCCAGAAAGGCAGGACAGGCCATGGAGAACTGGGAGCCTTGTTATGCTGATGGGCGGGATGTAAATTGCCAACAACCACTCGGGAGAAGTGTATGGTGTTTCCTGAAACATCTAAAAAACAAAGCAACAGAACCTAGGGCACTTCCACTTATGGTCCTATAGCTTAGGGAAATTAAAATCAAAAAGACACAGCCACCCCAAAGTTTTGAACGGCTCTGTTTACAAGAACCTCGTTTACAGTACAAGTTCAACATCGCAGAAAGTGAAAAATGGATAAAGAAGTTGTGGTATTTACTTACAAAGCAATATCACTCAGCAATGAAATCTGTGTCATCAGGCCCTTAGCAGCACAATGAGTGGATTCAGGTATGATGATTCTAACTGAAGTAAGTCACACAGAAAAAGAAACATCATAAGATATCAGTAATACACGGAATGTAAACTTGGCTACACAGGAACTGAATTACAGAGCAGAACAGGGTCTCAAATTTAGAAAACCAACTTATGCTTGCTTAAGGGTAAAGGTGAGTTGGGGTGCTGCATAAAACCAGAGATTGAAATGAGCACAGATAAAGTTCCTTAAGTCAAATATGGAATAGACAAGAGCTACTCCTTGCTCAACGAAATGGACTCAACACCGCATATTAAACGCCTAAGAATGTACCTGACTAGTAAGTATCTTAAAACCTATGGATTGCTATGTCTCCGAAAGAGAATCAAGCATGTGTACAGGGGCATAAACGCAGCAGTGAGAGGATTGGAGAGGTTCGGTGAGCAAATGAAGACCCTTTGAAGTCATATTGCATGGTACCCATTACACGGGTCTTAACTCTCCAGGTTTAAGGTATTCTTCCTTCAGCTAAAACATGCATGTGGAACCTAGAGTATGATCAACCATGTGAACGGGAGACGTGTTCAAATATGTCTCAGTTTTCCTCCCCTGGTACTCGGGTGCAACATTCCAGACGCTTTACTAACACTCTCCCCACTTGGAGAGTCAGTCCCTTTAACCTCCTGTTTGGCCCAGTTTGCAATTTCTGCGGAAGATGAACAGGAATAGCGAGAACCAATGAGAGGCTAGCTGGAGGTGTCTGGACGGGCAAATTTAACTCTCATTTCCCACCAGGAAGAGGAATTAACAAAAGGCTCAGCATGCCGGGCCGGAACCAGATTAGGGCCTGAAGCCATCCTGCGGTTTTGCGGCCAGCTCAAAAGAAAGCGAGTTGAAGAAAGGAGCTCAGGGCCACTGTAATTCACAAACCTGCAGAGTTATAAATGACAGCTATCGTCCAAAAATAGACTGAAGTAAGGCTGCCAAGAGGACTTGAAAGCGGGGCAGAATTGCAGGAAACCGATTTCAGGAGGTAGACTGGAATTGCATTGAAAGCATAGGAAAAGAGGCAGAAAGTCCACAATGATGCACTTGGCCAAAAAGGGCGTATGCGTTTTTTCCTGAATATATTCAGGAAAAAACGCATACGCCCTTTTTGGCCAACCAAGCAAGCTTGCAAAGGAAATCTGCACTACAATGAAGTCTCACTTCCCCCCGGTCAAAAGGGCCATCTGAAAAAAGTGTAAAATCCAGAAAGGCAGGACAGGCCATGGAGAACTGGGAGCCTTGTTATGCTGATGGGCGGGATGTAAATTGCCAACAGACACTCGGGAGAAGTGTATGGTGTTTCCTGAAACATCTAAAAAACAAAGCAACAGAACCTAGGGCACTGCCACTTATGGTCCTATAGCTTAGGGAAATTAAAATCAAAAAGACACAGCCACCCCAAAGTTTGGGACGCCTCTGTTTACAAGAACCTCGTTTACAGTACAAGTTCAACATCGCAGAAAGTGAAAAATGGATAAAGAAGTTGTGGTATTTACTTACAAAGCAATATCACTCAGCAATGAAATCTATGTCATCAGGCCCTTAGCATCACAATGAGTGGATTCAGGTATGATGATTCTAACTGAAATAAGTCACACAGAAAAAGAAACATCATAAGATATCAGTAATACACGGAATGTAAACTTGGCTACACAGGAACTGAATTACAGAACAGAACAGGGTCTCAAATTTAGAAAACCAACTTATGCTTGCTTAAGGGTAAAGGTGAGTTGGGGTGCTGCATAAAACCAGAGATTGAAATGAGCACAGATAAAGTTCCTTAAGCCAAATATGGAATAGACAAGAGCTACTCCTTGCTCAACGAAATGGACTCAACACCGCATATTAAACGCCTAAGAATGTACCTGACTAGTAAGTATCGTAAAACCTATGGATTGCTATGTCTCCGAAAGAGAATCAAGCATGTGTACAGGGGCATAAACGCAGCAGTGATAGGATTGGAGAGGTTCGGTGAGCAAATGAAGAACCTTTGAAGTCATATTGCATGGTACCCATTCCACGGGTTTCAACTACCCAGGTTTAAGGTATTCTTCCTTCAGCTAAAACATGCATGTGGAACCTAGAATATGATCAACCATGTGATCGGGAGACGTGTTCAAATATGTCTCAGTTTTCCTCCCCTGGTACTCGGGTGCAACATTCCAGACGCTTTACTAACACTCTCCCCACTTGGAGAGTCAGTCCCTTTAACCTCCTGTTTGGCCCAGTTTGCAATTTCTGCGGAAGATGAACAGGAATAGCGAGAACCAATGAGAGGCTAGCTGGAGGTGTCTGGACGGGCAAATTTAACTCTCATTTCCCACCAGGAAGAGGAATTAACCAAAGGCTCAGCATGCCGGGCCGGAACCAGATTAGGGCCTGAAGCCATCCTGCGGTGTTGCGGCCAGGTCACAAGAAAGCGAGTTGAAGAAAGGAGCTCAGGGTCACTGTAATTCACAAACCTGCAGAGTTATAAATGACAGCTATCGTCCAAAAATAGACTGAAGTAAGGCTGCCAAGAGGACGTGAAAGCGGGGCAGAATTGCAGGAAACCGATTTCAGGAGGTAGACTGGAATTGCATTGAAAGCATAGGAAAAGATGCAGAACGTCCACAATGATGCACTTGGCCAAAAAGGGCGTATGCGTTTTTTCCTGAATATATTCAGGAAAAAACGCATACGCCCTTTTTGGCCAACCAAGCAAGCTTGCAAAGGAAATCTGCACTACAATGAAGTCTCACTTCCCCCCGGTCAAAAGGGCCATCTGAAAAAAGTGTAAAATCCAGAAAGGCAGGACAGGCCATGGAGAACTGGGAGCCTTGTTATGCTGATGGGCGGGATGTAAACTGCCAACAACCACTCGGGAGAAGTGTATGGTGTTTCCTGAAACATCTAAAAAACAAAGCAACAGAACCTAGGGCACTTCCACTTATGGTCCTATAGCTTAGGGAAATTAAAATCAAAAAGACACAGCCACCCCAAAGTTTTGAACGGCTCTGTTTACAAGAACCTCGTTTACAGTACAAGTTCAACATCGCAGAAAGTGAAAAATGGATAAAGAAGTTGTGGTATTTACTTACAAAGCAATATCACTCAGCAATGAAATCTGTGTCATCAGGCCCTTAGCAGCACAATGAGTGGATTCAGGTATGATGATTCTAACTGAAGTAAGTCACACAGAAAAAGAAACATCATAAGATATCAGTAATACACGGAATGTAAACTTGGCTACACAGGAACTGAATTACAGAACAGAACAGGGTCTCAAATTTAGAAAACCAACTTATGCTTGCTTAAGGGTAAAGGTGAGTTGGGGTGCTGCATAAAACCAGAGATTGAAATGAGCACAGATAAAGTTCCTTAAGCCAAATATGGAATAGACAAGAGCTACTCCGTGCTCAACGAAATGGACTCATCACCGCATATTAAACGCCTAAGAATGTACCTGACTAGTAAGTATCTTAAAACCTATGGATTGCTATGTCTCCAAAAGAGAATCAAGCATGTGTACAGGGGCATAAATGCAGCAGTGATAGGATTGGAGAGGTTCGGTGAGCAAATGAAGACCCTTTGAAGTCATATTTCATGGTACACATTACACGGGTCTCAACTCTCCAGGTTTAAGGTATTCTTCCTTCAGCTAAAACATGCATGTGGAACCCAAGTATGATCAACCATGTGAACGGGAGACGTGTTCAAATATGTCTCAGTTTTCCTCCCCTGGTACTCGGGTGCAACATTCCAGACGCTTTACTAACACTCTCCCCACTTGGAGAGTCAGCGCCTTTAACCTCCTGTTTGGCCCAGTTTGCAATTTCTGCGGAAGATGAACAGGAATAGCGAGAACCAATGAGAGGCTAGCTGGAGGTGTCTGGACGGGCAAATTTAACTCTCATTTCCCACCAGGAAGAGGAATTAACAAAAGGCTCAGCATGCCGGGCCGGAACCAGATTAGGGCCTGAAGCCATCCTGCGGTGTTGCGGCCAGGTCACAAGAAAGCGAGTTGAAGAAAGGAGCTCAGGGGCACTGTAATTCACAAACCTGCAGAGTTATAAATGACAGCTATCGTCCAAAAATAGACTGAAGTAAGGCTGCCAAGAGGACTTGAAAGCGGGGCAGAATTGCAGGAAACCGATTTCAGGAGGTAGACTGGAATTGCATTGAAAGCATAGGAAAAGAGGCAGAACGTCCACAATGATGCACTTGGCCAAAAAGGGCGTATGCGTTTTTTCCTGAATATATTCAGGAAAAAACGCATACGCCCTTTTTGGCCAACCAAGCAAGCTTGCAAAGGAAATCTGCACTACAATGAAGTCTCACTTCCCCCCGGTCAAAAGGGCCATCTGAAAAAAGTGTAAAATCCAGAAAGGCAGGACAGGCCATGGAGAACTGGGAGCCTTGTTATGCTGATGGGCGGGATGTAAACTGCCAACAACCACTCGGGAGAAGTGTATGGTGTTTCCTGAAACATCTAAAAAACAAAGCAACAGAACCTAGGGCACTTCCACTTATGGTCCTATAGCTTAGGGAAATTAAAATCAAAAAGACACAGCCACCCCAAAGTTTGGAACGGCTCTGTTTACAAGAACCTCGTTTACAGTACAAGTTCAACATCGCAGAAAGTGAAAAATGGATAAAGAAGTTGTGGTATTTACTTACAAAGCAATATCACTCAGCAATGAAATCTGTGTCATCAGGCCCTTAGCAGCACAATGAGTGGATTCAGGTATGATGATTCTAACTGAAGTAAGTCACACAGAAAAAGAAACATCATAAGATATCAGTAATACACGGAATGTAAACTTGGCTACACAGGAACTGAATTACAGAACAGAACAGGGTCTCAAATTTAGAAAACCAACTTATGCTTGCTTAAGGGTAAAGGTGAGTTGGGGTGCTGCATAAAACCAGAGATTGAAATGAGCACAGATAAAGTTCCTTAAGCCAAATATGGAATAGACAAGAGCTACTCCTTGCTCAACGAAATGGACTCAACACCGCATATTAAACGCTTAAGAATGTACCTGACTAGTAAGTATCTTAAAACCTATGGATTGCTATGTCTCCGAAAGAGAATCAAGCATGTGTACAGGGGCATAAACGCAGCAGTGATAGGATTGGAGAGGTTCGGTGAGCAAATGAAGACCCTTTGAAGTCATATTGCATGGTACCCATTACACGGGTCTCAACTCTCCAGGTTTAAGGTATTCTTCCTTCAGCTAAAACATGCATGTGGAACCCAAGTATGATCAACCATGTGAACGGGAGACGTGTTCAAATATGTCTCAGTTATCCTCCCCTGGTACTCGGGTGCAACATTCCAGACGCTTTACTAACACTCTCCCCACTTGGAGAGTCAGCGCCTTTAACCGCCTGTTTGGCCCAATTTGCAATTTCTGCGGAAGATGAACAGGAATAGCGAGAACCAATGAGAGGCTAGCTGGAGGTGTCTGGACGGGCAAATTTAACTCTCATTTCCCACCAGGAAGAGGAAATAACCAAAGGCTCAGCGTGCCGTACCGGAACCAGATTAGGGCCTGAAGCCATCCTGCGGTGTTGCGGCCAGCTCAAAAGAAAGCGAGTTGAAGAAAGGAGCTCAGGGGCACTGTAATTCACAAACCTGCAGAGTTATAAATGACAGCTATCGTCCAAAAATAGACTGAAGTAAGGCTGCCAAGAGGACTTGAAAGCGGGGCAGAATTGCAGGAAACCGATTTCAGGAGGTAGACTGGAATTGCATTGAAAGCATAGGAAAAGAGGCAGAACGTCCACAATGATGCACTTGGCCAAAAAGGGCGTATGCGTTTTTTCCTGAATATATTCAGGAAAAAACGCATACGCCCTTTTTGGCCAACCAAGCAAGCTTGCAAAGGAAATCTGCACTACAATGAAGTCTCACTTCCCCCCGGTCAAAAGGGCCATCTGAAAAAAGTGTAAAATCCAGAAAGGCAGGACAGGCCATGGAGAACTGGGAGCCTTGTTATGCTGATCGGCGGGATGTAAATTGCCAACAGACACTCGGGAGAAGTGTATGGTGTTTCCTGAAACATCTAAAAAACAAAGCAACAGAGCCTAGGGCACTTCCACTTATGGTCCTATAGCTTAGGGAAATTAAAATCAAAAAGACACAGCCACCCCAAAGTTTGGAACGGCTCTGTTTACAAGAACCTCGTTTACAGTACAAGTTCAACATCGCAGAAAGTGAAAAATGGATAAAGAAGTTGTGGTATTTACTTACAAAGCAATATCACTCAGCAATGAAATCTGTGTCATCAGGCCCTTAGCAGCACAATGAGTGGATTCAGGTATGATGATTCTAACTGAAGTAAGTCACACAGAAAAAGAAACATCATAAGATATCAGTAATACACGGAATGTAAACTTGGCTACACAGGAACTGAATTACAGAACAGAACAGGGTCTCAAATTTAGAAAACCAACTTATGCTTGCTTAAGGGTAAAGGTGAGTTGGGGTGCTGCATAAAACCAGAGATTGAAATGAGCACAGATAAAGTTCCTTAAGCCAAATATGGAATAGACAAGAGCTACTCCTTGCTCAACGAAATGGACTCAACACCGCATATTAAACGCCTAAGAATGTACCTGACTAGTAAGTATCTTAAAACCTATGGATTGCTATTTCTCCGAAAGAGAATCAAGCATGTGTACAGGGGCATAAATGCAGCAGTGATAGGATTGGAGAGGTTCGGTGAGCAAATGAAGACCCTTTGAAGTCATATTGCATGGTACCCATTACACGGGTTTCAACTACCCAGGTTTAAGGTATTCTTCCTTCAGCTAAAACATGCATGTGGAACCTAGAGTATGATCAACCATGTGATCGGGAGACGTGTTCATATATGTCTCAGTTTTCCTCCCCTGGTACTCGGGTGCAACATTCCAGACGCTTTACTAACACTCTCCCCACTTGGAGAGTCAGTCCTTTAACCTCCTGTGTGGCCCAGTTTGCAATTTCTGCAGAAGATGAACAGGAATAGCGAGAACCAATGAGAGGCTAGCTGGAGGTGTCTGGACGGGCAAATTTAACTCTCATTTCCCACCAGGAAGAGGAATTAACAAAAGGCTCAGCATGCCGGGCCGGAACCAGATTAGGGCCTGAAGCCATCCTGCGGTGTTGCGGCCAGGTCACAAGAAAGCGAGTTGAAGAAAGGAGCTCAGGGGCACTGTAATTCACAAACCTGCAGAGTTATAAATGACAGCTATCGTCCAAAAATAGACTGAAGTAAGGCTGCCAAGAGGACTTGAAAGCGGGGCAGAATTGCAGGAAACCGATTTCAGGAGGTAGACTGGAATTGCATTGAAAGCATAGGAAAAGAGGCAGAACGTCCACAATGATGCACTTGGCCAAAAAGGGCGTATGCGTTTTTTCCTGAATATATTCAGGAAAAAACGCATACGCCCTTTTTGGCCAACCAAGCAAGCTTGCAAAGGAAATCTGCACTACAATGAAGTCTCACTTCCCCCCGGCCAAAAGGGCCATCTGAAAAAAGTGTAAAATCCAGAAAGGCAACAGGCCATTGAGAACTGGGAGCCTTGTTTTGCTGATGGGCGGGATGTAAATTGCCAACAGACACTCGGGAGAAGTGTATGGTGTTTCCTGAAACATCTAAAAAACAAAGCAACAGAGCCTAGGGCACTTCCACTTATGGTCCTATAGCTTAGGGAAATTAAAATCAAAAAGACACAGCCACCCCAAAGTTTGGAACGGCTCTGTTTACAAGAACCTCGTTTACAGTACAAGTTCAACATCACAGAAAGTGAAAAATGGATAAAGAAGTTGTGGTATTCACTTACAAAGCAATATCACTCAGCAATGAAATCTATGTCATCAGGCCCTTAGCATCACAATGAGTGGATTCAGGTATGATGATTCTAACTGAAATAAGTCACACAGAAAAAGAAACATCATAAGATATCAGTAATACACGGAATGAAAACTTGGCTACACAGGAACTGAATTACAGAACAGAACAGGGTCTCAAATTTAGAAAACCAACTTATGCTTGCTTAAGGGTAAAGGTGAGTTGGGGTGCTGCATAAAACCAGAGATTGAAATGAGCACAGATAAAGTTCCTTAAGCCAAATATGGAATAGACAAGAGCTACTCCTTGCTCAACGAAATGGACTCAACACCGCATATTAAACGCCTAAGAATGTACCTGACTAGTAAGTATCGTAAAACCTATGGATTGCTATGTCTCCGAAAGAGAATCAAGCATGTGTACAGGGGCATAAACGCAGCAGTGATAGGATTGGAGAGGTTCGGTGAGCAAATGAAGACCCTTTGAAGTCATATTGCATGGTACCCATTCCACGGGTTTCAACTCTCCAGGTTTAAGGTATTCTTCCTTCAGCTAAAACATGCATGTGGAACCCAAGTATGATCAACCATGTGAACGGGAGACGTGTTCAAATATGTCTCAGTTTTCCTCCCCTGGTACTCGGGTGCAACATTCCAGACGCTTTACTAACACTCTCCCCACTTGGAGAGTCAGTCCTTTAACCTCCTGTTTGGCCCAGTTTGCAATTTCTGCGGAAGATGAACAGGAATAGCGAGAACCAATGAGAGGCTAGCTGGAGGTGTCTGGACGGGCAAATTTAACTCTCATTTCCCACCAGGAAGAGGAAATAACCAAAGGCTCAGCGTGCCGTACCGGAACCAGATTAGGGCCTGAAGCCATCCTGCGGTGTTGCGGCCAGGTCACAAGAAAGCGAGTTGAAGAAAGGAGCTCAGGGGCACTGTAATTCACAAACCTGCAGAGTTATAAATGACAGCTATCGTCCAAAAATAGACTGAAGTAAGGCTGCCAAGAGGACTTGAAAGCGGGGCAGAATTGCAGGAAACCGATTTCAGGAGGTAGACTGGAATTGCATTGAAAGCATAGGAAAAGAGGCAGAACGTCCACAATGATGCACTTGGCCAAAAAGGGCGTATGCGTTTTTTCCTGAATATATTCAGGAAAAAACGCATACGCCCTTTTTGGCCAACCAAGCAAGCTTGCAAAGGAAATCTGCACTACAATGAAGTCTCACTTCCCCCCGGTCAAAAGGGCCATCTGAAAAAAGTGTAAAATCCAGAAAGGCAGGACAGGCCATGGAGAACTGGGAGCCTTGTTATGCTGATGGGCGGGATGTAAATTGCCAACAACCACTCGGGAGAAGTGTATGGTGTTTCCTGAAACATCTAAAAAACAAAGCAACAGAGCCTAGGGCACTTCCACTTATGGTCCTATAGCTTAGGGAAATTAAAATCAAAAAGACACAGCCACCCCAAAGTTTGGAACGGCTCTGTTTACAAGAACATCGTTTACTGTACAAGTTCAACATCGCAGAAAGTGAAAAATGGATAAAGAAGTTGTGGTATTTACTTACAAAGCAATATCACTCAGCAATGAAATCTGTGTCATCAGGCCCTTAGCAGCACAATGAGTGGATTCAGGTATGATGATTCTAACTGAAGTAAGTCACACAGAAAAAGAAACATCATAAGATATCAGTAATACACGGAATGTAAACTTGGCTACACAGGAACTGAATTACAGAACAGAACAGGGTCTCAAATTTAGAAAACAAACTTATGCTTGCTTAAGGGTAAAGGTGAGTTGGGGTGCTGCATAAAACCAGAGATTGAAATGAGCACAGATAAAGTTCCTTAAGTCAAATATGGAATAGACAAGAGCTACTCCTTGCTCAACGAAATGGACTCAACACCGCATATTAAACGCCTAAGAATGTACCTGACTAGTAAGTATCTTAAAACCTATGGATTGCTATGTCTCTGAAAGAGAATCAAGCATGTGTACAGGGGCATAAACGCAGCAGTGATAGGATTGGAGAGGTTCGGTGAGCAAATGAAGACCCTTTGAAGTCATATTGCATGGTACCCATTACACGGGTCTTAACTCTCCAGGTTTAAGGTATTCTTCCTTCAGCTAAAACATGCATGTGGAACCCAAGTATGATCAACCATGTGAACGGGAGACGTGTTCAAATATGTCTCAGTTTTCCTCCCCTGGTACTCGGGTGCAACATTCCAGACGCTTTACTAACACTCTCCCCACTTGGAGAGTCAGCGCCTTTAACCTCCTGTTTGGCCCAGTTTGCAATTTCTGCGGAAGATGAACAGGAATAGCGAGAACCAATGAGAGATTAGCTGGAGGTGTCTGGACGGGCAAATTTAACTCTCATTTCCCACCAGGAAGAGGAAATATCCAAAGGCTCAGCGTGCCGTGCCGGAACCAGATTAGGGCCTGAAGCCATCCTGCGGTGTTGCGGCCAGGTCACAAGAAAGCAAGTTGAAGAAAGGGGCTCAGGGACACTGTAATTCACAAACCTGCAGAGTTATAAATGACAGCTATCGTCCAAAAATAGACTGAAGTAAGGCTGCCAAGAGGACTTGAAAGCGGGGCAGAATTGCAGGAAACCGATTTCAGGAGGTAGACTGGAATTGCATTGAAAGCATAGGAAAAGAGGCAGAACGTCCACAATGATGCACTTGGCCAAAAAGGGCGTATGCGTTTTTTCCTGAATATATTCAGGAAAAAACGCATACGCCCTTTTTGGCCAACCAAGCAAGCTTGCAAAGGAAATCTGCACTACAATGAAGTCTCACTTCCCCCCGGTCAAAAGGGCCATCTGAAAAAAGTGTAAAATCCAGAAAGGCAGGACAGGCCATGGAGAACTGGGAGCCTTGTTATGCTGATGGGCGGGATGTAAATTGCCAACAACCACTCGGGAGAAGTGTATGGTGTTTCCTGAAACATCTAAAAAACAAAGCAACAGAACCTAGGGCACTTCCACTTATGGTCCTATAGCTTAGGGAAATTAAAATCAAAAAGACACAGCCACCCCAAAGTTTGGAACGGCTCTGTTTACAAGAACCTCGTTTACAGTACAAGTTCAACATCGCAGAAAGTGAAAAATGGATAAAGAAGTTGTGGTATTTACTTACAAAGCAATATCACTCAGCAATGAAATCTGTGTCATCAGGCCCTTAGCAGCACAATGAGTGGATTCAGGTATGATGATTCTAACTGAAATAAGTCACACAGAAAAAGAAACATCATAAGATATCAGTAACACACGGAATGTAAACTTGGCTACACAGGAACTGAATTACAGAACAGAACAGGGTCTCAAATTTAGAAAACCAACTTATGCTTGCTTAAGGGGAAAGGTGAGTTGGGGTGCTGCATAAAACCAGAGATTGAAATGAGCACAGATAAAGTTCCTTAAGCCAAATATGGAATAGACAAGAGCTACTCCTTGCTCAACGAAATGGACTCAACACCCCATATTAAACGCCTAAGAATGTACCTGACTAGTAAGTATCTTAAAACCTATGGATTGCTAGGTCTCCGAAAGAGAATCAAGCATGTGTACAGGGTCATAAACGCAGCAGTGATAGGATTGGAGAGGTTCGGTGAGCAAATGAAGACCCTTTGAAGTCATATTGCATGGTACCCATTCCACGGGTTTCAACTACCCAGGTTTAAGGTATTCTTCCTTCAGCTAAAACATGCATGTGGAACCTAGAGTATGATCAACCATGTGATCGGGAGACGTGTTCAAATATGTCTCAGTTTTCCTCCCCTGGTACTCGGGTGCAACATTCCAGACGCTTTACTAACACTCTCCCCACTTCGAGAGTCAGTCCTTTAACCTCCTGTTTGGCCCAGTTTGCAATTTCTGCAGAAGATGAACAGGAATAGCGAGAACCAATGAGAGGCTAGCTGGAGGTGTCTGGACGGGCAAATTTAACTCTCATTTCCCACCAGGAAGAGGAATTAACAAAAGGCTCAGCATGCCGGGCCGGAACCAGATTAGGGCCTGAAGCCATCCTGCGGTGTTGCGGCCAGGTCAAAAGAAAGCGAGTTGAAGAAAGGAACTCAGGGGCACTGTAATTCACAAACCTGCAGAGTTATAAATGACAGCTATCGTCCAAAAATAGACTGAAGTAAGGCTGCCAAGAGGACTTGAAAGCGGGGCAGAATTGCAGGAAACCGATTTCAGGAGGTAGATTGGAATTGCATTGAAAGCATAGGAAAAGAGGCAGAACGTCCACAATGATGCACTTGGCCAAAAAGGGCGTATGCGTTTTTTCCTGAATATATTCAGGAAAAAACGCATACGCCCTTTTTGGCCAACCAAGAAAGCTTGCAAAGGAAATCTGCACTACAATGAAGTCTCACTTCCCCCCGGCCAAAAGGGCCATCTGAAAAAAGTGTAAAATCCAGAAAGGCAGGACAGACCATGGAGAACTGGGAGCCTTGTTATGCTGATGGGCGGGATGTAAATTGCCAACAACCACTCGGGAGAAGTGTATGGTGTTTCCTGAAACATCTAAAAAACAAAGCAACAGAACCTAGGGCACTTCCACTTATGGTCCTATAGCTTAGGGAAATTAAAATCAAAAAGACACAGCCACCCCAAAGTTTGGAACGGCTCTGTTTACAAGAACCTCGTTTACAGTACAAGTTCAACATCACAGAAAGTGAAAAATGGATAAAGAAGTTGTGGTATTTACTTACAAAGCAATATCACTCAGCAATGAAATCTGTGTCATCAGGCCCTTAGCAGCACAATGAGTGGATTCAGGTATGATGATTCTAACTGAAGTAAGTCACACAGAAAAAGAAACATCATAAGATATCAGTAATACATGGAATGTAAACTTGGCTACACAGGAACTGAATTACA
Organism: Delphinus delphis; assembly: GCF_949987515.2. Taxonomy (NCBI): domain Eukaryota; kingdom Metazoa; phylum Chordata; class Mammalia; order Artiodactyla; family Delphinidae; genus Delphinus; species Delphinus delphis. The sequence continues at coordinate 456,018 of NW_027192690.1, forward strand.
GAACAGAACAGGGTCTCAAATTTAGAAAACCAACTTATGCTTGCTTAAGGGTAAAGGTGAGTTGGGGTGCTGCATAAAACCAGAGATTGAAATGAGCACAGATAAAGTTCCTTAAGCCAAATATGGAATAGACAAGAGCTACTCCTTGCTCAACGAAATGGACTCAACACCGCATATTAAACGCCTAAGAATGTACCTGACTAGTAAGTATCTTAAAACCTATGGATTGCTATGTCTCCAAAAGAGAATCAAGCATGTGTACAGGGGCATAAACGCAGCAGTGATAGGATTGGAGAGGTTCGGTGAGCAAATGAAGACCCTTTGAAGTCATATTGCATGGTACCCATTCCACGGGTTTCAACTACCCAGTTTTAAGGTATTCTTCCTTCAGCTAAAACATGCATGTGGAACCTAGAGTATGATCAACCATGTGATCGGGAGACGTGTTCAAATATGTCTCAGTTTTCCTCCCCTGGTACTCGGGTGCAACATTCCAGACGCTTTACTAACACTCTCCCCAATTGGAGAGTCAGTCCTTTAACCTCCTGTTTGGCCCAGTTTGCAATTTCTGCAGAAGATGAACAGGAATAGTGAGAACCAATGAGAGGCTAGCTGGAGGTGTCTGGACGGGCAAATTTAACTCTCATTTCCCACCAGGAAGAGGAATTAACAAAAGGCTCAGCATGCCGGGCCGGAACCAGATTAGGGCCTGAAGCCATCCTGCGGTGTTGCGGCCAGGTCACAAGAAAGCGAGTTGAAGAAAGGAGCTCAGGGGCACTGTAATTCACAAACCTGCAGAGTTATAAATGACAGCTATCGTCCAAAAATAGACTGAAGTAAGGCTGCCAAGAGGACTTGAAAGCGGGGCAGAATTGCAGGAAACCGATTTCAGGAGGTAGACTGGAATTGCATTGAAAGCATAGGAAAAGAGGTAGAACGTCCACAATGATGCACTTGGCCAAAAAGGGCGTATGCGTTTTTTCCTGAATATATTCAGGAAAAAACGCATACGCCCTTTTTGGCCAACCAAGCAAGCTTGCAAAGGAAATCTGCACTACAATGAAGTCTCACTTCCCCCCGGTCAAAAGGGCCATCTGAAAAAAGTGTAAAATCCAGAAAGGCAGGACAGGCCATGGAGAACTGGGAGCCTTGTTATGCTGATGGGCGGGATGTAAATTGCCAACAGACACTTGGGAGAAGTGTATGGTGTTTCCTGAAACATCTAAAAAACAAAGCAACAGAGCCTAGGGCACTTCCACTTATGGTCCTATAGCTTAGGGAAATTAAAATCAAAAAGACACAGCCACCCCAAAGTTTGGAATGGCTCTGTTTACAAGAACCTCGTTTACAGTACAAGTTCAACATCGCAGAAAGTGAAAAATGGATAAAGAAGTTGTGGTATTCACTCACAAAGCAATATCACTCAGCAATGAAATCTATGTCATCAGGCCCTTAGCAGCACAATGAGTGGATTCAGGTATGATGATTCTAACTGAAATAAGTCACACAGAAAAAGAAACTTCATAAGATCAGTAATACACGGAATGTAAACTTGGCTACACAGGAACTGAATTACAGAACAGAACAGGGTCTCAAATTTAGAAAACCAACTTATGCTTGCTTAAGGGTAAAGGTGAGTTGGGGTGCTGCATAAAACCAGAGATTGAAATGAGCACAGATAAAGTTCCTTAAGCCAAATATGGAATAGACAAGAGCTACTCCTTGCTCAATGAAATGGACTCAACACCGCATATTAAACGCCTAAGAATGTACCTGACTAGTAATTATCGTAAAACCTATGGATTGCTATGTCTCCGAAAGAGAATCAAGCATGTGTACAGGGGCATAAACGCAGCAGTGATAGGATTTGAGAGGTTCGGTGAGCAAATGAAGACCCTTTGAAGTCATATTGCATGGTACCCATTACACGGGTCTCAACTCTCCAGGTTTAAGGTATTCTTCCTTCAGCTAAAACATGCATGTGGAACCCAAGTATGATCAACCATGTGAACGGGAGACGTGTTCAAATATGTCTCAGTTTTCCTCCCCTGGTACTCGGGTGCAACATTCCAGACGCTTTACTAACACTCTCCCCACTTGGAGAGTCAGCGCCTTTAACCTCCTGTTTGGCCCAGTTTGCAATTTCTGCGGAAGATGAACAGGAATAGCGAGAACCAATGAGAGGCTAGCTGGAGGTGTCTGGACGGGCAAATTTAACTCTCATTTCCCACCAGGAAGAGGAAATAACCAAAGGCTCAGCGTGCCGTACCGGAACCAGATTAGGGCCTGAAGCCATCCTGCGGTGTTGCGGCCAGCTTACAAGAAAGGGAGTTGAAGAAAGGAGCTCAGGGGCACTGTAATTCACAAACCTGCAGAGTTATAAATGACAGCTATCGTCCAAAAATAGACTGAAGTAAGGCTGCCAAGAGGACTTGAAAGCGGGGCAGAATTGCAGGAAACCGATTTCAGGAGGTAGACTGGAATTGCATTGAAAGCATAGGAAAAGAGGCAGAACGTCCACAATGATGCACTTGGCCAAAAAGGGCGTATGCGTTTTTTCCTGAATATATTCAGGAAAAAACGCATACGCCCTTTTTGGCCAACCAAGCAAGCTTGCAAAGGAAATCTGCACTACAATGAAGTCTCACTTCCTCCCGGTCCAAAGGGCCATCTGAAAAAAGTGTAAAATCCAGAAAGGCAGGACAGGCCATGGAGAACTGGGAGCCTTGTTATGCTGATGGGCGGGATGTAAATTGCCAACAACCACTCGGGAAAAGTGTATGGTGTTTCCTGAAACATCTAAAAAACAAAGCAACAGAGCCTAGGGCACTTCCACTTATGGTCCTATAGCTTAGGGAAATTAAAATCAAAAAGACACAGCCACCCCAAAGTTTGGAATGGCTCTGTTTACAAGAACCTCGTTTACAGTACAAGTTCAACATCGCAGAAAGTGAAAAATGGATAAAGAAGTTGTGGTATTTACTTACAAAGCAATATCACTCAGCAATGAAATCTGTGTCATCAGGCCCTTAGCAGCACAATGAGTGGATTCAGGTATGATGATTCTAACTGAAGTAAGACACACAGAAAAAGAAACATCATAAGATATCAGTAATACACGGAATGTAAACTTGGCTACACAGGAACTGAATTACAGAACAGAACAGGGTCTCAAATTTAGAAAACCAACTTATGCTTGCTTAAGGTTAAAGGTGAGTTGGGTTGCTGCATAAAACCAGAGATTGAAATGAGCACAGATAAAGTTCCTTAAGCCAAATATGGAATAGACAAGAGCTACTCCTTGCTCAACGAAATGGACTCAACACCCCATATTAAACGCCTAAGAATGTACCTGACTAGTAAGTATCGTAAAACCTATGGATTGCTATGTCTCCGAAAGAGAATCAAGCATGTGTACAGGGGCATAAACGCAGCAGTGATAGGATTGGAGAGGTTCGGTGAGCAAATGAAGACCCTTTGAAGTCATATTGCATGGTACCCATTCCATGGGTTTCAACTACCCAGGTTTAAGGTATTCTTCCTTCAGCTAAAACATGCATGTGGAACCCAAGTATGATCAACCATGTGAACGGGAGACGTGTTCAAATATGTCTCAGTTTTCCTCCCCTGGTACTCGGGTGCAACATTCCAGATGCTTTACTAACACTCTCCCCACTTGGAGAGTCAGCGCCTTTAACCTCCTGTTTGGCCCAGTTTGCAATTTCTGCGGAAGCTGAACAGGAATAGCGAGAACCAATGAGAGACTAGCTGGAGGTGTCTGGTCGGGCAAATTTAACTCTCATTTCCCACCAGGAAGAGGAAATAACCAAAGGCTCAACGTGCCATGCCGGAACCAGATTAGGGCCTGAAGCCATCCTGCGGTGTTGCGGCCAGGTCACAAGAAAGCGAGTTGAAGAAAGGAGCTCAGGGGCACTGTAATTCACAAACCTGCAGAGTTATAAATGACAGCTATCGTCCAAAAATAGACTGAAGTAAGGCTGCCAAGAGGACTTGAAAGCGGGGCAGAATTGCAGGAAACTGATTTCAGGAGGTAGACTGGAATTGCATTGAAAGCATAGGAAAAGAGGCAGAACGTCCACAATGATGCACTTGGCCAAAAAGGGCGTATGCGTTTTTTCCTGAATATATTCAGGAAAAAACGCATACGCACTTTTTGGCCAACCAAGCAAGCTTGCAAAGGAAATCTGCACTACAATGAAGTCTCACTTCCCCCCGGTCAAAAGGGCCATCTGAAAAAAGTGTAAAATCCAGAAAGGCAGGACAGGCCATGGAGAACTGGGAGCCTTGTTATGCTGATGGGCGGGATGTAAATTGCCAACAACCACTCGGGAGAAGTGTATGGTGTTTCCTGAAACATCTAAAAAACAAAGCAACAGAACCTAGGGCACTTCCACTTATGGTCCTATAGCTTAGGGAAATTAAAATCAAAAAGACACAGCCACCCCAAAGTTTGGAACGGCTCTGTTTACAAGAACCTCGTTTACAGTACAAGTTCAACATCGCAGAAAGTGAAAAATGGATAAAGAAGTTGTGGTATTCACTTACAAAGCAATATCACTCAGCAATGAAATCTGTGTCATCAGGCCCTTAGCAGCACAATGAGTGGATTCAGGTATGATGATTCTAACTGAAATAAGTCACACAGAAAAAGAAACATCATAAGATATCAGTAACACACGGAATGTAAACTTGGCTACACAGGAACTGAATTACAGAACAGAACAGGGTCTCAAATTTAGAAAACCAACTTATTCTTACTTAAGGGTAAAGGTGAGTTGGGGTGCTGCATAAAACCAGAGATTGAAATGAGCACAGATAAAGTTCCTTAAGCCAAATATGGAATAGACAAGAGCTACTCCTTGCTCAACGAAATGGACTCAACACCCCATATTAAACGCCTAAGAATGTACCTGACTAGTAAGTATCTTAAAACCTATGGATTGCTATGTCTCCAAAAGAGAATCAAGCATGTGTACAGGGGCATAAACGCAGCAGTGATAGGATTGGAGAGGTTCGCTGAGCAAATGAAGACCCTTTGAAGTCATATTGCATGGTACCCATTCCACGGGTTTCAACTACCCAGGTTTAAGGTATTCTTCCTTCAGCTAAAACATGCATGTGGAACCTAGAGTATGATCAACCATGTGATCGGGAGACGTGTTCAAATATGTCTCAGTTTTCCTCCCCTGGTACTCGGGTGCAACATTCCAGACGCTTTACTAACACTCTCCCCACTTGGAGAGTCAGTCCCTTTAACCTCCTGTTTGGCCCAGTTTGCAATTTCTGCGGAAGATGAACTGGAATAGCGAGAACCAATGAGAGGCTAGCTGGAGGTGTCTGGACGGGCAAATTTAACTCTCATTTCCCACCAGGAAGAGGAATTAACCAAAGGCTCAGCATGCCGGGCCGGAAACAGTTTAGGGCCTGAAGCCATCCTGCGGTGTTGCGGCCAGGTCACAAGAAAGCGAGTTGAAGAAAGGAGCTCAGGGGCACTGTAATTCACAAACCTGCAGAGTTATAAATGACAGCTATCGTCCAAAAATAGACTGAAGTAAGGCTGCCAAGAGGACTTGAAAGCGGGGCAGAATTGCAGGAAACCGATTTCAGGAGGTAGACTGGAATTGCATTGAAAGCATAGGAAAAGAGGCAGAACGTCCACAATGATGCACTTGGCCAAAAAGGGCGTATGCGTTTTTTCCTGAATATATTCAGGAAAAAACGCATACGCCCTTTTTGGCCAACCAAGCAAGCTTGCAAAGGAAATCTGCACTACAATGAAGTCTCACTTCCCCCCGCTCAAAAGGGCCATCTGAAAAAAGTGTAAAATCCAGAAAGGCAACAGGCCATTGAGAACTGGGAGCCTTGTTATGCTGATGGGCGGGATGTAAATTGCCAACAACCACTGGGGAGAAGTGTATGGTGTTTCCTGAAACATCTAAAAAACAAAGCAACAGAGCCTAGGGCACTTCCACTTATGGTCCTATAGCTTAGGGAAATTAAAATCAAAAAGACACAGCCACCCCAAAGTTTGGAACGGCTCTGTTTACAAGAACCTCGTTTACAGTACAAGTTCAACATCGCAGAAAGTGAAAAATGGATAAAGAAGTTGTGGTATTCACTTACAAAGCAATATCACTCAGCAATGAAATCTATGTCATCAGGCCCTTAGCAGCACAATGAGTGGATTCAGGTATGATGATTCTAACTGAAATAAGTCACACAGAAAAAGAAACATCATAAGATATCAGTAATACACGGAATGGAAACTTGGCTACAGAGGAACTGAATTACAGAACAGAACAGGGTCTCAAATTTAGAAAACCAACTTATGCTTGCTTAAGGGTAAAGGTGAGTTGGGGTGCTGCATAAAACCAGAGATTGAAATGAGCACAGATAAAGTTCCTTAAGCCAAATATGGAATAGACAAGAGCTACTCCTTGCTCAACGAAATGGACTCAACACCCTATATTAAACGCCTAAGAATGTACCTGACTAGTAAGTATCTTAAAACCTATGGATTGCTATGTCTCCAAAAGAGAATCAAGCATGTGTACAGGGGCATAAACGCAGCAGTGATAGGATTGGAGAGGTTCGGTGAGCAAATGAAGACCCTTTGAAGTCATATTGCATGGTACCCATTACACGGGTCTTAACTCTCCAGGTTTAAGGTATTCTTCCTTCAGCTAAAACATGCATGTGGAACCTAGAGTATGATCAACCATGTGATCGGGAGACGTGTTCAAATATGTCTCAGTTTTCCTCCCCTGGTACTCGGGTGCAACATTCCAGACGCTTTACTAACACTCTCCCCACTTGGAGAGTCAGTCCCTTTAACCTCCTGTTTGGCCCAGTTTGCAATTTCTGCGGAAGATGAACAGGAATAGCGAGAACCAATGAGAGGCTAGCTGGAGGTGTCTGGACGGGCAAATTTAACTCTCATTTCCCACCAGGAAGAGGAATTAACCAAAGGCTCAGCATGCCGGGCCGGAAACAGTTTAGGGCCTGAAGCCATCCTGCGGTGTTGCGGCCAGGTCACAAGAAAGCGAGTTGAAGAAAGGAGCTCAGGGGCACTGTAATTCACAAACCTGCAGAGTTATAAATGACAGCTATCGTCCAAAAATAGACTGAAGTAAGGCTGCCAAGAGGACTTGAAAGCGGGGCAGAATTGCAGGAAACCGATTTCAGGAGGTAGACTGGAATTGCATTGAAAGCATAGGAAAAGAGGCAGAACGTCCACAATGATGCACTTGGCCAAAAAGGGCGTATGCGTTTTTTCCTGAATATATTCAGGAAAAAACGCATACGCCCTTTTTGGCCAACCAAGCAAGCTTGCAAAGGAAATCTGCACTACAATGAAGTCTCACTTCCCCCCGGTCAAAAGGGCCATCTGAAAAAAGTGTAAAATCCAGAAAGGCAACAGGCCATTGAGAACTGGGAGCCTTGTTATGCTGATGGGCGGGATGTAAATTGCCAACAACCACTGGGGAGAAGTGTATGGTGTTTCCTGAAACATCTAAAAAACAAAGCAACAGAGCCTAGGGCACTTCCACTTATGGTCCTATAGCTTAGGGAAATTAAAATCAAAAAGACACAGCCACCCCAAAGTTTGGGACGCCTCTGTTTACAAGAACCTCATTTACAGTACAAGTTCAACATCGCAGAAAGTGAAAAATGGATAAAGAAGTTGTGGTATTCACTTACAAAGCAATATCACTCAGCAATGAAATCTATGTCATCAGGCCCTTAGCAGCACAATGAGTGGATTCAGGTATGATGAATCTAACTGAAATAAGTCACACAGAAAAAGAAACATCATAAGATATCAGTAATACACGGAATGGAAACTTGGCTACAGAGGAACTGAATTACAGAACAGAACAGGGTCTCAAATTTAGAAAACCAACTTATGCTTGCTTAAGGGTAAAGGTGAGTTGGGGTGCTGCATAAAACCAGAGATTGAAATGAGCACAGATAAAGTTCCTTAAGCCAAATATGGAATAGACAAGAGCTACTCCTTGCTCAACGAAATGGACTCAACACCGCATATTAAACGCCTAAGAATGTACCTGACTAGTAAGTATCTTAAAACCTATGGATTGCTATGTCTCCGAAAGAGAATCAAGCATGTGTACAGGGGCATAAACGCAGCAGTGATAGGATTGGAGAGGTTCGGTGAGCAAATGAAGACCCTTTGAAGTCATATTGCATGGTACCCATTCCACGGGTCTCAACTCTCCAGGTTTAAGGTATTCTTCCTTCAGCTAAAACATGCATGTGGAACCCACGTATGATCAACCATGTGAACGGGAGACGTTTTCAAATATGTCTCAGTTTTCCTCCCCTGGTACTCGGGTGCAACATTCCAGACGCTTTACTAACACTCTCCCCACTTGGAGAGTCAGCGCCTTTAACCTCCTGTTTGGCCCAGTTTGCAATTTCTGCGGAAGATGAACAGGAATAGCGAGAACCAATGAGAGACTAGCTGCAGGTGTCTGGACGGGCAAATTTAACTCTCATTTCCCACCAGGAAGAGGAAATAACCAAAGGCTCAGCGTGCCGTGCCGGAACCAGATTAGGGCCTGAAGCCATCCTGCGGTGTTGCGGCCAGGTCACAAGAAAGCAAGTTGAAGAAAGGAGCTCAGGGGCACTGTAATTCTCAAACCTGCAGAGTTATAAATGACAGCTATCGTCCAAAAATAGACTGAAGTAAGGCTGCCAAGAGGACTTGAAAGCGGGGCAGAATTGCAGGAAATCGATTTCAGGAGGTAGACTGGAATTGCATTGAAAACATAGGAAAAGAGGCAGAACGTCCACAATGATGCACTTGGCCAAAAAGGGCGTATGCGTTTTTTCCTGAATATATTCAGGAAAAAACGCATACGCCCTTTTTGGCCAACCAAGCAAGCTTGCAAAGGAAATCTGCACTACAATGAAGTCTCACTTCCCCCCGGTCAAAAGGGCCATCTGAAAAAAGTGTAAAATCCAGAAAGGCAGGACAGGCCATGGAGAACTGGGAGCCTTGTTATGCTGATGGGCGGGATGTAAATTGCCAACAACCACTCGGGAGAAGTGTATGGTGTTTCCTGAAACATCTAAAAAACAAAGCAACAGAACCTAGGGCACTTCCACTTATGGTCCTATAGCTTAGGGAAATTAAAATCAAAAAGACACAGCCACCCCAATGTTTGGAACGGCTCTGTTTACAAGAACCTCGTTTACAGTACAAGTTCAACATCACAGAAAGTGAAAAATGGATAAAGAAGTTGTGGTATTTACTTACAAAGCAATATCACTCAGCAATGAAATCTGTGTCATCAGGCCCTTAGCAGCACAATGAGTGGATTCAGGTATGATGATTCTAACTGAAGTAAGTCACACAGAAAAAGAAACATCATAAGATATCAGTAATACACGGAATGTAAACTTGGCTACACAGGAACTGAATTACAGAACAGAACAGGGTCTCAAATTTAGAAAACCAACTATGCTTGCTTAAGGGGAAAGGTGAGTTGGGGTGCTGCATAAAACCAGAGATTGAAATGAGCACAGATAAAGTTCCTTAAGCCAAATATGGAATAGACAAGAGCTACTCCTTGCTCAACGAAATGGACTCAACACCCCATATTAAACGCCTAAGAATGTACCTGACTAGTAAGTATCTTAAAACCATGGATTGCTATGTCTCCAAAAGAGAATCAAGCATGTGTACAGGGGCATAAACGCAGCAGTGATAGGATTGGAGAGGTTCGGTGAGCAAATGAAGACCCTTTGAAGTCATATTGCATGGTACCCATTCCACGGGTTTCAACTACCCAGGTTTAAGGTATTCTTCCTTCAGCTAAAACATGCATGTGGAACCTAGAGTATGATCAACCATGTGATCGGGAGACGTGTTCAAATATGTCTCAGTTTTCCTCCCCTGGTACTCGGGTGCAACATTCCAGACGCTTTACTAACACTCTCCCCACTTGGAGAGTCAGTCCCTTTAACCTCCTGTTTGGCCCAGTTTGCAATTTCTGCGGAAGATGAACTGGAATAGCGAGAACCAATGAGAGGCTAGCTGGAGGTGTCTGGTCGGGCAAATTTAACTCTCATTTCCCACCAGGAAGAGGAATTAACCAAAGGCGCAGCATGCCGGGCCGGAAACAGTTTAGGGCCTGAAGCCATCCTGCGGTGTTGCGGCCAGGTCACAAGAAAGCGAGTTGAAGAAAGGAGCTCAGGGGCACTGTAATTCACAAACCTGCAGAGTTATAAATGACAGCTATCGTCCAAAAATAGACTGAAGTAAGGCTGCCAAGAGGACTTGAAAGCGGGGCAGAATTGCAGGAAACCGATTTCAGGAGGTAGACTGGAATTGCATTGAAAGCATAGGAAAAGAGGCAGAACGTCCACAATGATGCACTTGGCCAAAAAGGGCGTATGCGTTTTTTCCTGAATATATTCAGGAAAAAACGCATACGCCCTTTTTGGCCAACCAAGCAAGCTTGCAAAGGAAATCTGCACTACAATGAAGTCTCACTTCCCCCCGGTCAAAAGGGCCATCTGAAAAAAGTGTAAAATCCAGAAAGGCAACAGGCCATTGAGAACTGGGAGCCTTGTTATGCTGATGGGCGGGATGTAAATTTCCAACAACCACTGGGGAGAAGTGTATGGTGTTTCCTGAAACATCTAAAAAACAAAGCAACAGAGCCTAGGGCACTTCCACTTATGGTCCTATAGCTTAGGGAAATTAAAATCAAAAAGACACAGCCACCCCAAAGTTTGGAACGGCTCTGTTTACAAGAACCTCGTTTACAGTACAAGTTCAACATCGCAGAAAGTGAAAAATGGATAAAGAAGTTGTGGTATTCACTTACAAAGCAATATCACTCAGCAATGAAATCTATGTCATCAGGCCCTTAGCAGCACAATGAGTGGATTCAGGTATGATGATTCTAACTGAAATAAGTCACACAGAAAAAGAAACATCATAAGATATCAGTAATACACGGAATGGAAACTTGGCTACAGAGGAACTGAATTACAGAACAGAACAGGGTCTCAAATTTAGAAAACCAACTTATGCTTGCTTAAGGGTAAAGGTGAGTTGGGGTGCTGCATAAAACCAGAGATTGAAATGAGCACAGATAAAGTTCCTTAAGCCAAATATGGAATAGACAAGAGCTACTCCTTGCTCAACGAAATGGACTCAACACCGCATATTAAACGCCTAAGAATGTACCTGACTAGTAAGTATCTTAAAACCTATGGATTGCTATGTCTCCGAAAGAGAATCAAGCATGTGTACAGGGGCATAAACGCAGCAGTGATAGGATTGGAGAGGTTCGGTGAGCAAATGAAGACCCTTTGAAGTCATATTGCATGGTACCCATTACACGGGTCTCAACTCTCCAGGTTTAAGGTATTCTTCCTTCAGCTAAAACATGCATGTGGAACCCACGTATGATCAACCATGTGAACGGGAGACGTTTTCAAATATGTCTCAGTTTTCCTCCCCTGGTACTCGGGTGCAACATTCCAGACGCTTTACTAACACTCTCCCCACTTGGAGAGTCAGCGCCTTTAACCTCCTGTTTGGCCCAGTTTGCAATTTCTGCGGAAGATGAACAGGAATAGCGAGAACCAATGAGAGACTAGCTGGAGGTGTCTGGACGGGCAAATTTAACTCTCATTTCCCACCAGGAAGAGGAAATAACCAAAGGCTCAGCGTGCCGTGCCGGAACCAGATTAGGGCCTGAAGCCATCCTGCGGTGTTGCGGCCAGGTCACAAGAAAGCAAGTTGAAGAAAGGAGCTCAGGGGCACTGTAATTCTCAAACCTGCAGAGTTATAAATGACAGCTATCGTCCAAAAATAGACTGAAGTAAGGCTGCCAAGAGGACTTGAAAGCGGGGCAGAATTGCAGGAAATCGATTTCAGGAGGTAGACTGGAATTGCATTGAAAACATAGGAAAAGAGGCAGAACGTCCACAATGATGCACTTGGCCAAAAAGGGCGTATGCGTTTTTTCCTGAATATATTCAGGAAAAAACGCATACGCCCTTTTTGGCCAACCAAGCAAGCTTGCAAAGGAAATCTGCACTACAATGAAGTCTCACTTCCCCCCGGTCAAAAGGGCCATCTGAAAAAAGTGTAAAATCCAGATGGCAGGACAGGCCATGGAGAACTGGGAGCCTTGTTATGCTGATGGGCGGGATGTAAATTGCCAACAACCACTCGGGAGAAGTGTATGGTGTTTCCTGAAACATCTAAATAACAAAGCAACAGAACCTAGGGCACTTCCACTTATGGTCCTATAGCTTAGGGAAATTAAAATCAAAAAGACACAGCCACCCCAAAGTTTGGAACGGCTCTGTTTACAAGAACCTCGTTTACAGTACAAGTTCAACATCGCAGAAAGTGAAAAATGGATAAAGAAGTTGTGGTATTCACTTACAAAGCAATATCACTCAGCAATGAAATCTGTGTCATCAGGCCCTTAGCAGCACAATGAGTGGATTCAGGTATGATGATTCTAACTGAAATAAGTCACACAGAAAAAGAAACATCATAAGATATCAGTAATACACGTAATGTAAACTTGGCTACACAGGAACTGAATTACAGAACAGAACAGGGTCTCAAATTTAGAAAACCAACTTATTCTTACTTAAGGGTAAAGGTGAGTTGGGGTGCTGCATAAAACCAGAGATTGAAATGAGCACAGATAAAGTTCCTTAAGCCAAATATGGAATAGACAAGAGCTACTCCTTGCTCAACGAAATGGACTCAACACCCCATATTAAACGCCTAAGAATGTACCTGACTAGTAAGTATCTTAAAACCTATGGATTGCTATGTCTCCAAAAGAGAATCAAGCATGTGTACAGGGGCATAAACGCAGCAGTGATAGGATTGGAGAGGTTCGGTGAGCAAATGAAGACCCTTTGAAGTCATATTGCATGGTACCCATTACACGGGTCTTAACTCTCCAGGTTTAAGGTATTCTTCCTTCAGCTAAAACATGCATGTGGAACCTAGAGTATGATCAACCATGTGATCGGGAGACGTGTTCAAATATGTCTCAGTTTTCCTCCCCTGGTACTCGGGTGCAACATTCCAGACGCTTTACTAACACTCTCCCCACTTGGAGAGTCAGTCCCTTTAACCTCCTGTTTGGCCCAGTTTGCAATTTCTGCGGAAGATGAACTGGAATAGCGAGAACCAATGAGAGGCTAGCTGGAGGTGTCTGGTCGGGCAAATTTAACTCTCATTTCCCACCAGGAAGAGGAATTAACCAAAGGCTCAGCATGCCGGGCCGGAAACAGTTTAGGGCCTGAAGCCATCCTGCGGTGTTGCGGCCAGCTCAAAAGAAAGCGAGTTGAAGAAAGGAGCTCAGGGGCACTGTAATTCACAAACCTGCAGAGTTATAAATGACAGCTATCGTCCAAAAATAGACTGAAGTAAGGCTGCCAAGAGGACTTGAAAGCGGGGCAGAATTGCAGGAAACCGATTTCAGGAGGTAGACTGGAATTGCATTGAAAGCATAGGAAAAGAGGCAGAACGTCCACAATGATGCACTTGGCCAAAATGGGCGTATGCGTTTTTTCCTGAATATATTCAGGAAAAAACGCATACGCCCTTTTTGGCCAACCAAGCAAGCTTGCAAAGGAAATCTGCACTACAATGAAGTCTCACTTCCCCCCGGTCAAAAGGGCCATCTGAAAAAAGTGTAAAATCCAGAAAGGCAACAGGCCATTGAGAACTGGGAGCCTTGTTATGCTGATGGGCGGGATGTAAATTGCCAACAGACACTTGGGAGAAGTGTATGGTGTTTCCTGAAACATCTAAAAAACAAAGCAACAGAGCCTAGGGCACTTCCACTTATGGTCCTATAGCTTAGGGAAATTAAAATCAAAAAGACACAGCCACCCCAAAGTTTGGAACGGCTCTGTTTAGAAGAACCTCGTTTACAGTACAAGTTCAACATCGCAGAAAGTGAAAAATGGATAAAGAAGTTGTGGTATTCACTTACAAAGCAATATCACTCAGCAATGAAATCTATGTCATCAGGCCCTTAGCAGCACAATGAGTGGATTCAGGTATGATGATTCTAACTGAAATAAGTCACACAGAAAAAGAAACATCATAAGATATCAGTAATACACGGAATGGAAACTTGGCTACACAGGAACTGAATTACAGAACAGAACAGGGTCTCAAATTTAGAAAACCAACTTATGCTTGCTTAAGGGTAAAGGTGAGTTGGGGTGCTGCATAAAACCAGAGATTGAAATGAGCACAGATAAAGTTCCTTAAGCCAAATATGGAATAGACAAGAGCTACTCCTTGCTCAACGAAATGGACTCAACACCGCATATTAAACGCCTAAGAATGTACCTGACTAGTAAGTATCTTAAAACCTATGGATTGCTATGTCTCCGAAAGAGAATCAAGCATGTGTACAGGGGCATAAACGCAGCAGTGATAGGATTGGAGAGGTTCGGTGAGCAAATGAAGACCCTTTGAAGTCATATTGCATGGTACCCATTACACGGGTCTCAACTCTCCAGGTTTAAGGTATTCTTCCTTCAGCTAAAACATGCATGTGGAACCTAGAGTATGATCAACCATGTGAACGGGAGACGTGTTCAAATATGTCTCAGTTTTCCTCCCCTGGTACTCGGGTGCAACATTCCAGACGCTTTACTAACACTCTCCCCACTTGGAGAGTCAGTCCCTTTAACCTCCTGTTTGGCCCAGTTTGCAATTTCTGCGGAAGATGAACAGGAATAGTGAGAACCAATGAGAGGCTAGCTGGAGGTGTCTGGACGGGCAAATTTAACTCTCATTTCCCACCAGGAAGAGGAAATAACCAAAGGCTCAGCGTGCCGTACCGGAACCAGATTAGGGCCTGAAGTCATCCTGCGGTGTTGCGGCCAGCTCAAAAGAAAGCGAGTTGAAGAAAGGAGCTCAGGGGCACTGTAATTCACAAACCTGCAGAGTTATAAATGACAGCTATCGTCCAAAAATAGACTGAAGTAAGGCTGCAAAGAGGACTTGAAAGCGGGGCAGAATTGCAGGAAACCGATTTCAGGAGGTAGACTGGAATTGCATTGAAAGCATAGGAAAAGAGGCAGAACGTCCACAATGATACACTTGGCCAAAAAGGGCGTATGCGTTTTTTCCTGAATATATTCAGGAAAAAACGCATACGCCCTTTTTGGCCAACCAAGCAAGCTTGCAAAGGAAATCTGCACTACAATGAAGTCTCACTTCCCCCCGGTCAAAAGGGCCATCTGAAAAAAGTGTAAAATCCAGAAAGGCAGGACAGGCCATGGAGAACAGGGAGCCTTGTTATGCTGATGGGCAGGATGTAAATTGCCAACAACCACTCGGGAGAAGTGTATGGTGTTTCCTGAAACATCTAAAAAACAAAGCAACAGAACCTAGGGAACTTCCACTTATGGTCCTATAGCTTAGGGAAATTAAAATCAAAAAGACACAGCCACCCCAAAGTTTGGAACGGCTCTGTTTACAAGAACCTCGTTTACAGTACAAGTTCAACATCGCAGAAAGTGAAAAATGGATAAAGAAGTTGTGGTATTTACTTACAAAGCAATATCACTCAGCAATGAAATCTGTGTCATCAGGCCCTTAGCAGCACAATGAGTGGATTCAGGTATGATGATTCTAACTGAAGTAAGTCACACAGAAAAAGAAACATCATAAGATATCAGTAATACACGGAATGTAAACTTGGCTACACAGGAACTGAATTACAGAACAGAACAGGGTCTCAAATTTAGAAAACCAACTTATGCTTGCTTAAGGGGAAAGGTGAGTTGGGGTGCTGCATAAAACCAGAGATTGAAATGAGCACAGATAAAGTTCTTTACGTCAAATATGGAATAGACAAGAGCTACTCCTTGCTCAACGAAATGGACTCAACACCGCATATTAAGCGCCTAAGAATGTACCTGACTAGTAAGTATCTTAAAACCTATGGATTGCTATGTCTCTGAAAGAGAATCAAGCATGTGTACAGGGGCATAAACGCAGCAGTGATAGGATTGGAGAGGTTCGGTGAGCAAATGAAGACCCTTTGAAGTCATATTGCATGGTACCCATTCCACGGGTCTCAACTCTCCAGGTTTAAGGTATTCTTCCTTCAGCTAAAACATGCATGTGGAACCCAAGTATGATCAACCATGTGAACGGGAGACGTGTTCAAATATGTCTCAGTTTTCCTCCCCTGGTACTCGGGTGCAACATTCCAGACGCTTTACTAACACTCTCCCCACTTGGAGAGTCAGCGCCTTTAACCTCCTGTTTGGCCCAGTTTGCAATTTCTGCGGAAGATGAACAGGAATAGCGAGAACCAATGAGAGACTAGCTGGAGGTGTCTGGACGGGCAAATTTATCTCTCATTTCCCACCAAGAAGAGGAAATAACCAAAGGCTCAGCGTGCCGTGCCGGAACCAGATTAGGGCCTGAAGCCATCCTGCGGTGTTGCGGCCAGCTCAAAAGAAAGCAAGTTGAAGAAAGGAGCTCAGGGGCACTGTAATTCACAAACCTGCAGAGTTATAAATGACAGCTATCGTCCAAAAATAGACTGAAGTAAGGCTGCCAAGAGGACTTGAAAGCGGGGCAGAATTGCAGGAAACCGATTTCAGGAGGTAGACTGGAATTGCATTGAAAGCATAGGAAAAGAGGCAGAACGTCCACAATGATGCACTTGGCCAAAAAGGGCGTATGCGTTTTTTCCTGAATATATTCAGGAAAAAACGCATACGCCCTTTTTGGCCAACCAAGCAAGCTTGCAAAGGAAATCTGCACTACAATAAAGTCTCACTTCCCCCCGGTCAAAAGGGCCATCTGAAAAAAGTGTAAAATCCAGAAAGGCAGGACAGGCCATGGAGAACTGGGAGCCTTGTTATGCTGATGGGCGGGATGTAAATTGCCAACAGACACTTGGGAGAAGTGTATGGTGTTTCCTGAAACATCTAAAAAACAAAGCAACAGAACCTAGGGCACTTCCACTTATGGTCCTATAGCTTAGGGAAATTAAAATCAAAAAGACACAGGCACCCCAAAGTTTGGGACGCCTCTGTTTACAAGAACCTCGTTTACAGTACAAGTTCAACATCGCAGAAAGTGAAAAATGGATAAAGAAGTTGTGGTATTTACTTACAAAGCAATATCACTCAGCAATGAAATGTGTGTCATCAGGCCCTTAGCAGCACAATGAGTGGATTCAGGTATGATGATTCTAACTGAAATAAGTCACACAGAAAAAGAAACATCATAAGATATCAGTAATACACGTAATGTAAACTTGGCTACACAGGAACTGAATTACAGAACAGAACAGGGTCTCAAATTTAGAAAACCAACTTATTCTTGCTTAAGGGTAAAGGTGAGTTGGGGTGGTGCATAAAACCAGAGATTGAAATGAGCACAGATAAAGTTCCTTAAGCCAAATATGGAATAGACAAGAGCTACTCCTTGCTCAACGAAATGGACTCAACACCCCATATTAAACACCTAAGAATGTACCTGACTAGTAAGTATCTTAAAACCTATGGATTGCTATGTCTCCGAAAGAGAATCAAGCATGTGTACAGGGGCATAAACGCAGCAGTGATAGGATTGGAGAGGTTCGGTGAGCAAATGAAGACCCTTTGAAGTCATATTGCATGGTACCCATTACACGGGTCTCAACTCTCCAGGTTTAAGGTATTCTTCCTTCAGCTAAAACATGCATGTGGAACCCAAGTATGATCAACCATGTGAACGGGAGACGTGTTCAAATATGTCTCAGTTTTCCTCCCCTGGTACTCGGGTGCAACATTCCAGATGCTTTACTAACACTCTCCCCACTTGGAGAGTCAGCGCCTTTAACCTCCTGTTTGGCCCAGTTTGCAATTTCTGCGGAAGATGAACAGGAATAGCGAGAACCAATGAGAGGCTAGCTGGAGGTGTCTGGACGGGCAAATTTAACTCTCATTTCCCACCAGGAAGAGGAAATAACCAAAGGCTCAGCGTGCCGTACCGGAACCAGATTAGGGCCTGAAGCCATCCTGCGGTGTTGCGGCCAGGTCACAAGAAAGCGAGTTGAAGAAAGGAGCTCAGGGGCACTGTAATTCAAAAACCTGCAGAGTTATAAATGACAGCTATCGTCCAAAAATAGACTGAAGTAAGGCTGCCAAGAGGACTTGAAAGCGGGGCAGAATTGCAGGAAACCGATTTCAGGAGGTAGACTGGAATTGCATTGAAAGCATAGGAAAAGAGGCAGAACGTCCACAATGATGCACTTGGCCAAAAAGGGCGTATGCGTTTTTTCCTGAATATATTCAGGAAAAAACGCATACGCCCTTTTTGGCCAACCAAGCAAGCTTGCAAAGGAAATCTGCACTACAATGAAGTCTCACTTCCCCCCGGTCAAAAGGGCCATCTGATAAAAGTGTAAAATCCAGAAAGGCAGGACAGGCCATGGAGAACTGGGAGCCTTGTTATGCTGATGGGCGGGATGTAAATTGCCAACAGACACTCTGGAGAAGTGTATGGTGTTTCCTGAAACATCTAAAAAACAAAGCAACAGAACCTAGGGCACTTCCACTTATGGTCCTATAGCTTAGGGAAATTAAAATCAAAAACACATAGCCACCCCAAAGTTTGGAACGGCTCTGTTTACAAGAACCTCGTTTACAGTACAAGTTCAACATCGCAGAAAGTGAAAAATGGATAAAGAAGTTGTGGTATTTACTTACAAAGCAATATCACTCAGCAATGAAATCTGTGTCATCAGGCCCTTAGCAGCACAATGAGTGGATTCAGGTATGATGATTCTAACTGAAGTAAGTCACACAGAAAAAGAAACATCATAAGATATCAGTAATACATGGAATGTAAACTTGGCTACACAGGAACTGAATTACAGAACAGAACAGGGTCTCAAATTTAGAAAACCAACTATGCTTGCTTAAGGGTAAAGGTGAGTTGGGGTGCTGCATAAAATCAGAGATTGAAATGAGCACAGATAAAGTTCCTTAAGTCAAATATGGAATAGACAAGAGCTACTCCTTGCTCAACGAAATGGACTCAACACCGCATATTAAACGCCTAAGAATGTGCCTGACTAGTAAGTATCTTAAAACCTATGGATTGCTATGTCTCCGAAAGAGAATCAAGCATGTGTACAGGGGCATAAACGCAGCAGTGATAGGATTGGAGAGGTTCGGTGAGCAAATGAAGACCCTTTGAAGTCATATTGCATGGTACCCATTACACGGGTCTCAACTCTCCAGGTTTAAGGTATTCTTCCTTCAGCTAAAACATGCATGTGGAACCCAAGTATGATCAACCATGTGAACGGGAGACGTGTTCAAATATGTCTCAGTTTTCCTCCCCTGGTACTCGGGTGCAACATTCCAGATGCTTTACTAACACTCTCCCCACTTGGAGAGTCAGCGCCTTTAACCTCCTGTTTGGCCCAGTTTGCAATTTCTGCGGAAGATGAACAGGAATAGCGAGAACCAATGAGAGGCTAGCTGGAGGTGTCTGGACGGGCAAATTTAACTCTCATTTCCCACCAGGAAGAGGAAATAACCAAAGGCTCAGCGTGCCGTGCCGGAACCAGATTAGGGCCTGAAGCCATCCTGCGGTGTTGCGGCCAGGTCACAAGAAAGCGAGTTGAAGAAAGGAGCTCAGGGGCACTGTAATTCAAAAACCTGCAGAGTTATAAATGACAGCTATCGTCCAAAAATAGACTGAAGTAAGGCTGCCAAGAGGACTTGAAAGCGGGGCAGAATTGCAGGAAACCGATTTCAGGAGGTAGACTGGAATTGCATTGAAAGCATAGGAAAAGAGGCAGAACGTCCACAATGATGCACTTGGCCAAAAAGGGCGTATGCGTTTTTTCCTGAATATATTCAGGAAAAAACGCATACGCACTTTTTGGCCAACCAAGCAAGCTTGCAAAGGAAATCTGCACTACAATGAAGTCTCACTTCCCCCCGGTCAAAAGGGCCATCTGAAAAAAGTGTAAAATCCAGAAAGGCAGGACAGGCCATGGAGAACTGGGAGCCTTGTTATGCTGATGGGCGGGATGTAAATTGCCAACAGACACTCTGGAGAAGTGTATGGTGTTTCCTGAAACATCTAAAAAACAAAGCAACAGAACCTAGGGCACTTCCACTTATGGTCCTACAGCTTAGGGAAATTAAAATCAAAAACACACAGCCACCCCAAAGTTTGGAACGGCTCTGTTTACAAGAACCTCGTTTACAGTACAAGTTCAACATCGCAGAAAGTGAAAAATGGATAAAGAAGTTGTGGTATTTACTTACAAAGCAATATCACTCAGCAATGAAATCTGTGTCATCAGGCCCTTAGCAGCACAATGAGTGGATTCAGGTATGATGATTCTAACTGAAGTAAATCACACAGAAAAAGAAACATCATAAGATATCAGTAATACACGGAATGTAAACTTGGCTACACAGGAACTGAATTACAGAACAGAACAGGGTCTCAAATTTAGAAAACCAACTATGCTTGCTTAAGGGTAAAGGTGAGTTGGGGTGCTGCATAAAACCAGAGATTGAAATGAGCACAGATAAAGTTCCTTAAGTCAAATATGGAATAGACAAGAGCTACTCCTTGCTCAACGAAATGGACTCAACACCGCATATTAAACGCCTAAGAATGTACCTGACTAGTAAGTATCTTAAAACCTATGGATTGCTATGTCTCCGAAAGAGAATCAAGCATGTGTACAGGGGCATAAACGCAGCAGTGATAGGATTGGAGAGGTTCGGTGAGCAAATGAAGACCCTTTGAAGTCATATTGCATGGTACCCATTACACGGGTCTTAACTCTCCAGGTTTAAGGTATTCTTCCTTCAGCTAAATCATGCATGTGGTACCCAAGTATGATCAACCATGTGAACGGGAGACGTGTTCAAATATGTCTCAGTTTTCCTCCCCTGGTACTCGGGTGCAACATTCCAGACGCTTTACTAACACTCTCCCCACTTGGAGAGTCAGCGCCTTTAACCTCCTGTTTGGCCCAGTTTGCAATTTCTGCGGAAGATGAACAGGAATAGCGAGAACCAATGAGAGACTAGCTGGAGGTGTCTGGACGGGCAAATTTAACTCTCATTTCCCACCAGGAAGAGGAAATAACCAAAGGCTCAGCGTGCCGTGCCGGAACCAGATTAGGGCCTGAAGCCATCCTGCGGTGTTGCGGCCAGGTCACAAGAAAGCAAGTTGAAGAAAGGAGCTCAGGGGCACTGTAATTCACAAACCTGCAGAGTTATAAATGACAGCTATCGTCCAAAAATAGACTGAAGTAAGGCTGCCAAGAGGACTTGAAAGCGGGGCAGAATTGCAGGAAACCGATTTCAGGAGGTAGACTGGAATTGCATTGAAAGCATAGGAAAAGAGGCAGAACGTCCACAATGATGCACTTGGCCAAAAAGGGCGTATGCGTTTTTTCCTGAATATATTCAGGAAAAAACGCATACGCCCTTTTTGGCCAACCAAGCAAGCTTGCAAAGGAAATCTGCACTACAATGAAGTCTCACTTCCCCCCGGTCAAAAGGGCCATCTGAAAAAAGTGTAAAATCCAGAAAGGCAGGACAGGCCATGGAGAACTGGGAGCCTTGTTATGCTGATGAGCGGGATGTAAATTGCCAACAACCACTCGGGAGAAGTGTATGGTGTTTCCTGAAACATCTAAAAAACAAAGCAACAGAACCTAGGGCACTTCCACTTATGGTCCTATAGCTTAGGGAAATTAAAATCAAAAAGACACAGCCACCCCAAAGTTTGGGACGCCTCTGTTTACAAGAACCTCGTTTACAGTACAAGTTCAACATCGCAGAAAGTGAAAAATGGATAAAGAAGTTGTGGTATTTACTTACAAAGCAATATCACTCAGCAATGAAATCTGTGTCATCAGGCCCTTAGCAGCACAATGAGTGGATTCAGGTATGATGATTCTAACTGAAATAAGTCACACAGAAAAAGAAACATCATAAGATATCAGTAATACACGTAATGTAAACTTGGCTACACAGGAACTGAATTACAGAACAGAACAGGGTCTCAAATTTAGAAAACCAACTTATTCTTGCTTAAGGGTAAAGGTGAGTTGGGGTGGTGCATAAAACCGGAGATTGAAATGAGCACAGATAAAGTTCCTTAAGCCAAATATGGAATAGACAAGAGCTACTCCTTGCTCAACGAAATGGACTCAACACCCCATATTAAATACCTAAGAATGTACCTGACTAGTAAGTATCTTAAAACCTATGGATTGCTATGTCTCCGAAAGAGAATCAAGCATGTGTACAGGGGCATAAACGCAGCAGTGATAGGATTGGAGAGGTTCGGTGAGCAAATGAAGACCCTTTGAAGTCATATTGCATGGTACCCATTACACGGGTCTTAACTCTCCAGGTTTAAGGTATTCTTCCTTCAGCTAAAACATGCATGTGGAACCCAAGTATGATCAACCATGTGAACGGGAGACGTGTTCAAATATGTCTCAGTTTTCCTCCCCTGGTACTCGGGTGCAACATTCCAGACGCTTTACTAACACTCTCCCCACTTGGAGAGTCAGCGCCTTTAACCTCCTGTTTGGCCCAGTTTGCAATTTCTGCGGAAGATGAACAGGAATAGTGAGAACCAATGTGAGACTAGCTGGAGGTGTCTGGACGGGCAAATTTAACTCTCATTTCCCACCAGGAAGAGGAAATAACCAAAGGCTCAGCGTGCCGTGCCGGAACCAGATTAGGGCCTGAAGCCATCCTGCGGTGTTGCGGCCAGGTCACAAGAAAGCAAGTTGAAGAAAGGAGCTCAGGGGCACTGTAATTCTCAAACCTGCAGAGTTATAAATGACAGCTATCGTCCAAAAATAGACTGAAGTAAGGCTGCCAAGAGGACTTGAAAGCGGGGCAGAATTGCAGGAAACCGATTTCAGGAGGTAGACTGGAATTGCATTGAAAGCATAGGAAAAGAGGCAGAACGTCCACAATGATGCACTTGGCCAAAAAGGGCGTATGCGTTTTTTCCTGAATATATTCAGGAAAAAACGCATACGCCCTTTTTGGCCAACCAAGCAAGCTTGCAAAGGAAATCTGCACTACAATGAAGTCTCACTTCCCCCCGGTCAAAAGGGCCATCTGAAAAAAGTGTAAAATCCAGAAAGGCAGGACAGGCCATGGAGAACTGGGAGCCTTGTTATGCTGATGGGCGGGATGTAAATTGCCAACACCACTCGGGAGAAGTGTATGGTGTTTCCTGAAACATCTAAAAAACAAAGCAACAGAGCCTAGGGCACTGCCACTTATGGTCCTATACCTTAGGGAAATTAAAATCAAAAAGACACAGCCACCCCAAAGTTTGGGACGCCTCTGTTTACAAGAACCTCGTTTACAGTACAAGTTCAACATCGCAGAAAGTGAAAAATGGATAAAGAAGTTGTGGTATTTACTTACAAAGCAATATCACTCAGCAATGAAATCTGTGTCATCAGGCCCTTAGCAGCACAATGAGTGGATTCAGGTATGATGATTCTAACTGAAATAAGTCACACAGAAAAAGAAACATCATAAGATATCAGTAATACACGGAATGTAAACTTGGCTACACAGGAACTGAATTACAGAACAGAACAGGGTCTCAAATTTAGAAAACCAACTTATTCTTGCTTAAGGGTAAAGGTGAGTTGGGGTGCTGCATAAAACCAGAGATTGAAATGAGCACAGATAAAGTTCCTTAAGTCAAATATGGAATAGACAAGAGCTACTCCTTGCTCAACAAAATGGACTCAACACCGCATATTAAACGCCTAAGAATGTGCCTGACTAGTAAGTATCTTAAAACCTATGGATTGCTATGTCTTCGAAAGACAATCAAGCATGTGTACAGGGGCATAAACGCTGCAGTGATAGGATTGGAGAGGTTCGGTGAGCAAATGAAGACCCTTTGAAGTCATATTGCATGGTACCCATTACACGGGTCTCAACTCTCCAGGTTTAAGGTATTCTTCCTTCAGCTAAAACATGCATGTGGAACCCAAGTATGATCAACCATGTGAACGGGAGACGTGTTCAAATATGTCTCAGTTTTCCTCCCCTGGTACTCGGGTGCAACATTCCAGACGCTTTACTAACACTCTCCCGACTTGGAGAGTGAGTCCCTTTAAACTCCTGTTTGGCCCAGTTTGCAATTTCTGCGGAAGATGAACAGGAATAGCGAGAACCAATGAGAGACTAGCTGGAGGTGTCTGGACGGGCAAATTTAACTCTCATTTCCCACCAGGAAGAGGAATTAACCAAAGGCTCAGCGTGCCGTGCCGGAACCAGATTAGGGCCTGAAGCCATCATGCGGTGTTGCGGCCAGCTCAAAAGAAAGCGAGTTGAAGAAAGGAGCTCAGGGGCACTGTAATTCACAAACCTGCAGAGTTATAAATGACAGCTATCGTCCAAAAATAGACTGAAGTAAGGCTGCCAAGAGGACTTGAAAGCGGGGCAGAATTGCAGGAAACCGATTTCAGGAGGTAGACTGGAATTGCATTGAAAGCATAGGAAAAGAGGCAGAACGTCCACAATGATGCACTTGGCCAAAAAGGGCGTATGCGTTTTTTCCTGAATATATTCAGGAAAAAACACATACGCCATTTTTGGCCAACCAAGCAAGCTTGCAAAGGAAATCTGCACTACAATGAAGTCTCACTTCCCCCTGGTCAAAAGGGCCATCTGAAAAAAGTGTAAAATCCAGAAAGGCAGGACAGGCCATGGAGAACTGGGAGCCTTGTTATGCTGATGGGCGGGATGTAAATTGCCAACAGACACTTGGGAGAAGTGTATGGTGTTTCCTGAAACATCTAAAAAACAAAGCAACAGAGCCTAGGGCACTTCCACTTATGGTCCTATAGCTTAGGGAAATTAAAATCAAAAAGACACAGCCACCCCAAAGTTTGGAACGGCTCTGTTTACAAGAACCTCGTTTACAGTACAAGTTCAACATCGCAGAAAGTGAAAAATGGATAAAGAACTTGTGGTACTTACGTACAATGCAGTATCACTCAGCAATGAAATCTATGTCATCAGGCACGTAGCAGCATAATGAGTAGATTCAGGTACGATGATTCTAACTGAAATAAGTCACACAGAAAAAGAAACATCATAAGATATCACTAATACACGGAATGTAAACTTGGCTACACAGGAAATGAATTCCAAAACAGAACAGGTTCTCAAATTTAGAAAACCAACTTATGCTTGCTTAAGGGGAAAGGTGAGTTGGGTTGCTGCATAAAACCAGAGATTGAAATGAGCACAGATAAAGTTCCTTAAGCCAAATATGGAATAGACAAGAGCCACTCCTTGTTCAACGAAATGGACTCAACACCGCATATTAAACGCCTAAGAATGTACCTGACTAGTAAGTATCTTAAAACCTATGGATTGCTATGTCTCCGAAAGAGAATCAAGCATGTGTACAGGGGCATAAACGCAGCAGTGATAGGATTGGAGATGTTCGGTGAGCAAATGAAGACCCTTTGAAGTCATATTGCATGGTACCCATTCCACGGGTTTCAATTACCCAGGTTTTAGGTATTCTTCCTTCAGCTAAAACAGGCATGTGGAACCCTGAGTATGATCAACCATGTGATCGAGAGAAGTGTTCAAATATGTCTCAGTTTTCCTCCCCTGGTACTCGGGTGCAACATTCCAGACGCTTTACTAACACTCTCCCCACTTGGAGAGTCAGCGCCTTTAACCTCCTGTTTGGCACAGTTTGCAATTTCTGCGGAAGATGAACAGGAATAGCGAGAACCAATGAGAGGCTAGCTGGAGGTGTCTGGACGGGCAAATTTAACTCTCATTTCCCACCAGGAAGAGGAAATAACCAAAGGCTCAGCGTGCCGTACCGGAACCAGATTAGGGCCTGAAGCCATCCTGCGGTGTTGCGGCCAGGTCACAAGAAAGCGAGTTGAAGAAAGGAGCTCAGGGGCACTGTAATTCACAAACCTGCAGAGTTATAAATGACAGCTATCGTCCAAAAATAGACTGAAGTAAGGCTGCCAAGAGGACTTGAAAGCGGGGCAGAATTGCAGGAAACCGATTTCAGGAGGTAGACTGAAATTGCATTGAAAGCATAGGAAAAGAGGCAGAACGTCCACAATGATGCACTTGGCCAAAAAGGGCGTATGCATTTTTTCCTGAATATATTCAGGAAAAAACGCATACGCCCTTTTTGGCCAAACAAGCAAGCTTGCAAAGGAAATCTGCACTACAATGAAGTCTCACTTCCCCCCGGTCAAAAGGGCCATCTGAAAAAAGTGTAAAATCCAGAAAGGCAGGACAGGCCATGGAGAACTGGGAGCCTTGTTATGCTGATGGGCGGGATGTAAATTGCCAACAACCACTCGGGAGAAGTGTATGGTGTTTCCTGAAACATCTAAAAAACAAAGCAACAGAGCCTAGGGCACTGCCACTTATGGTCCTATAGCTTAGGGAAATTAAAATCAAAAAGACACAGCCACCCCAAAGTTTGGGACGCCTCTGTTTACAAGAACCTCGTTTCCAGTACAAGTTCAACATCGCAGAAAGTGAAAAATGGATAAAGAAGATGTGGTATTTACTTACAAAGCAATATCACTCAGCAATGAAATCTATGTCATCAGGCACTTAGCATCACAATGAGTGGATTCAGGTATGATGATTCTAACTGAAATAAGTCACACAGAAAAAGAAACATCATAAGATATCAGTAATACACGGAATGTAAACTTGGCTACACAGGAACTGAATTACAGAACAGAACAGGGACTGAAATTTAGAAAACCAACTTATGCTTGCTTAAGGGGAAAGGTGAGTTGGGGTGCTGCATAAAACCAGAGATTGAAATGAGCACAGATAAAGTTCCTTAAGCCAAATATGGAATAGACAAGAGCTACTCCTTGCTCAACGAAATGGACTCAACACCGCATATTAAACGCCTAAGAATGTGCCTGACTAGTAAGTATCTTAAAACCTATGGATTGCTATGTCTCCGAAAGAGAATCAAGCATGTGTACAGGGGCATAAACGCTGCAGTGATAGGATTGGAGAGGTTCGGTGAGCAAATGAAGACCCTTTGAAGTCATATTGCATGGTACCCATTACACGGGTCTCAACTCTCCAGGTTTAAGGTATTCTTCCTTCAGCTAAAACATGCATGTGGAACCCAAGTATGATCAACCATGTGAACGGGAGACGTGTTCAAATATGTCTCAGTTTTCCTCCCCTGGTACTCGGGTGCAACATTCCAGACGCTTTACTAACACTCTCCCCACTTGTAGAGTCACCGCCTTTAACCTCCTGTTTGGCCCAGTTTGCAATTTCTGCGGAAGATGAACAGGAATAGCGAGAACCAATGAGAGGCTAGCTGGAGGTGTCTGGACGGGCAAATTTAACTCTCATTTCCCACCAGGAAGAGGAAATAACCAAAGGCTCAGCGTGCCGTACCGTAACCAGATTAGGGAATGAAGCCATCCTGCGGTGTTGCGGCCAGGTCACAAGAAAGCGAGTTGAAGAAAGGAGCTCAGGGGCACTGTAATTCAAAAACCTGCAGAGTTATAAATGACAGCTATCGTCCAAAAATAGACTGAAGTAAGGCTGCCAAGAGGACTTGAAAGCGGGGCAGAATTGCAGGAAACCGATTTCAGGAGGTAGACTGGAATTGCATTGAAAGCATAGGAAAAGAGGCAGAACGTCCACAATGATGCACTTGGCCAAAAAGGGCGTATGCGTTTTTTCCTGAATATATTCAGGAAAAAACGCATACGCCCTTTTTGGCCAACCAAGCAAGCTTGCAAAGGAAATCTGCACTACAATGAAGTCTCACTTCCCCCCGGTCAAAAGGGCCATCTGAAAAAAGTGTAAAATCCAGAAAGGCAGGACAGGCCATGGAGAACTGGGAGCCTTGTTATGCTGATGGGCGGGATGTAAATTGCCAACAGACACTCGGGAGAAGTGTATGGTGTTTCCTGAAACATCTAAAAAACAAAGCAACAGAGCCTAGGGCACTGCCACTTATGGTCCTATAGCTTAGGGAAATTAAAATCAAAAAGACACAGCCACCCCAAAGTTTGGGACGCCTCTGTTTACAAGAACCTCGTTTACAGTACAAGTTCAACATCGCAGAAAGTGAAAAATGGATAAAGAAGTTGTGGTATTTACTTACAAAGCAATATCACTCAGCAATGAAATCTATGTCATCAGGCCCTTAGCATCACAATGAGTGGATTCAGGTATGATGATTCTAACTGAAATAAGTCACACAGAAAAAGAAACATCATAAGATATCAGTAATACACGGAATGTAATCTTGGCTACACAGGAACTGAATTACAGAACAGAACAGGGTCTCAAATTTAGAAAACCAACTTATGCTTGCTTAAGGGTAAAGGTGAGTTGGGGTGCTGCATAAAACCAGAGATTGAAATGAGCACAGATAAAGTTCCTTAAGTCAAATATGGAATAGACAAGAGCTACTCCTTGCTCAACGAAATGGACTCAACACCGCATATTAAACGCCTAAGAATGTACCTGACTAGTAAGTATCTTAAAACCTATGGATTGCTATGTCTCCGAAAGAGAATCAAGCATGTGTACAGGGGCATAAACGCAGCAGTGATAGGATTGGAGAGGTTCGGTGAGCAAATGAAGACACTTTGAATTCATATTACATGGTACCCATTACACGGGTCTTAACTCTCCAGGTTTAAGGTATTCTTCCTTCAGCTAAAACATGCATGTGGAACCCAAGTATGATCAACCATGTGAACGGGAGACGTGTTCAAATATGTCTCAGTTTTCCTCCCCTGGTACTCGGGTGCAACATTCCAGACGCTTTACTAACACTCTCCCGACTTGGAGAGTCAGTCCCTTTAAACTCCTGTTTGGCCCAGTTTGCAATTTCTGCGGAAGATGAACAGGAATAGCGAGAACCAATGAGAGACTAGCTGGAGGTGTCTGGACGGGCAAATTTAACTCTCATTTCCCACCAGGAAGAGGAATTAAACAAAGGCTCAGCGTGCCGTGCCGGAACCAGATTAGGGCCTGACGCCATCATGCGGTGTTGCGGCCAGCTCAAAAGAAAGCGAGTTGAAGAAAGGAGCTCAGGGGCACTGTAATTCACAAACCTGCAGAGTTATAAATGACAGCTATCGTCCAAAAATAGACTGAAGTAAGGCTGCCAAGAGGACTTGAAAGCGGGGCAGAATTGCAGGAAACCGATTTCAGGAGGTAGACTGGAATTGCATTGAAAGCATAGGAAAAGAGGCAGAACGTCCACAATGATGCACTTGGCCAAAAAGGGCGTATGCGTTTTTTCCTGAATATATTCAGGAAAAAACGCATACGCCCTTTTTGGCCAACCAAGCAAGCTTGCAAAGGAAATCTGCACTACAATGAAGTCTCACTTCCCCCTGGTCAAAAGGGCCATCTGAAAAAAGTGTAAAATCCAGAAAGGCAGGACAGGCCATGGAGAACTGGGAGCCTTGTTATGCTGATGGGCGGGATGTAAATTGCCAACAGACACTTGGGAGAAGTGTATGGTGTTTCCTGAAACATCTAAAAAACAAAGCAACAGAGCCTAGGGCACTTCCACTTATGGTCCTATAGCTTAGGGAAATTAAAATCAAAAAGACACAGCCACCCCAAAGTTTGGAACGGCTCTGTTTACAAGAACCTCGTTTACAGTACAAGTTCAACATCGCAGAAAGTGAAAAATGGATAAAGAACTTGTGGTACTTACGTACAATGCAGTATCACTCAGCAATGAAATCTATGTCATCAGGCACGTAGCAGCATAATGAGTAGATTCAGGTACGATGATTCTAACTGAAATAAGTCACACAGAAAAAGAAACATCATAAGATATCACTAATACACGGAATGTAAACTTGGCTACACAGGAACTGAAATCCAAAACAGAACAGGTTCTCAAATTTAGAAAACCAACTTATGCTTGCTTAAGGGGAAAGGTGAGTTGGGTTGCTGCATAAAACCAGAGATGGAAATGAGCACAGATAAAGTTCCTTAAGCCAAATATGGAATAGACAAGAGCCACTCCTTGCTCAATGAAATGGACTCAACACCACATATTAAACGCCTAAGAATGTACATGACTAGTATCTTAAAACCTATGGATTGCTATGTCTCTGAAAGAGAATCAAGCATGTGTACAGGGGCATAAACGCAGCAGTGATAGGATTGGAGAGGTTCGGTGAGCAAATGAAGACCCTTTGAAGTCATATTGCATGGTACCCATTACACGGGTTTCAATTACCCAGGTTTTAGGTATTCTTCCTTCAGCTAAAACATGCATGTGGAACCCAAGTATGATCAACCATGTGAACGGGAGACGTGTTCAAATATGTCTCAGTTTTCCTCCCCTGGTACTCGGGTGCAACATTCCAGACGCTTTACTAACACTCTCCCCACTTGGAGAGTCAGCGCCTTTAACCTCCTGTTTGGCCCAGTTTTGCAATTTCTGCGGAAGATGAACAGGAATAGCGAGAACCAATGAGAGACCTGCTGGAGGTGTTTGGACGGGCAAATTTAACTCTCATTTCCCACCAGGAAGAGGAAATAACCAAAGGCTCAGCGTGCTGTGCCGGAACCAGATTAGGGCCTGAAGCCATCCTGCGGTGTTGCGGCCAGGTCACAAGAAAGCAAGTTGAAGAAAGGAGCTCAGGGGCACTGTAATTCACAAACCTGCAGAGTTATAAATGACAGCTATCGTCCAAAAATAGACTGAAGTAAGGCTGCCAAGAGGACTTGAAAGCGGGGCAGAATTGCAGGAAACCGATTTCAGGAGGTAGACTGGAATTGCATTGAAAGCATAGGAAAAGAGGCAGAACGTCCACAATGATGCACTTGGCCAAAAAGGGCGTATGCGTTTTTTCCTGAATATATTCAGGAAAAAACGCATACGACCTTTTTGGCCAACCAAGCAAGCTTGCAAAGGAAATCTGCACTACAATGAAGTCTCACTTCCCCCCGGTCAAAAGGGCCATCTGAAAAAAGTGTAAAATCCAGAAAGGCAGGACAGGCCATGGAGAACTGGGAGCCTTGTTATGCTGATGGGCGGGATGTAAATTGCCAACAACCACTCGGGAGAAGTGTATGGTGTTTCCTGAAACATCTAAAAAACAAAGCAACAGAACCTAGGGCACTTCCACTTATGGGCCTATAGCTTAGGGAAATTAAAATCAAAAAGACACAGCCACCCCAAAGTTTGGAACGGCTCTGTTTACAAGAACCTCGTTTACAGTAGAAGTTCAACATCGCAGAAAGTGAAAAATGGATAAAGAAGTTGTGGTATTTACTTACAAAGCAATATCACTCAGCAATGAAATCTGTGTCATCAGGCCCTTAGCAGCACAATGAGTGGATTCAGGTATGATGATTCTAACTGAAATAAGTCACACAGAAAAAGAAACATCATAAGATATCAGTAATACACGGAATGGAAACTTGGCTACACAGGAACTGAATTACAGAACAGAACAGGGTCTCAAATTTAGAAAACCAACTTATTCTTGCTTAAGGATAAAGGTTTGTTGGGGTGCAGCATAAAACCAGAGACTGAAATGAGCACAGATAAAGTTCCTTAAGCCAAATATGGAATAGACAAGAGCTACTCCTTGCTCAACGAAATGGACTCAACACCGCATATTAAACGCCTAAGAATGTAACTGACTAGTAAGTATCTTAAAACCTATGGATTGCTTTGTCTCCGAAAGAGAATCAAGCATGTGTACAGGGGCATAAACGCAGCAGTGATAGGATTGGAGAGGTTCAGTGAGCAAATGAAGACCCTTTGAAGTCATATTGCATGGTACCCATTCCACGGGTTTCAACTACCCAGGTTTAAGGTATTCTTCCTTCAGCTAAAACATGCATGTGGAACCTAGAGTATGATCAACCATGTGATCGGGAGACGTGTTCAAATATGTCTCAGTTTTCCTCCCCTGGTACTCGGGTGCAACATTCCAGACGCTTTACTAACACTCTCCCCACTTGGAGAGTCAGTCCCTTTAACCTCCTGTTTGGCCCAGTTTGCAATTTCTGCGGAAGATGAACAGGAATAGCGAGAACCAATGAGAGGCTAGCTGGAGGTGTCTGGACGGGCAAATTTAACTCTCATTTCCCACCAGGAAGAGGAATTAACCAAAGGCTCAGCATGCCGGGCCAGAACCAGAGTAGGGCCTGAAGCCATCCTGCGGTGTTGCGGCCAGGTCACAAGAAAGCGAGTTGAAGAAAGGAGCTCAGGGGCACTGTAATTCACAAACCTGCAGAGTTATAAATGACAGCTATCGTCCAAAAATAGACTGAAGTAAGGCTGCCAAGAGGACTTGAAAGCGGGGCAGAATTGCAGGAAACCGATTTCAGGAGGTAGACTGGAATTGCACTGAAAGCATAGGAAAAGAGGCAGAATGTCCACAATGATGCACTTGGCCAAAAAGGGCGTATGCGTTTTTTCCTGAATATATTCAGGAAAAAACGCATACGCCCTTTTTGGCCAACCAAGCAAGCTTGCAAAGGAAATCTGCACTACAATGAAGTCTCACTTCCCCCCGGTCAAAAGGGCCATCTGAAAAAAGTGTAAAATCCAGAAAGGCAGGACAGGCCATGGAGAACTGGGAGCCTTGTTATGCTGATGGGCGGGATGTAAATTGCCAACAGACACTTGGGAGAAGTGTATGGTGTTTCCTGAAACATCTAAAAAACAAAGCAACAGAGCCTAGGGCACTGCCACTTATGGTCCTATAGCTTAGGGAAATTAAAATCAAAAAGACACAGCCACCCCAAAGCTTGGGACGCCTCTGTTTACAAGAACCTCGTTTACAGTACAAGTTCAACATCGCAGAAAGTGAAAAATGGATAAAGAAGTTGTGGTATTTACTTACAAAGCAATATCACTCAGCAATGAAATCTATGTCATCAGGCCCTTAGCATCACAATGAGTGGATTCAGGTATGATGATTCTAACTGAAATAAGTCACACAGAAAAAGAAACATCATAAGATATCAGTAATACACGGAATGTAAACTTGGCTACACAGGAACTGAATTACAGAACAGAACAGGGTCTCAAATTTAGAAAACCAACTTATGCTTGCTTAAGGGGAAAGGTGAGTTGGGGCGCTGCATAAAACCAGAGATTGAAATGAGCACAGATAAAGTTCCTTAAGTCAAATATGGAATAGACAAGAGCTACTCCTTGCTCAACGAAATGGACTCAACACCGCATATTAAACGCCTAAGAATGTACCTGACTAGTAAGTATCGTAAAACCTATGGATTGCTATGTCTCCAAAAGAGAATCAAGCATGTGTACAGGGGCATAAACGCAGCAGTGATAGGATTGGAGAGGTTCGGTGAGCAAATGAAGACCCTTTGAAGTCATATTGCATGGTACCCATTCCACGGGTCTCAACTCTCCAGGTTTAAGGTATTCTTCCTTCAGCTAAAACATGCATGTGGAACCCAAGTATGATAAACCATGTGAACGGGAGACGTGTTCAAATATGTCTCAGTTTTCCTCCCCTGGTACTCGGGTGCAACATTCCAGACGCTTTACTAACACTCTCCCCACTTGGAGAGTCAGCGCCTTTAACCTCCTGTTTGGCCCAGTTTGCAATTTCTGCGGAAGATGAACAGGAATAGCGAGAACCAATGAGAGGCTAGCTGGAGGTGTCTGGACGGGCAAATTTAACTCTCATTTCCCACCAGGAAGAGGAAATAACCAAAGGCTCAGCGTGCCGTACCGGACCCAGATTAGGGCCTGAAGCCATCCTGCGGTGTTGCGGCCAGGTCACAAGAAAGCGAGTTGAAGAAAGGAGCTCATGGGCACTGTAATTCACAAACCTGCAGAGTTATAAATGACAGCTATCGTCCAAAAATAGACTGAAGTAAGGCTGCCAAGAGGACTTGAAAGCGGGGCAGAATTGCAGGAAACCGATTTCAGGAGGTAGACTGGAATTGCATTGAAAGCATAGGAAAAGAGGCAGAACGTCCACAATGATGCACTTGGCCAAAAAGGGCGTATGCGTTTTTTCCTGAATATATTCAGGAAAAAACGCATACGCCCTTTTTGGCCAACCAAGCAAGCTTGCAAAGGAAATCTGCACTACAATGAAGTCTCACTTCCCCCCGGTCAAAAGGGCCATCTGAAAAAAGTGTAAAATCCAGAAAGGCAGGACAGGCCATGGAGAACTGGGAGCCTTGTTATGCTGATGGGCGGGATGTAAATTGCCAACAACCACTCGGGAGAAGTGTATGGTGTTTCCTGAAACATCTAAAAAACAAAGCAACAGAGCCTAGGGCACTGCCACTTATGGTCTTATAGCTTAGGGAAATTAAAATCAAAAAGACACAGCCACCCCAAAGTTTGGGACGCCTCTGTTTACAAGAACCTCGTTTACAGTACAAGTTCAACATCGCAGAAAGTGAAAAATAGATAAAGAAGTTGTTGTATTTACTTACAAAGCAATATCACTCAGCAATGAAATCTGTGTCATCAGGCCCTTAGCAGCACAATGAGTGGATTCAGGTATGATGATTCTAACTGAAGTAAGTCACACAGAAAAAGAAACATCATAAGATATCAGTAATACACGGAATGTAAACTTGGCTACACAGGAACTGGATTACAGAACAGAACAGGGTCTCAAATTTAGAAAACCAACTATGCTTGCTTAAGGGTAAAGGTGAGTTGGGGTGCTGCATAAAACCAGAGATTGAAATGAGCACAGATAAAGTTCCTTAAGTCAAATATGGAATAGACAAGAGCTACTCCTTGCTCAACGAAATGGACTCAACACCGCATATTAAACGCCTAAGAATGTACCTGACTAGTAAGTATCTTAAAACCTATGGATTGC
Source organism: Delphinus delphis (assembly GCF_949987515.2). NCBI lineage: Eukaryota > Metazoa > Chordata > Mammalia > Artiodactyla > Delphinidae > Delphinus > Delphinus delphis. The sequence goes on from NW_027192690.1 coordinate 490,973, forward strand.
TATGTCTCCGAAAGAGAATCAAGCATGTGTACAGGGGCATAAACGCAGCAGTGATAGGATTGGAGAGGTTCGGTGAGCAAATGAAGACCCTTTGAAGTCATATTGCATGGTACCCATTACACGGGTCTTAACTCTCCAGGTTTAAGGTATTCTTCCTTCAGCTAAAACATGCATGTGGAACCCAAGTATGATCAACCATGTGAACGGGAGACGTGTTCAAATATGTCTCAGTTTTCCTCCCCTGGTACTCGGGTGCAACATTCCAGACGCTTTACTAACACTCTCCCCACTTGGAGAGTCAGCGCCTTTAACCTCCTGTTTGGCCCAGTTTGCAATTTCTGCGGAAAATGAACAGGAATAGTGAGAACCAATGAGAGACTAGCTGGAGGTGTCTGGATGGGCAAATTTAACTCTCATTTCCCACCAGGAAGAGGAAATAACCAAAGGCTCAGCGTGCCGTGCCTGAACCAGATTAGGGCCTGAAGCCATCCTGCGGTGTTGCGGCCAGGTCACAAGAAAGCAAGTTGAAGAAAGGAGCTCAGGGGCACTGTAATTCTCAAACCTGCAGAGTTATAAATGACAGCTATCGTCCAAAAATAGACTGAAGTAAGGCTGCCAAGAGGACTTGAAAGCGGGGCAGAATTGCAGGAAACCGATTTCAGGAGGTAGACTGGAATTGCATTGAAAGCATAGGAAAAGAGGCAGAACGTCCACAATGATGCACTTGGCCAAAAAGGGCGTATGCGTTTTTTCCTGAATATATTCAGGAAAAAACGCATACGCCCTTTTTGGCCAACCAAGCAAGCTTGCAAAGGAAATCTGCACTACAATGAAGTCTCACTTCCCCCCGGTCAAAAGGGCCATCTGAAAAAAGTGTAAAATCCAGAAAGGCAGGACAGGCCATGGAGAACTGGGAGCCTTGTTATGCTGATGGGCGGGATGTAAATTGCCAACAACCACTCGGGAGAAGTGTATGGTGTTTCCTGAAACCTCTAAAAAACAAAGCAACAGAACCTAGGGCACTTCCACTTATGGTCCTATAGCTTAGGGAAATTAAAATCAAAAAGACACAGCCACCCCAAAGTTTGGAATGGCTCTGTTTACAAGAACCTCGTTTACAGTACAAGTTCAACATCGCACAAAGTGAAAAATGGATAAAGAAGTTGTGGTATTCACTTACAAAGCAATATCACTCAGCAATGAAATCTATGTCATCAGGCCCTTAGCATCACAATGAGTGGATTCAGGTATGATGATTCTAACTGAAATAAGTCACACAGAAAAAGAAACATCATAAGATATCAGTAATACACGGAATGTAAACTTGGCTACACAGGAACTGAATTACAGAACAGAACAGGGTCTCAAATTTAGAAAAACAACTTATGCTTGCTTAAGGGTAAAGGTGAGTTGGGGTGCTGCATAAAACCAGAGATTGAAATGAGCACAGATAAAGTTCCTTAAGCCAAATATGGAATAGACAAGAGCTACTCCTTGCTCAACGAAATGGACTCAACACCGCATATTAAACGCCTAAGAATGTACCTGACTTGTAAGTATCTTAAAACCTATGGATTGCTATGTCTCCGAAAGAGAATCAAGCATGTGTACAGGGGCATAAACGCAGCAGTGATAGGATTGGAGAGGTTCGGTGAGCAAATGAAGACCCTTTGAAGTCATATTGCATGGTACCCATTCCACGGGTTTCAACTACCCAGGTTTAAGGTATTCTTCCTTCAGCTAAAACATGCATGTGGAACCCAAGTATAATCAACCATGTGAACGGGAGACGTGTTCAAATATGTCTCAGTTTTCCTCCCCTGGTACTCAGGTGCAACATTCCAGACGCTTTACTAACACTCTCCCGACTTGGAGAGTCGGTCCCTTTAAACTCCTGTTTGGCCCAGTTTGCAATTTCTGCGGAAGATGAACAGGAATAGCGAGAACCAATGAGAGACTAGCTGGAGGTGTCTGGACGGGCAAATTTAACTCTCATTTCCCACCAGGAAGAGGAATTAACCAAAGGCTCAGCGTGCCGTGCCGGAACCAGATTAGGGCCTGAAGCCATCATGCGGTGTTGCGGCCAGCTCAAAAGAAAGCGAGTTGAAGAAAGGAGCTCAGGGGCACTGTAATTCACAAACCTGCAGAGTTATAAATGACAGCTATCGTCCAAAAATAGACTGAAGTAAGGCTGCCAAGAGGACTTGAAAGTGGGGCAGAATTGCAGGAAACCGATTTCAGGAGGTAGACTGGAATTGCATTGAAAGCATAGGAAAAGAGGCAGAACGTCCACAATGATGCACTTGGCCAAAAAGGGCGTATGCGTTTTTTCCTGAATATATTCAGGAAAAAACGCATACGCCCTTTTTGGCCAACCAAGCAAGCTTGCAAAGGAAATCTGCACTACAATGAAGTCTCACTTCCCCCTGGTCAAAAGGGCCATCTGAAAAAAGTGTAAAATCCAGAAAGGCAGGACAGGCCATGGAGAACTGGGAGCCTTGTTATGCTGATGGGCGGGATGTAAATTGCCAACAGACACTTGGGAGAAGTGTATGGTGTTTCCTGAAACATCTAAAAAACAAAGCAACAGAGCCTAGGGCACTTCCACTTATGGTCCTATAGCTTAGAGAAATTAAAATCAAAAAGACACAGCCACCCCAAAGTTTGGAACTGCTCTGTTTACAAGAACCTCGTTTACAGTACAAGTTCAACATCGCAGAAAGTGAAAAATTGATAAAGAACTTGTGGTACTTACGTACAATGCAGTATCACTCAGCAATGAAATCTATGTCATCAGGCACGTAGCAGCATAATGAGTAGATTCAGGTACGATGATTCTAACTGAAATAAGTCACACAGAAAAAGAAACATCATAAGATATCACTAATACACGGAATGTAAACTTGGCTACACAGGAACTGAATTCCAAAACAGAACAGGTTCTCAAATTTAGAAAACCAACTTATGCTTGCTTAAGGGGAAAGGTGAGTTGGGTTGCTGCATAAAACCAGAGATTGAAATGAGCACAGATAAAGTTCCTTAAGCCAAATATGGAATAGACAAGAGCCACTCCTTGCTCAATGAAATGGACTCAACACCGCATATTAAACGCCTAAGAATGTACCTGACTAGTAAGTATCTTAAAACCTATGGATTGCTATGTCTCTGAAAGAGAATCAAGCATGTGTACAGGGGCATAAACGCAGCAGTGATAGGATTGGAGAGGTTCGGTGAGCAAATGAAGACCCTTTGAAGTCATATTGCATGGTACCCATTCCACGGGTCTCAACTCTCCAGGTTTAAGGTATTCTTCCTTCAGCTAAAACATGCATGTGGAACCCAAGTATGATCAACCATGTGAACGGGAGACGTGTTCAAATATGTCTCAGTTTTCCTCCCCTGGTACCCGGGTGCAACATTCCAGATGCTTTACTAACACTCTCCCCAATTGGAGAGTCAGCGCCTTTAACCTCCTGTTTGGCCCAGTTTGCAATTTCTGCGGAAGATGAACAGAAATAGCGAGAACCAATGAGAGACTAGCTGGAGGTGTCTGGACGGGCAAATTTAACTCTCATTTCCCACCAGGAAGAGGAAATAACCAAAGGCTCAGCGTGCCGTGCCGGAACCAGATTAGGGCCTGAAGCCAGCCTGCGGTGTTGCGGCCAGGTCACAAGAAAGCGAGTTGAAGAAAGGAGCTCAGGGGCACTGTAATTCACAAACCTGCAGAGTTATAAATGACAGCTATCGTCCAAAAATGGACTGAAGTAAGGCTGCCAAGAGGACTTGAAAGCGGGGCAGAATTGCAGGAAACCGATTTCAGGAGGTAGACTGGAATTGCATTGAAAGCATAGGAAAAGAGGCAGAACGTCCACAATGATGCACTTGGCCAAAAAGGGCGTATGCATTTTTTCCTGAATATATTCAGGAAAAAACGCATACGCCCTTTTTGGCCAACCAAGCAAGCTTGCAAAGGAAATCTGCACTACAATGAAGTCTCACTTCGCCCGGGTCAAAAGGGCCATCTGAAAAAAGTGTAAAATCCAGAAAGGCAGGACAGGCCATGGAGAACTGGGAGCCTTGTTATGCTGATGGGCGGGATGTAAATTGCCAACAACCACTCGGGAGAAGTGTATGGTGTTTCCTGAAACATCTAAAAAACAAAGCAACAGAACCTAGGGCACTTCCACTTATGGGCCTATAGCTTAGGGAAATTAAAATCAAAAAGACACAGCCACCCCAAAGTTTGGAACGGCTCTGTTTACAAGAACCTCGTTTACAGTACAAGTTCAACATCGCAGAAAGTGAAAAATGGAAAGAAGTTGTGGTATTTACTCACAAAGCAATATCACTCAGCAATGAAATCTGTGTCATCAGGCCCTTAGCAGCACAATGAGTGGATTCAGGTATGATGATTCTAACTGAAGTAAGTCACACAGAAAAAGAAACATCATAAGATATCAGTAATACACGGAATGTAAACTTGGCTACACAGGAACTGAATTACAGAACAGGACAGGGTCTCAAATTTAGAAAACCAACTTATGCTTGCTTAAGGGTAAAGGTGAGTTGGGGTGCTGCATAAACCAGAGATTGAAATGAGCACAGATAAAGTTCCTTAAGTCAAATATGGAATAGACAAGAGCTACTCCTTGCTCAACGAAATGGACTCAACACCGCATATTAAACGCCTAAGAATGTACCTGACTAGTAAGTATCTTAAAACCTATGGATTGCTATGTCTCCGAAAGAGAATCAAGCATGTGTACAGGGGCATAAACGCAGCAGTGATAGGATTGGAGAGGTTCGGTGAGCAAATGAAGACCCTTTGAAGTCATATTGCATGGTACCCATTCCACGGGTCTCAACTCTCCAGGTTTAAGGTATTCTTCCTTCAGCTAAAACATGCATGTGGAACCCAAGTATGATCAACCATGTGAACGGGAGACGTGTTCAAATATGTCTCAGTTTTCCTCCCCTGGTACTCGGGTGCAACATTCCAGATGCTTTACTAACACTCTCCCCAATTGGAGAGTCAGCGCCTTTAACCTCCTGTTTGGCCCAGTTTGCAATTTCTGCGGAAGATGAACAGAAATAGCGAGAACCAATGAGAGACTAGCTGGAGGTGTCTGGACGGGCAAATTTAACTCTCATTTCCCACCAGGAAGAGGAAATAACCAAAGGCTCAGCGTGCCGTGCCGGAACCAGATTAGGGCCTGAAGCCAGCCTGCGGTGTTGCGGCCAGGTCACAAGAAAGCGAGTTGAAGAAAGGAGCTCAGGGGCACTGTAATTCACAAACCTGCAGAGTTATAAATGACAGCTATCATCCAAAAATAGACTGAAGTAAAGCTGCCAAGAGGACTTGAAAGCGGGGCAGAATTGCAGGAAACCGATTTCAGGAGGTAGACTGGAATTGCATTGAAAGCATAGGAAAAGAGGCAGAACGTCCACAATGATGCACTTGGCCAAAAAGGGCGTATGCGTTTTTTCCTGAATATATTCAGGAAAAAACGCATACGCCCTTTTTGGCCAACCAAGCAAGCTTGCAAAGGAAATCTGCACTACAATGAAGTCTCACTTCCCACCGGTCAAAAGGGCCATCTGAAAAAAGTGTAAAATCCAGAAAGGCAGGACAGGCCATGGAGAACTGGGAGCCTTGTTATGCTGATGGGCGGGATTTAAATTGCCAACAACCACTCGGGAGAAGTGTATGGTGTTTCCTGAAACATCTAAAAAACAAAGCAACAGAACCTAGGGCACTTCCACTTATGGTCCTATAGCTTAGGGAAATTAAAATCAAAAACACACAGCCACCCCAAAGTTTGGAACGGCTCTGTTTACAAGAACCTCGTTTACAGTACAAGTTCAACATCGCAGAAAGTAAAAAATGGATAAAGAAGTTGTGGTATTTACTTACACAGCAATATCACTCAGCAATGAAATCTGTGTCATCAGGCCCTTAGCAGCACAATGAGTGGATTCAGGTATGATGATTCTAACTGAAGTAAGTCACACAGAAAAAGAAACATCATAAGATATCAGTAATACACGGAACGTAAACTTGGCTACACAGGAACTGAATTACAGAACAGAACAGGGTCTCAAATTTAGAAAACCAACTTATTCTTGCTTAAGGGTAAAGGTGAGTTGGGGTGCTGCATAAAATCAGAGATTGAAATGAGCACAGATAAAGTTCCTTAAGTCAAATATGGAATAGACAAGAGCTACTCCTTGCTCAACGAAATGGACTCAACACCGCATATTAAACGCCTAAGAATGTGCCTGACTGGTAAGTATCTTAAAACCTATGGATTGCTATGTCTCCGAAAGAGAATCAAGCATGTGTACAGGGGCATAAACGCAGCAGTGATAGGATTGGAGAGGTTCGGTGAGCAAATGAAGACCCTTTGAAGTCATATTGCATGGTACCCATTACACGGGTCTTAACTCTCCAGGTTTAAGGTATTCTTCCTTCAGCTAAAACATGCATGTGGAACCCAAGTATGATCAACCATGTGAACGGGAGACGTGTTCAAATACGTCTCAGTTTTCCTCCCCTGGTACTCGGGTGCAACATTCCAGACGCTTTACTAACACTCTCCCCACTTGGAGAGTCAGCGCCTTTAACCTCCTGTTTGGCCCAGTTTGCAATTTCTGCGGAAGATGAACAGGAATAGCGAGAACCAATGAGAGACTAGCTGGAGGTGTCTGGACGGGCAAATTTAACTCTCATTTCCCACCAGGAAGAGGATATAACCGAAGGCTCAGCGTGCGTTGCCGGAACCAGATTAGGGCCTGAAGCCATCCTGCGGTGTTGCGGCCAGGTCACAAGAAAGCAAGTTGAAGAAAGGAGCTCAGGGGCACTGTAATTCTCAAACCTGCAGAGTTATAAATGACAGTTATCGTCCAAAAATAGACTGAAGTAAGGCTGCCAAGAGGACTTGAAAGCGGGGCAGAATTGCAGGAAACCGATTTCAGGAGGTAGACTGGAATTGCATTGAAAGCATAGGAAAAGAGGCAGAACGTCCACAATGATGCACTTGGCCAAAAAGGGCGTATGCGTTTTTTCCTGAATATATTCAGGAAAAAACGCATACGCCCTTTTTGGCCAACCAAGCAAGCTTGCAAAGGAAATCTGCACTACAATGAAGTCTCACTTCCCCCCGGTCAAAAGGGCCATCTGAAAAAAGTGTAAAATCCAGAAAGGCAGGACAGGCCATGGAGAACTGGGAGCCTTGTTATGCTGATGGGCGGGATGTAAATTGCCAACAGACACTCGGGAGAAGTGTATGGTGTTTCCTGAAACATCTAAAAAACAAAGCAACAGAGGCTAGGGCACTGCCACTTATGGTCTTATAGCTTAGGGAAATTAAAATCAAAAAGACACAGCCACCCCAAAGTTTGGGACGCCTCTGTTTACAAGAACCTCGTTTACAGTACAAGTTCAACATCGCAGAAAGTGAAAAATGGATAAAGAAGTTGTGGTATTTACTTACAAAGCAATATCACTCAGCAATGAAATCTGTGTCATCAGGCCCTTAGCAGCACAATGAGTGGATTCAGGTATGATGATTCTAACTGAAATAAGTCACACAGAAAAAGAAACATCATAAGATATCAGTAATACACGGAATGTAAACTTGGCTACACAGGAACTGAATTACAGAACAAAACAGGGTCTCAAATTTAGAAAACCAACTTATTCTTGCTTAAGGGTAAAGGTGAGTTAGGGTGCAGCATAAAACCAGAGACTGAAATGAGCACAGATAAAGTTCCTTAAGCCAAATATGGAATAGACAAGAGCTACTCCTTGCTCAACAAAATGGACTCAACACCGCATATTAAACGCCTAAGAATGTACCTGACTAGTAAGTATCGTAAAACCTATGGATTTCTATGTCTCCAAAAGAGAATCAAGCATGTGTACAGGGGCATAAACACAGCAGTGATAGGATTGGAGAGGTTCGGTGAGCAAATGAAGACCCTTTGAAGTCATACTGCATGGTACCCATTACACGGGTCTCAACTCTCCAGGTTTAAGGTATTCTTCCTTCAGCTAAAACATGCATGTGGAACCCAAGTATGATCAACCATGTGAACGGGAGACGTGTTCAAATATGTCTCAGTTTTCCTCCCCTGGTACTCGGGTGCAACATTCCAGACGCTTTACTAACACTCTCCCCACTTGGAGAGTCAGCGCCTTTAACCTCCTGTTTGGCCCAGTTTTGCAATTTCTGCGGAAGATGAACAGGAATAGCGAGAACCAATGAGAGACTAGCTGGAGGTGTTTGGACGGGCAAATTTAACTCTCATTTCCCACCAGGAAGAGGAAATAACCAAAGGCTCAGCGTGCCGTGCCGGAACCAGATTAGGGCCTGAAGCCATCCTGCGGTGTTGCGGCCAGGTCACAAGAAAGCAAGTTGAAGAAAGGAGCTCAGGGGCACTGTAATTCACAAACCTGCAGAGTTATAAATGACAGCTATCGTCCAAAAATGGACTGAAGTAAGGCTGCCAAGAGGACTTGAAAGCGGGGCAGAATTGCAGGAAACCGATTTCAGGAGGTAGACTGGAATTGCATTGAAAGCATAGGAAAAGAGGCAGAACGTCCACAATGATGCACTTGGCCAAAAAGGGCGTATGCGTTTTTTCCTGAATATATTCAGGAAAAAACGCATACGCCCTTTTTGGCCAACCAAGCAAGCTTGCAAAGGAAATCTGCACTACAATGAAGTCTCACTTCGCCCCGGTCAAAAGGGCCATCTGAAAAAAGTGTAAAATCCAGAAAGGCAGGACAGGCCATGGAGAACTGGGAGCCTTGTTATGCTGATGGGCGGGATGTAAATTGCCAACAACCACTCGGGAGAAGTGTATGGTGTTTCCTGAAACATCTAAAAAACAAAGCAACAGAACCTAGGGCACTTCCACTTATGGGCCTATAGCTTAGGGAAATTAAAATCAAAAAGACACAGCCACCCCAAAGTTTGGAACGGCTCTGTTTACAAGAACCTCGTTTACAGTACAAGTTCAACATCGCAGAAAGTGAAAAATGGAAAGAAGTTGTGGTATTTACTCACAAAGCAATATCACTCAGCAATGAAATCTGTGTCATCAGGCCCTTAGCAGCACAATGAGTGGATTCAGGTATGATGATTCTAACTGAAGTAAGTCACACAGAAAAAGAAACATCATAAGATATCAGTAATACACGGAATGTAAACTTGGCTACACAGGAACTGAATTACAGAACAGGACAGGGTCTCAAATTTAGAAAACCAACTTATGCTTGCTTAAGGGTAAAGGTGAGTTGGGGTGCTGCATAAACCAGAGATTGAAATGAGCACAGATAAAGTTCCTTAAGTCAAATATGGAATAGACAAGAGCTACTCCTTGCTCAACGAAATGGACTCAACACCGCATATTAAACGCCTAAGAATGTACCTGACTAGTAAGTATCTTAAAACCTATGGATTGCTATGTCTCCGAAAGAGAATCAAGCATGTGTACAGGGGCATAAACGCAGCAGTGATAGGATTGGAGAGGTTCGGTGAGCAAATGAAGACCCTTTGAAGTCATATTGCATGGTACCCATTCCACGGGTCTCAACTCTCCAGGTTTAAGGTATTCTTCCTTCAGCTAAAACATGCATGTGGAACCCAAGTATGATCAACCATGTGAACGGGAGACGTGTTCAAATATGTCTCAGTTTTCCTCCCCTGGTACTCGGGTGCAACATTCCAGATGCTTTACTAACACTCTCCCCAATTGGAGAGTCAGCGCCTTTAACCTCCTGTTTGGCCCAGTTTGCAATTTCTGCGGAAGATGAACAGAAATAGCGAGAACCAATGAGAGACTAGCTGGAGGTGTCTGGACGGGCAAATTTAACTCTCATTTCCCACCAGGAAGAGGAAATAACCAAAGGCTCAGCGTGCCGTGCCGGAACCAGATTAGGGCCTGAAGCCAGCCTGCGGTGTTGCGGCCAGGTCACAAGAAAGCGAGTTGAAGAAAGGAGCTCAGGGGCACTGTAATTCACAAACCTGCAGAGTTATAAATGACAGCTATCATCCAAAAATAGACTGAAGTAAGGCTGCCAAGAGGACTTGAAAGCGGGGCAGAATTGCAGGAAACCGATTTCAGGAGGTAGACTGGAATTGCATTGAAAGCATAGGAAAAGAGGCAGAACGTCCACAATGATGCACTTGGCCAAAAAGGGCGTATGCGTTTTTTCCTGAATATATTCAGGAAAAAACGCATACGCCCTTTTTGGCCAACCAAGCAAGCTTGCAAAGAAATCTGCACTACAATGAAGTCTCACTTCCCACCGGTCAAAAGGGCCATCTGAAAAAAGTGTAAAATCCAGAAAGGCAGGACAGGCCATGGAGAACTGGGAGCCTTGTTATGCTGATGGGCGGGATGTAAATTGCCAACAACCACTCGGGAGAAGTGTATGGTGTTTCCTGAAACATCTAAAAAACAAAGCAACAGAACCTAGGGCACTTCCACTTATGGTCCTATAGCTTAGGGAAATTAAAATCAAAAACACACAGCCACCCCAAAGTTTGGAACGGCTCTGTTTACAAGAACCTCGTTTACAGTACAAGTTCAACATCGCAGAAAGTAAAAAATGGATAAAGAAGTTGTGGTATTTACTTACACAGCAATATCACTCAGCAATGAAATCTGTGTCATCAGGCCCTTAGCAGCACAATGAGTGGATTCAGGTATGATGATTCTAACTGAAGTAAGTCACACAGAAAAAGAAACATCATAAGATATCAGTAATACACGGAATGTAAACTTGGCTACACAGGAACTGAATTACAGAACAGAACAGGGTCTCAAATTTAGAAAACCAACTTATTCTTGCTTAAGGGTAAAGGTGAGTTAGGGTGCAGCATAAAACCAGAGACTGAAATGAGCACAGATAAAGTTCCTTAAGCCAAATATGGAATAGACAAGAGCTACTCCTTGCTCAACAAAATGGACTCAACACCGCATATTAAACGCCTAAGAATGTACCTGACTAGTAAGTATCGTAAAACCTATGGATTTCTATGTCTCCAAAAGAGAATCAAGCATGTGTACAGGGGCATAAACACAGCAGTGATAGGATTGGAGAGGTTCGGTGAGCAAATGAAGACCCTTTGAAGTCATACTGCATGGTACCCATTACACGGGTCTCAACTCTCCAGTTTTAAGGTATTCTTCCTTCAGCTAAAACATGCATGTGGAACCCAAGTATGATCAACCATGTGAACGGGAGACGTGTTCAAATATGTCTCAGTTTTCCTCCCCTGGTACTCGGGTGCAACATTCCAGACGCTTTACTAACACTCTCCTCACTTGGAGAGTCAGCGCCTTTAACCTCCTGTTTGGCTCACTTTGCAATTTCTGCGGAAGATGAACAGGAATAAAAAACGCATACGCCCTTTTTGGCCAACCAAGCAAGCTTGCAAAGGAAATCTGCACTACAATGAAGTCTCACTTCCCCCCGGTCAAAAGGGCCATCTGAAAAAAGTGTAAAATCCAGAAAGGCAGGACAGGCCATGGAGAACTGGGAGCCTTGTTATGCTGATGGGTGGGATGTAAATTGCCAACAACCACTCGGGAGAAGTGTATGGTGTTTCCTGAAACATCTAAAAAACAAAGCAACAGAACCTAGGGCACTTCCACTTATGGTCCTATAGCTTAGGGAAATTAAAATCAAAAAGACACAGCCACCCCAAAGTTTGGAACGGCTCTGTTTACAAGAACCTCGTTTACAGTACAAGTTCAACATCGCAGAAAGTGAAAAATGGATAAAGAAGTTGTGGTATTTACTTACAAAGCAATATCACTCAGCAATGAAATCTATGTCATCAGGCCCTTAGCATCACAATGAGTGGATTCAGGTATGATGATTCTAACTGAAATAAGTCACACAGAAAAAGAAACATCATAAGATATCAGTAATACACGGAATGTAAACTTGGCTACACAGGAACTGAATTACAGAACAGAACAGGGTCTCAAATTTAGAATACCAACTTATGCTTGCTTAAGGGTAAAGGTGAGTTGGGGTGCTGCATAAAACCAGAGATTGAAATGAGCACAGATAAAGTTCCTTAAGTCAAATATGGAATAGACAAGAGCTACTCCTTGCTCAACGAAATGGACTCAACACCGCATATTAAACGCCTAAGAATGTACCTGACTAGTAAGTATCGTAAAACCTATGGATTGCTATGTCTCCAAAAGAGAATCAAGCATGTGTACAGGGGCATAAACGCAGCAGTGATAGGATTGGAGAGGTTCGGTGAGCAAATGAAGACCCTTTGAAGTCATATTGCATGGTACCCATTCCACGGGTCTCAACTCTCCAGTTTTAAGGTATTCTTCCTTCAGCTAAAACATGCATGTGGAACCCAAGTATGATCAACCATGTGAACGGGAGACGTGTTCAAATATGTCTCAGTTTTCCTCCCCTGGTACTCGGGTGCAACATTCCAGACGCTTTACTAACACTCTCCCCACTTGGAGAGTCAGCGCCTTTAACCTCCTGTTTGGCCCAGTTTGCAATTTCTGCGGAAGATGAACAGGAATAGCGAGAACCAATGAGAGACTAGCTGGAGGTGTCTGGACGGGCAAATTTAACTCTCATTTCCCACCAGGAAGAGGAAATAACCAAAGGCTCAGCGTGCCGTGCCGGAACCAGATTAGGACCTGAAGCCAGCCTGCGGTGTTGCGGCCAGGTCACAAGAAAACGAGTTGAAGAAAGGAGCTCAGGGGCACTGTAATTCACAAACCTGCAGAGTTATAAATGACAGCTATCGTCCAAAAATAGACTGAAGTAAGGCTGCCAAGAGGACTTGAAAGCGGGGCAGAATTGCAGGAAACCGATTTCAGGAGGTAGACTGGAATTGCATTGAAAGCATAGGAAAAGAGGCAGAACGTCCACAATGATGCACTTGGCCAAAAAGGGCGTATGCGTTTTTTCCTGAATATATTCAGGAAAAAACGCATACGCCCTTTTTGGCCAACCAAGCAAGCTTGCAAAGGAAATCTGCACTACAATGAAGTCTCACTTCCCCCCGGTCAAAAGGGCCATCTGAAAAAAGTGTAAAATCCAGAAAGGCAGGACAGGCCATGGAGAACTGGGAGCCTTGTTATGCTGATGGGCGGGATGTAAATTGCCAACAGACACTTGGGAGAAGTGTATGGTGTTTCCTGAAACATCTAAAAAACAAAGCAACAGAGCCTAGGGCACTTCCACTTATGGTCCTATAGCTTAGGGAAATTAAAATCAAAAAGACACAGCCACCCCAAAGTTTGGAACGGCTCTGTTTACAAGAACCTCGTTTACAGTACAAGTTCAACATCACAGAAAGTGAAAAATGGATAAAGAAGTTGTGGTATTCACTTACAAAGCAATATCACTCAGCAATGAAATCTATGTCATCAGGCCCTTAGCAGCACAATGAGTGGATTCAGGTATGATGATTCTAACTGAAATAAGTCACACAGAAAAAGAAACATCATAAGATATCAGTAATACACGGAATGGAAACTTGGCTACACAGGAACTGAATTACAGAACAGAACAGGGTCTCAAATTTAGAAAAACAACTTATGCTTGCTTAAGGGTAAAGGTGAGTTGGGGTGCTGCATAAAACCAGAGATTGAAATGAGCACAGATAAAGTTCCTTAAGCCAAATATGGAATAGACAAGAGCTACTCCTTGCTCAACGAAATGGACTCAACACCGCATATTAAACGCCTAAGAATGTACCTGACTTGTAAGTATCTTAAAACCTATGGATTGCTATGTCTCCGAAAGAGAATCAAGCATGTGTACAGGGGCATAAACACAGCAGTGATAGGATTGGAGAGGTTCGGTGAGCAAATGAAGACCCTTTGAAGTCATATTGCATGGTACCCATTCCACGGGTTTCAACTACCCAGGTTTAAGGTATTCTTCCTTCAGCTAAAACATGCATGTGGAACCTAGAGTATGATCAACCATGTGATCGGGAGACGTGTTCAAATATGTCTCAGTTTTCCTCCCCTGGTACTCGGGTGCAACATTCCAGACGCTTTACTAACACTCTCCCCACTTGGAGAGTCAGTCCCTTTACCTCCTGTTTGGCCCAGTTTGCAATTTCTGCGGAAGATGAACAGGAATAGCGAGAACCAATGAGAGGCTAGCTGGAGGTGTCTGGACGGGCAAATTTAACTCTCATTTCCCACCAGGAAGAGGAATTAACCAAAGGCTCAGCATGCCGGGCCGGAACCAGATTAGGGCCTGAAGCCATCCTGCGGTGTTGCGGCCAGGTCACAAGAAAGCGAGTTGAAGAAAGGAGCTCAGGGGCACTGTAATTCACAAACCTGCAGAGTTATAAATGACAGCTATCGTCCAAAAATAGACTGAAGTAAGGCTGCCAAGAGGACTTGAAAGCGGGGCAGAATTGCAGGAAACCGATTTCAGGAGGTAGACTGGAATTGCATTGAAAGCATAGGAAAAGAGGCAGAACGTCCACAATGATGCACTTGGCCAAAAAGGGCGTATGCGTTTTTTCCTGAATATATTCAGGAAAAAACGCATACGCCCTTTTTGGCCAACCAAGCAAGCTTGCAAAGGAAATCTGCACTACAATGAAGTCTCACTTCCCCCCGGTCAAAAGGGCCATCTGAAAAAAGTGTAAAATCCAGAAAGGCAGGACAGGCCATGGAGAACTGGGAGCCTTGTTCTGCTGATGGGCGGGATGTAAATTGCCAACAGACACTCGGGAGAAGTGTATGGTGTTTCCTGAAACATCTAAAAAACAAAGCAACAGAGCCTAGGGCACTTCCACTTATGGTCCTATAGCTTATGGAAATTAAAATCAAAAAGACACAGCCACCCCAAAGTTTGGGACGCCTCTGTTTACAACAACCTCGTTTACAGTACAAGTTCAACATCGCAGAAAGTGAAAAATGGATAAAGAAGTTGTGGTATTTACTTACAAAGCAATATCACTCAGCAATGAAATCTATGTCATCAGGCCCTTAGCATCACAATGAGTGGATTCAGGTATGATGATTCTAACTGAAATAAGTCACATAGAAAAAGAAACATCATAAGATATCAGTAATACACGGAATGGAAACTTGGCTACACAGGAACTGAATTACAGAACAGAACAGGGTCTCAAATTTAGAAAACCAACTTATGCTTGCTTAAGGGTAAAGGTGAGTTGGGGTGCTGCATAAAACCAGAGATTGAAATGAGCACAGATAAAGTTCCTTAAGTCAAATATGGAATAGACAAGAGCTACTCCTTGCTCAACGAAATGGACTCAACACCGCATATTAAACGCCTAAGAATGTACCTGACTAGTAAGTATCGTAAAACCTATGGATTGCTATGTCTCCAAAAGAGAATCAAGCATGTGTACAGGGCCATAAACGCAGCAGTGATAGGATTGGAGAGGTTCGGTGAGCAAATGAAGACCCTTTGAAGTCATATTGCATGGTACCCATTCCACGGGTCTCAACTCTCCAGGTTTAAGGTATTCTTCCTTCAGCTAAAACATGCATGTGGAACCTAGAGTATGATCAACCATGTGATCGGGAGACGTGTTCAAATATGTTTCAGTTTTCCTCCCCTGGTACTCGGGTGCAACATTCCAGACGCTTTACTAACACTCTCCCCACTTGGAGAGTCAGTCCCTTTAACCTCCTGTTTGGCCCAGTTTGGAATTTCTGCGGAAGATGAACAGGAATAGCGAGAACCAATGAGAGGCTAGCTGGAGGTGTCTGGACGGGCAAATTTAACTCTCATTTCCCACCAGGAAGAGGAATTAACCAAAGGCTCAGCATGCCGGGCCGGAACCAGATTAGGGCCTGAAGCCATCCTGCGGTGTTGCGGCCAGGTCACAAGAAAGCGAGTTGAAGAAAGGAGCTCAGGGGCACTGTAATTCACAAACCTGCAGAGTTATAAATGACAGCTATCGTCCAAAAATAGACTGAAGTAAGGCTGCCAAGAGGACTTGAAAGCGGGGCAGAATTGCAGGAAACCGATTTCAGGAGGTAGACTGGAATTGCATTGAAAGCATAGGAAAAGAGGCAGAACGTCCACAATGATGCACTTGGCCAAAAAGGGCATATGCGTTTTTTCCTGAATATATTCAGGAAAAAACGCATACGCCCTTTTTGGCCAACCAAGCAAGCTTGCAAAGGAAATCTGCACTACAATGAAGTCTCACTTCCCCCCGGTCAAAAGGGCCATCTGAAAAAAGTGTAAAATCCAGAAAGGCAACAGGCCGTTGAGAACTGGGAGCCTTGTTATGCTGATGGGCAGGATGTAAATTGCCAACAACCACTCGGGAGAAGTGTATGGTGTTTCCTGAAACATCTAAAAAACAAAGCAACAGAACCTAGGGCACTTCCACTTATGGTCCTATAGCTTAGGGAAATTAAAATCAAAAAGACACAGCCACCCCAAAGTTTGGAACGGCTCTGTTTACAAGAACCTCGTTTACAGTACAAGTTCAACATCGCAGAAAGTGAAAAATGGATAAAGAAGTTGTGGTATTTACTTACAAAGCAATATCACTCAGCAATGAAATCTATGTCATCAGGCCCTTAGCATCACAATGAGTGGATTCAGGTATGATGATTCTAACTGAAATAAGTCACATAGAAAAAGAAACATCATAAGATATCAGTAATACACGGAATGTAAACTTGGCTACACAGGAACTGAATTACAGAACAGAACAGGGTCTCAAATTTAGAAAAACAACTTATGCTTGCTTAAGGGTAAAGGTGAGTTGGGGTGCTGCATAAAACCAGAGATTGAAATGAGCACAGATAAAGTTCCTTAAGTCAAATATGGAATAGACAAGAGCTACTCCTTGCTCAACGAAATGGACTCAACACCGCATATTAAACGCCTAAGAATGTACCTGACTAGTAAGTATCGTAAAACCTATGGATTGCTATGTCTCCAAAAGAGAATCAAGCATGTGTACAGGGGCATAAACGCAGCAGTGATAGGATTGGAGAGGTTCGGTGAGCAAATGAAGACCCTTTGAAGTCATATTGCATGGTACCCATTCCACGGGTCTCAACTCTCCAGGTTTAAGGTATTCTTCCTTCAGCTAAAACATGCATGTGGAACCTAGAGTATGATCAACCATGTGATCGGGAGACGTGTTCAAATATGTTTCAGTTTTCCTCCCCTGGTACTCGGGTGCAACATTCCAGACGCTTTACTAACACTCTCCCCACTTGGAGAGTCAGTCCCTTTAACCTCCTGTTTGGCCCAGTTTGCAATTTCTGCGGAAGATGAACAGGAATAGCGAGAACCAATGAGAGGCTAGCTGGAGGTGTCTGGACTGGCAAATTTAACTCTCATTTCCCACCAGGAAGAGGAATTAACCAAAGGCTCAGCATGCCGGGCCGGAACCAGATTAGGGCCTGAAGCCATCCTGCGGTGTTGCGGCCAGGTCACAAGAAAGCGAGTTGAAGAAAGGAGCTCAGGGGCACTGTAATTCACAAACCTGCAGAGTTATAAATGACAGCTATCGTCCAAAAATAGACTGAAGTAAGGCTGCCAAGAGGACTTGAAAGCGGGGCAGAATTGCAGGAAACCGATTTCAGGAGGTAGACTGGAATTGCATTGAAAGCATAGGAAAAGAGGCAGAACGTCCACAATGATGCACTTGGCCAAAAAGGGCATATGCGTTTTTTCCTGAATATATTCAGGAAAAAACGCATACGCGCTTTTTGGCCAACCAAGCAAGCTTGCAAAGGAAATCTGCACTACAATGAAGTCTCACTTCCCCCCGGTCAAAAGGGCCATCTGAAAAAAGTGTAAAATCCAGAAAGGCAGGACAGGCCATGGAGAACTGGGAGCCTTGTTATGCTGATGGGCGGGATGTAAATTGCCAACAACCACTCGGGAGAAGTGTATGGTGTTTCCTGAAACATCTAAAAAACAAAGCAACAGAGCCTAGAGCACTTCCACTTATGGTCCTATAGCTTAGGGAAATTAAAATCAAAAAGACACAGCCACCCCAAAGTTTGGGACGCCTCTGTTTACAAGAACCTCGTTTGCAGTACAAGTTCAACATCGCAGAAAGTGAAAAATGGATAAAGAAGTTGTGGTATTTACTTACAAAGCAATATCACTCAGCAATGAAATCTATGTCATCAGGCCCTTAGCATCACAATGAGTGGATTCAGGTATGGTGATTCTAACTGAAATAAGTCACACAGAAAAAGAAACATCATAAGATATCAGTAATACACGGAATGTAAACTTGGCTACACAGGAACTGAATTACAGAACAGAACAGGGTCTCAAATTTAGAAAACCAACTTATGCTTGCTTAAGGGGAAAGGTGAGTTGGGGTGCTGCATAAAACCAGAGATTGAAATGAGCACAGATAAAGTTCCTTAAGTCAAATATGGAATAGACAAGAGCTACTCCTTGCTCAACGAAATGGACTCAACACCGCATATTAAACGCCTAAGAATGTACCTGACTAGTAAGTATCTTAAAACCTATGGATTGCTATGTCTCCGAAAGAGAATCAAGCATGTGTACAGGGGCATAAACGCAGCAGTGATAGGATTGGAGAGGTTCGGTGAGCAAATGAAGACCCTTTGAAGTCATATTGCATGGTACCCATTCCACGGGTTTCAACTACCCAGGTTTTAGGTATTCTTCCTTCAGCTAAAACATGCATGTGGAACCCAGAGTATGATCAACCGTGTGATCGGAAGACGTGTTCAAATATGTCTCAGTTTTCCTCCCCTGGTACTCGGGTGCAACATTCCAGACGCTTGACTAACACTCTCCCCACTTGGAGAGTCAGTGCCTTTAACCTCCTGTTTGGCACAGTTTGCAATTTCTGCGGAAGATGAACAGGATTAGCGAGAACCAATGAGAGGCTAGCTGGAGGTGTCTGGACGGGCAAATTTAACTCTCATTTCCCACCAGGAAGAGGAAATAACCAAAAGCTCAGCGTGCCGTACCGGAACCAGATTAGGGCCTGAAGCCATCCTGCGGTGTTGCGGCCAGCTCAAATGAAAGCGAGTTGAAGAAAGGAGCTCAGGGGCACTGTAATTCACAAACCTGCAGAGTTATAAATGACAGCTATCGTCCAAAAATAGACTGAAGTAAGGCTGCCAAGAGGACTTGAAAGCGGGGCAGAATTGCAGGAAACCGATTTCAGGAGGTAGACTGGAATTGCATTGAAAGCATAGGAAAAGAGGCAGAACGTCCACAATGATGCACTTGGCCAAAAAGGGCGTATGCGTTTTTTCCTGAATATATTCAGGAAAAAACGCATACGCCCTTTTTGGCCAACCAAGCAAGCTTGCAAAGGAAATCTGCACTACAATGAAGTCTCACTTCCCCCTGGTCAAAAGGGCCATCTGAAAAAAGTGTAAAATCCAGAAAGGCAGGACAGGCCATGGAGAACTGGGAGCCTTGTTATGCTGATGGGCGGGATGTAAATTGCCAACAACCACTCGGGAGAAGTGTATGGTGTTTCCTGAAACATCTAAAAAACAAAGCAACAGAACCTAGGGCACTTCCACTTATGGTCCTATAGCTTAGGGAAATTAAAATCAAAAACACACAGCCAACCCAAAGTTTGGAACGGCTCTGTTTACAAGAACCTCGTTTACAGTACAAGTTCAACATCGCAGAAAGTGAAAAATGGATAAAGAAGTTGTGGTATTTACTTACAAAGCAATATCACTCAGCAATGAAATCTGTGTCATCAGGCCCTTAGCAGCACAATGAGTGGATTCAGGTATGATGATTCTAACTGAAGTAAGTCACACAGAAAAAGAAACATCATAAGATATCAGTAATACACGGAATGTAAACTTGGCTACACAGGAACTGAATTACAGAACAGAACAGGGTCTCAAATTTAGAAAACCAACTTATGCTTGCTTAAGGGGAAAGGTGAGTTGGGGTGCTGCATAAAACCAGAGATTGAAATGAGCACAGATAAAGTTCCTTAAGTCAAATATGGAATAGACAAGAGCTACTCCTTGCTCAACGAAATGGACTCAACATCGCATATTAAACACCTAAGAATGTACCTGACTAGTAAGTATCTTAAAACATATGGATTGCTATGTCTCCGAAAGAGAATCAAGCATGTGTACAGGGGCATAAATGCAGCAGTGATAGGATTGGAGAGGTTCGGTGAGCAAATGAAGACCCTTTGAAGTCATATTGCATGGTACCCATTACACGGGTCTTAACTCTCCAGGTTTAAGGTATTCTTCCTTCAGCTAAAACATGCATGTGGAACCCAAGTATGATCAACCATGTGAACGGGAGACGTGTTCAAATATGTCTCAGTTTTCCTCCCCTGGTACTCGGGTGCAACATTCCAGATGCTTTACTAACACTCTCCCGACTTGGAGAGTCAGTCCCTTTAACCTCCTATTTGGCCCAGTTTGCAATTTCTGCGGAAGATGAACAGGAATAGCGAGAACCAATGAGAGACTAGCTGGAGGTGTCTGAATGGGCAAATTTAACTCTCATTTCCCACCAGGAAGAGGAATTAACCAAAGGCTCAGCATGCCGGGCCGGAGCCAGATTAGGGCCTGAAGCCATCCTGCGGTGTTGCGGCCAGGTCACAAGAAAGCGAGTTGAAGAAAGGAGCTCAGGGGCACTGTAATTCACAAACCTGCAGAGTTATAAATGACAGCTATCGTCCAAAAATAGACTGAAGTAAGGCTGCCAAGAGGACTTGAAAGCGGGGCAGAATTGCAGGAAACCGATTTCAGGAGGTAGACTGGAATTGCATTGAAAGCATAGGAAAAGAGGCAGAACGTCCACAATGATGCACTTGGCCAAAAAGGGCGTATGCGTTTTTTCCTGAATATATTCAGGAAAAAATGCATACGCCCTTTTTGGCCAACCAAGCAAGCTTGCAAAGGAAATCTGCACTACAATGAAGTCTCACTTCCCCCCGGTCAAAAGGGCCATCTGAAAAAAGTGTAAAATCCAGAAAGGCAACAGGCCATTGAGAACTGGGAGCCTTGTTATGCTGATGGGCGGGATGTAAATTGCCAACAACCACTCGGGAGACGCGTATGGTGTTTCCTGAAACATCTAAAAAACAAAGCAACAGAGCCTAGGGCACTTCCACTTATGGTCCTATAGCTTAGGGAAATTAAAATCAAAAAGACACAGCCACCCCAAAGTTTGGAACGGCTCTGTTTACAAGAACCTCGTTTACAGTACAAGTTCAACATCGCAGAAAGTGAAAAATGGATAAAGAACTTGTGGTACTTACGTACAATGCAGTATCACTCAGCAATGAAATCTATGTCATCAGGCCCGTAGCAGCATAATGAGTAGATTCAGGTACGATGATTCTAACTGAAATAAGTCACACAGAAAGAGAAACATCATAAGATATCACTAATACACGGAATGTAAACTTGGCTACACAGGAATTGAATTCCAAAACAGAACAGGTTCTCAAATTTAGAAAACCAACTTATGCTTGCTTAAGGGGAAAGGTGAGTTGGGTTGCTGCATAAAACCAGAGATTGAAATGAGCACAGATAAAGTTCCTTAAGTCAAATATGGAATAGACAAGAGCTACACCTTGCTCAACGAAATGGACTCAACACCGCATATTAAACGCCTAAGAATGTACCTGACTAGTAAGTATCTTAAAACCTATGGATTGCTATGTCTCTGAAAGAGAATCAAGCATGCGTACAGGGGCATAAACGCAGCAGTGATAGGATTGGAGAGGTTCGGTGAGCAAATGAAGACCCTTTGAAGTCATATTGCATGGTACCCATTACACGGGTCTTAACTCTCCAGGTTTAAGGTATTCTTCCTTCAGCGAAAACATGCATGTGGAACCCAAGTATGATCAACCATGTGAACGGGAGACGTGTTCAAATATGTCTCAGTTTTCCTCCCCTGGTACTCGGGTGCAACATTCCAGACACTTTACTAACACTCTCCCCACTTGGAGAGTCAGCGCCTTTAACCTCCTGTTTGGCCCAGTTTGCAATTTCTGCGGAAGATGAACAGGAATAGCGAGAACCAAGGAGAGACTAGCTGGAGGTGTCTGGACAGGCAAATTTAACTCTCATTTCCCACCAGGAAGAGGAAATAACCAAAGGCTCAGCGTGCCGTGCCGGAACCAGATTAGGGCCTGAAGCCATCCTGCGGTGTTGCGGCCAGGTCACAAGAAAGCGAGTTGAAGAAAGGAGCTCAGGGGCACTGTAATTCACAAACCTGCAGAGTTATAAATGGCAGCTATTGTCCAAAAATAGACTGAAGTAAGGCTGCCAAGAGGACTTGAAAGCGGGGCAGAATTGCAGGAAACCGATTTCAGGAGGTAGACTGGAATTGCATTGAAAGCATAGGAAAAGAGGCAGAACGTCCACAATGATGCACTTGGCCAAAAAGGGCGTATGCGTTTTTTCCTGAATATATGCAGGAAAACACGCATACGCACTTTTTGGCCAACCAAGCAAGCTTGCAAAGGAAATCTGCACTACAATGAAGTCTCACTTCCCCCCGGTCAAAAGGGCCATCTGAAAAAAGTGTAAAATCCAGAAAGGCAGGACAGGCCATGGAGAACGGGGAGCCTTGTTATGCTGATGGGCGGGATGTAAATTGCCAACAACCACTCGGGAGAAGTGTATGGTGTTTCCTGAAACATCTAAAAAACAAACAACAGAGCCTAGGGCACTTCCACTTATGGTCCTATAGCTTAGGGAAATTAAAATGAAAAAGACACAGCCACCCCAAAGTTTGGGACACCTCCGTTTACAAGAACCTCGTTTACGGTACAAGTTCAATATCACAGAAAGTGAAAAATGGATAAAGAACTTGTGGTACTTACGTACAATGCAGTATCACTCAGCAATGAAATCTGTGTCATCAGGCCCGTAGCAGCATAATGAGTGGATTCAGGTACGATGATTCTAACTGAAATAAGTCACACAGAAAAAGAAACATCATAAGATATCACTAATACACGGAATGTAAACTTGGCTACACAGGAACTGCATTCCAAAACAGAACAGGGTCTCAAATTTAGAAAACCAACTTATGCTTGCTTAAGGGTAAAGGTGAGTTGGGGTGCTGCATAAAACCAGAGATTGAAATGAGCACAGATAAAGTTCCTTAAGTCAAATATGGAATAGACAAGAGCTACTCCTTGCTCAACGAAATGGATTCAACACCGCATATTAAACGCCTAAGAATGTACCTGACTAGTAAGTATCTTAAAACCTATGGATTGCTATGTTTCCGAAAGAGAATCAAGCATGTGTACAGGGGCATAAACGCAGCAGTGATAGGATTGGAGAGGTTCGGTGAGCAAATGAAGACCCTTTGAAGTCATATTGCATGGTACCCATTCCACGGGTTTCAACTATCCAGGTTTCAGGTATTCTTCCTTCAGCTAAAACATGCATGTGGAACCTAGAGTATGATCAACCAAGTGATCGGGAGACGTGTTCAAATATGTCTCAGTTTTCCTCCCCTGGTACTCGGGTGCAACATTCCAGACGCTTTACTAACACTCTCCCCACTTGGAGAGTCAGTCCCTTTAACCTCCTGTTTGGCCCAGTTTGCAATTTCTGCGGAAGATGAACAAGAATAGCGAGAACCAATGAGAGGCTAGCTGGAGGTGTCTGGACGGGCAAATTTAACTCTCATTTCCCACCAGGAAGAGGAATTAACCAAAGGCTCAGCATGCCGGGCCGGAACCAGATTAGGGCCTGAAGCCATCCTGCGGTGTTGCGGCCAGGTCACAAGAAAGCGAGTTGAAGAAAGGAGCTCAGGGGCACTGTAATTCACAAACCTGCAGAGTTATAAATGACAGCTATCGTCCAAAAATAGACTGAAGTAAGGCTGCCAAGAGGACTTGAAAGCGGGGCAGAATTGCAGGAAACCGATTTCAGGAGGTAGACTGGAATTGCATTGAAAGCATAGGAAAAGAGGCAGAACGTCCACAATGATGCACTTGGCCAAAAAGGGCGTATGCGTTTTTTCCTGAATATATTCAGGAAAAAACGCATACGCCCTTTTTGGCCAACCAAGCAAGCTTGCAAAGGAAATCTGCACTACAATGAAGTCTCACTTCCCCCCGGTCAAAAGGGCCATCTGAAAAAAGTGTAAAATCCAGAAAGGCAGGACAGGCCATGGAGAACTGGGAGCCTTGTTATGCTGATGGGCGGGATGTAAATTGCCAACAACCACTTGGGAGAAGTGTATGGTGTTTCCTGAAACATCTAAAAAACAAAGCAACAGAGCCTAGGGCACTTCCACTTATGGTCCTATAGCTTAGGGAAATTAAAATCAAAAAGACACAGCCACCCCAAAGTTTGGAATGGCTCTGTTTACAAGAACCTCGTTTACAGTACAAGTTCAACATCGCACAAAGTGAAAAATGGATAAAGAAGTTGTGGTATTAACTTACAAAGCAATATCACTCAGCAATGAAATCTATGTCATCAGGCACTTAGCAGCACAATGAGTGGATTCAGGTATGATGATTCTAACTGAAATAAGTCACACAGAAAAAGAAACATCATAAGATATCAGTAATACACGGAATGTAAACTTGGCTACACAGGAACTGAATTACAGAACAGAACAGGGTCTCAAATTTAGAAAACCAACTTATTCTTGCTTAAGGGTAAAGGTGAGTTGGGGTGCTGCATAAAACCAGAGATTGAAATGAGCACAGATAAAGTTCCTTAAGCCAAATATGGAATAGACAAGAGCTACTCCTTGCTCAACGAAATGGACTCAACACCCCATATTAAACGCCTAAGAATGTACCTGACTAGTAAGTATCTTAAAACCTATGGATTGCTATGTCTCCAAAAGAGAATCAAGCATGTGTACAGGGGCATAAACGCAGCAGTGATAGGATTGGAGAGGTTCGGTGAGCAAATGAAGACCCTTTGAAGTCATATTGCATGGTACCCATTCCACGGGTTTCAACTACCCAGGTTTAAGGTATTCTTCCTTCAGCTAAAACATGCATGTGGAACCTAGAGTATGATCAACCATGTGATCGGGAGACGTGTTCAAATATGTCTCAGTTTTCGTACCCTGGTACTCGGGTGCAACATTCCAGACGCTTTACTAACACTCTCCCCACTTGGAGAGTCAGTCATTTAACCTCCTGTTTGGCACTGTTTGCAATTTCTGCGGAAGATGAACAGGAATAGCGAGAACCAATGAGAGGCTAGCTGGAGGTGTCTGGACGGGCAAATTTAACTCTCATTTCCCACCAGGAAGAGGAAATAACCAAAGGCTCAGCATGCCGGGCCGGAACCAGATTAGGGCCTGAAGCCATCCTGCGGTGTTGCGGCCAGGTCACAAGAAAGCAAGTTGAAGAAAGGAGCGCAGGGGCACTGTAATTCACAAACCTGCAGAGTTATAAATGACAGCTATCGTCCAAAAATAGACTGAAGTAAGGCTGCCAAGAGGACTTGAAAGCGGGGCAGAATTGCAGGAAACCGATTTCAGGAGGGAGACTGGAATTGCATTGAAAGCATAGGAAAAGAGGCAGAACGTCCACAATGATGCACTTGGCCAAAAAGGGCGTATGCGTTTTTTCCTGAATATATTCAGGAAAAAACGCATACGCCCTTATTGGCCAACCAAGCAAGCTTGCAAAGGAAATCTGCACTACAATGAAGTCTCACTTCCCCCCGGTCAAAAGGGCCATCTGAAAAAAGTGTAAAATCCAGAAAGGCAGGACAGGCCATGGAGAACTGGGAGCCTTGTTATGCTGAAGGGCGGGATGTAAATTGCCAACAACCACTCGGGAGAAGTGTATGGTGTTTCCTGAAACATCTAAAAAACAAAGCAACAGAGCCTAGGGCACTTCCACTTATGGTCCTATAGCTTAGGGAATTTAAAATCAAAAAGACAGAGCCACCCCAAAGTTTGGAACGGCTCTGTTTACAAGAACCTCGTTTACAGTACAAGTTCAACATCGCAGAAAGTGAAAAATGGATAAAGAAGTTGTGGTATTTACTTACAAAGCAATATCACTCAGCAATGAAATCTGTGTCATCAGGCCCTTAGCAGCACAATGAGTGGATTCAGGTATGATGATTCTAACTGAAATAAGTCACACAGAAAAAGAAACATCATAAGATATCACTAATACACGGAATGTAAACTTGGCTACACAGGAACTGCATTCCAAAACAGAACAGGGTCTCAAATTTAGAAAACCAACTTAAGCTTGCTTAAGGGGAAAGTTGAGTTGGGGTGCTGCATAAAACCAGAGATTGAAATGAGCACAGATAAGGTTCCTTAAGCCAAATATGGAATAGACTAGAGCTACTCCTTGCTCAACGAAATGGACTCAAAACCCCATATTAAACGCCTAAGTATGTACCTGACTAGTAAGTATCTTAAAACCTATGGATTGCTATGTCTCCAAAAGAGAATCAAGCGTGTGTACAGGGGCATAAACGCAGCAGTGATAGGATTGGAGAGGTTCGGTGAGCAAATGAAGACCCTTTGAAGTCATATTGCATGGTACCCATTACACGGGTCTCAACTCTCCAGTTTTAAGGTATTCTTCCTTCAGCTAAAACATGCATGTGGAACCCAGAGTATGAACAACCATGTGAACGGGAGACGTGTTCAAATATGTCTCAGTTTTCCTCCCCTGGTACTCGGGTGCAACATTCCAGACGCTTTACTAACACTCTCCCCACTTGGAGAGTCAGTCCCTTTAACCTCCTGTTTGGCCCAGTTTGCAATTTCTGCAGAAGATGAACAGGAATAGCGAGAACCAATGAGAGGCTAGCTGGAGATGTCTGGACGGGCAAATTTAACTCTCATTTCCCACCAGGAAGAGGAATTAACCAAAGGCTCAGCATGCCATGCCGGAAACAGATTAGGGCCTGAAGCCATCCTGCGGTGTTGCGGCCAGGTCACAAGAAAGCGAGTTGAAGAAAGGAGCTCAGGGGCACTGTAATTCACAAACCTGCAGAGTTATAAATGACAGCTATCGTCCAAAAATAGACTGAAGTAAGGCTGCCAAGAGGACTTGAAAGCGGGGCAGAATTGCAGGAATCCGATTTCAGGAGGTAGACTGGAATTGCATTGAAAGCATAGGAAAAGACGCAGAACGTCCACAATGATGCACTTGGCCAAAAAGGGCGTATGCGTTTTTTCCTGAATATATTCAGGAAAAAACGCATACGCCCTTTTTGACCAACCTAGCCAACTTCCAAAGGAAATCTGCACTACAATGAAGTCTCACTTCTCCCCGTCAAAAGGGCCATCTGAAAAAAGTGTAAAATCCAGAAAGGCAGGACAGGCCATGGAGAACTGGGAGCCTTGTTATGCTGATGGGCGGGATGTAAATTGCCAACAGACACTCGGGAGAAGTGTATGGTGTTTCCTGAAACATCTAAAAAACAAAGCAACAGAGCCTAGGGCACTTCCACTTATGGTCCTATAGCTTAGGGAAATTAATATCAAAAAGACACAGCAACCCCGAAATTTGGGATGGCTCTTTTTACAGAAATCTCTTCTACGGCACAAGTTAAATATCCCAGAGAGCAAATAATGGATAAAGAAGTTGCGGTACTTATGTACAACAGAATACCACTCAGCAATGAAATCTATGTCACCAGGCCCATACCAGCATAATGAGTGGATTGAGGCACGATGATTCTAAGTGAAATAAGTCACACAGAAAAAGAAACATCATAAGGTATCACTAATACTTAGAATGTGAACTTGGCTACACATGAACTGAATTACAAAACAGAACAGGGTCTCAAGTTTAGAAAACCAACTTATGCCTGCTTAAGGGGGAAGGTGAGTTGGGGTGCTGCATAAAAGCAGAGTTTGAAATTAGCACAGATACCGTTCCATAAGCCAAATATGTAATAGACAAGAGCTACCCCTTGCTCAACGAAATGGATTCAACAATGAGGTATCACCTCACACCTGGTAGAATAGGCATCATTGAAAATCTACAAACAAAAAATGCTGGAAAGGGTGTGGAGAAAAGGAACCCTCTTCCACTATTGTTGGGAATATAAATTGATACAGTCATTATGGAGAACAATATGGAATTTCTTAAGAAACTAACAATAGAATTACCATATGATACAGCAATCCCAGTACTGGACATATACCCAGACAAAACCATAAATCAAAAAGAGTCATTCACCGCAATGTTCATTGCATCACTATTTACAATATCGAGGTAATGGAAGCAACCTAAATGCCCACAGACAGACGAATGCATAAAGCTGTGGTACATATATAAAATGGAATATTACTAAGCCATGAAAAGGAATGAAATTGGGTCATTTGTAGAGACGTCGATGGATCTAGAGACTGTCATACAGAGTGAAGTAAGTCAGAAAGAGAAAAACAAATCTTGTATATTCATGCATATATGTGGAACCTAGAAAAACTGTACAGATTAACCATTTTGCAAGGCATAAATAGAGCAACAGATGTAGACAACAAACGTATGGACAACAAGGGGGGAAAGCTGTTGGAGGGGTGGTGGTGGGAGGAGTTGAGAGACTGGGATTGGCATGTATACATTTATATGTATAAAATAGATAACCAATAAGAACCTGCTGTATAAAAATATAAAATAAAATTCAAAATTAAAAAGAAATAAAATTTAAAAAATAAAACAGAAAAAACAATTATTCCCTGCACATACATGTATTTATATGAATAAATTATTTCCATGCTTATATCTGTAAATACAAAAAAGAGGAATAAAATCTACCTTGAACCAAAAACGAAAAAGAGAAAAAAAACACAGAACCCACCAGTTACACAGAGGAAAACCGTATCAGGGCACTTGCTCCAGTTGTAAACAATTCTGAAGTTGGTCAGTGGTGGGGAATCGTCTCCCATTCAGCCAGCAGCCCCCACGCAACAAGCGTCCTCATTGCAAAGCTGGGGCACCGTGCCGAGGCATCTGTGAGTAAACGTGAGCTGAGCCCCAGGCCAGTTGCTGCTGAACTATTCCCACCCGTCCCAGGTAAAACACCTGAATATATACAAGGACTTGAAAGCCTAGAGGAAGGGCCATAGAGCCACACGAGTGACAGCATGCCGGCCGACTTGGTGCCTGCAGGCCAGCCAGGATGGTCCTGGCCCTGGGTGCTCTTCTGGAAGATTTCCATTTCCCTGCCTGAGATACCCGTCCTGTCCCTGCCCCCACTGCTTTTTTCCTTCCTCACCTCTGCCCAGGGAGAAATTCCAGCAGCAGGTATGGGTGACACATCCTCTTCTTTAGCAGGTGGCAGCCTGGCAACTGCTGCAGAAAGTCCAGCAGAGCCCCACTCACACTGGGCCACCCACAAAGCCGTGGCCTCTCACTCCCTCCCACCAGCCCAGCCCCGAGACTGCTGACAGGGCAGAGAAAATGGCGTCAGGCACGGCTGCAGGGGCTCTTGCTGCCTGGAGTGGTATTTATATTGATCTCAACCCAGGCACACCTGGGGAGGGCTGGCCGGCACGGTAAGGCTGCCCAGGTCAGCCAATCATCACCCCTCAGGGGCTCACAGTTGCAGAAAATGGAACTTGCTGAACCGGCCAGGTCCAAGGAACAGGTGTGGGCTCCTGAGAGTCAGGATAGACAAGGGGCTGCAGCTTTGGCTTGTTTTCTAATCATTTTATCTGGCCCATGAGTGGGAGACAACTTCAAGAAAACCCTCTCCTAATGAGAGGAACCCAGGAGTCAGGGAGAGGAGGGGTGGGTGGTGGTTGGAGACAGAGGCCTGGTGCCCCGGGTGCAGTGGAAGTCTCTGGAAGACCAGGTGGAGGGAGGCCTCACGGAGTGATGCCCAGGGTCACAGACCTGTCGCAGCTGCTGTTTGTTAGTTCAAGTCCTGCTCTGAGGTGCTCTGTGTCGGCTCTGAGCGACAGGTGAGCTGGGGGTGCTCTGCAATGAGGGCTATGTGCACGGTTCCTGTGTGCCCAGCCCTGCCACGGTACCTGCAAGGGTAGCTCTGTATCCTGGGAGGGGCCTGACCATGAGAGCCCCGTGGGCTGGGGTGGGGGTGGGGTACCTGCCCAGGTGAGCTCCATATTCTGGGATTGGTCTGGCCACGAGAGCCCCATGGGCTGCTGGGGACCTGGTAAAGGATGTCAGGACAGTCAGTGAAGCCACCGAGGATATACCTCCAGTTGCTCCTAATTCCTACACCCTGCTGGTCATTCTACCAACCACCAGGACATGGTATTCTGTATTAGTCTTCAATGATGCCTTCTTTTGTATTCCATTAGTCCCAGAGTCACAAGAAATTTTGGCTTGTGAGTGGCAGGACTCAACATACAACTAAAACAATACTTCCGGGCCGTCTGGCCCCAAGGGTGCAAAAATTCCCACACCATCTTTGGGGAAAGCTTAGCTAAAGACCTAAAAGTTCTACCTCTGGAAAAGGAAACCCTCCTTCAATATGCAGATGACATTCTGATCACCAGCCCTACTAAGGAGGCCTCTGAACTACCAAGCCAATAAAGGATAGAAGTTGTCCAAGAAAAAGCTCAAATATCACAGACTGCGGTGACCTGCCTGGGCTTCATTCTCACAGAAGGTCAGAGAAGCCCATCCCAGGAAAGGGAAGAAACCATTTTCAGCCTTACCCCTTTCTAAAACTAGAAGACAGCTTAGGGGTTCCTGGGGAGGCCAGGGTTTGCTGCTTCTGGATCCCTAGCTACAGTCTACTAGCTGGGCCTCTATATGAAACACTGAAAGGAAAAGATGATGATCCTTTTGAATAGAATCCAGAAGTGGCCTTTCAAGAATGGAAAGAGCAGTCAATTCAGACCCTTGCCCTGGAACTCCCTAATTTAGCTAAACCCTTTGACCTTTACATTCCCAGTGAAAGGTGAATCGCCATTGGAGAATTAGTGCAAAAACTGGGACCACTTGAAATGGAACAATGCAAGAATGCCATCCAGGTAGGATAAACTACGGTCACTAAGGGGCTTGGCCCACTGCCACATCTGGCCAAGATACTGGCGGTATCTAAAAACCTGGAAATCAGCAGCCCAAAAGGCCACCTCCCTCCTAAGGGAAAAGGACCCCACGTGGTGATCCTAACCACCAACCATGCCCTGAAGTTGCAGGGTTCGCTCCGTGGGCACACCGACCTCGAGTGAGGAGGCCCTCCAACTCCAACATCCAGAGAGATAACCGGGGGCAACAGGGCACCATGACGACTCGTGTGAACATCACTTGACCTGGAGTTTCTCTCATAAAACAACAAGAGTGTGTCCCAAAAGAGTAGACTACTGCTTGCAGGACTTACTGCACCCAGAGGGGAGCTAATAATCTTGGCGGGGGGACAGTATACCACACTGTCACCATAGAAAAGCCTACAGACACCGTGATGATGGTGGCCAATAAGACCGGCTGGACTCCTGTTTACTTCAAAAGGCTGTTGACTCAGTAGCCATCATGGTCCTTGATCACCACTGACCCTGGACTGTCTGGGAGTTGAGCGGGCAGGGCTCTGACACCTGGTGCTGTTTGTACGTCAATTCAGGGGCCTAACTGAAGAAAGCGCAGACTACTGGTCAGAGCATCTAGGCTGGCAGAGACGGTCAGCCTAAGGTGGCCAAACAAATGTGGGGCGGGGTGAAACCGGCCCCCACAGCGTCTCTGCACATCTCTTTCCTGGACCCTTAAAGGTCATTAGAATCTATAACACTTCCAATGCTGGTGCTCAGGTGGACGAGCAGGGAGGCAGGGGTCCTGGGGACAATCAACGTCACCGGGAGGCTGCTGGGGAGAAGCTCTGACCCCCGCCCCAGGGTATGAGGGCTCCCAACTCAGCACTCAGCAGTTACAGAAGAAGGGTCTGCACCCTCAGCACTCCAAGAATGAGGAACGGGATAAAAGGCAGAGGAGGGGTTTGTCCCCAGCAAAGCCCATTAAAAATCCCTGGGAGATAAAAGTAGAATCTGGGCAATAAAGTCAAGTCTAACCTTTTTTATCCTTTGTGCTTTGTCTAATTTCACGTGCTCCTAGGGTCCCGCAAGCAGAGGTTCCACACCCGGCACTTCAGACCAGATTTCCTAGTGCAGAATGGCTGGGTCGACACCTCAGCTCCTGGGGCCCAGTGCAGACTCCACAATATAGAGCCTGAGCTACAGCCAACCCGGCCCTCGAGAGCTCCGCCGCCTCCCTCCCTCCCACTGACTCTGACAGGATCTCTACACAGCAGCCCAGCCCACAGCCCACGGGGTAGTGCATGCTCTCACCTCTCCATTCTCTGATCAAAATATAAAGTTTCCTTTGCTTGTGAACCAAACTCAGTCTCGATCTGTTGGCCCCAATGACACTGGGCAGGGGGACACTTGTTGGGGTCCACTCTGGAGGATCAGTAACAGAAATTGAGACTATTGTAACCTCAATGAACAGATGTGTGAGCCAAACTGTAGTTAACATAGAACAGTGTATAAGGCTCGGGTAAAATAAGATGTTTTTAACACTTCCATTTGATATTTCCATCACTTTTTATAAGCAAGTTCAGTGAAAAGGTTTGTCTTATTTGTCAGGTCAATATTAGAGAAACGAAGTGATTTCTTTCCAAGGATGTACAGCTAATAATCTTGGTTAAACCTTCAATCTTGTTTTAAATGCTTTTCCATTGAAAATGATACCTCTCTTTCAGCTCCCCCATTTCTGAGAAGTATAAAATCTTATAATTTATTATTACCAAAGGGGAAAGGTGGGAGGAGGGATAAATTAACAGTTTGGAATGAACACATACACACTGCTATGTATAAAATAGATCATCAACAAGGAACTACTGTATAGCACAGGGAACTACACTCAACATTTTGCAATAACCTATAAGGGGAAATAATCTGAAAAAGAATAGATATTTTTATTGACATCATCTATCAATGACAGTTAAAGTGTAGCCTAAGGGAAGCTGGTGGTGAGTGCTTCTGACCCTGAAGACTTCAATCATCTAAAGTTTGGACTCTGCCTACTTCCCAAGGCCCTTAATGAACATATGTGTAGCTGTAGCTTAAAAAATTCCCCAGTTTGGGTTTCGGGGAGACACTGATTTTGAAAAAGCCCTGGTGTTCTCCTTACATGAATGGGACTCTTCCTACTGCTAAAACATGTCTGTCACACCCAGAGGATGGTATACCGTCTGATCGGGAAGAGTTTGGAAAAGGCATCTCATCTCCTCATCTCCTGGTGCTCGGGTTCACCCCTCCAGCGTCTTTACTAACAGTCTCCCCACTTGGAGATGTCAGCACTGTCAACATCCTGTTGCGTACAGTTTGGAATTTGTCCAGAGGATGAAGCGGAAGGATGAGGAACAATGAGAGACAAGTCCTAGGTGTTCAGACAGGCACATGTCACTCTAATTTCCAATCAGGAAGACGAATTGACCAAAGGCTAGGGTTGCCCATGGAAACAGTATAGGGCTTGAGGAAATCCCGCTGCTTTGTGGCCAGTTCCCATAAACACGAGTTGAACAATGGAACTCAGGGGCAGTAAAATTCACAAAACTGCAGAGTTGAAAATATCCATCACTGAAAAATGTCTTGAGGAGAGTCAGAGAAAAGGACTTGTAAGCAAGGGAGAATGGCAGGAAAGGGATTTGAGGAGGTAGAAAGGACTCGCCATTAAGCACAAGAAAAGGAGCTGAACATTGCCAACATTGCAGTTGGCCAAAAAGGGTGTATGCGTTCTTTTCTGTATATATTCAAGAAAAGGGCATACACTTTTTTAGCCAACCAAACAGGTGGGCACTGGAAGTCAATACTACAAAAGATATCACTTCGCATCAGTCAGAAGAGCCATCCTCATAAAGCGTAAACAACAGAAATGCAGGACAGGGCAACGAGAAGAGGGAGCCCTGTGAGACTTATAGTGGAAATGTATATTGCCAACGGCCATTCTGGAGAAGTGTATTGTGTTTACTAAAGCATCTAAAAAATGAGCTACAGAGCATAGGGCACTTGCACTCATGGGCGTATATCTTGGGAAAAACAAAAATCGAGAGGACACAGGCACCCCAATGTTTACCCCCTCTCTGTTTAAAAGATCCTCGACTAGGATATAACTTAAATGTCTCTGGAGGGAAAAAATGGATAGAGATGTGGTACTTAGGTAGAGTGGAATATTATTCAGCCTGGAAATCAATGAAATATGGCCAGTTGTAACAACTCCGGAGGAGTTACGTATGATCATTCTAAGTGACAGAATTCAAAAAGAAAAAGACACATATCATAAGATATCACTTAAAGGTGGAATCCAAAATGGCTACACATGAAATAAATTACAAAACAAAAACATAGTCAAATATGTAGAAAACACGCATAAGGCTGCTAAACGGGAAAGGTGGGGAGGGGTGAGGCATCATCCAGGAGGTTGAAATTAGCAAAGATACCATTCCAAATACCAAACTGATAATCAACAAGACCTACACGGTAGCTAAAAGAACTGCACTCAGCACACTCAAGTCACCGGAAAAGAATATATACGACTGGTAAGAATCTGAAAAAGAATTTATTGATGTCTCTCTGTACGTGAATCAAGTGGATGTACAGCAGCAAGAAACAGAGCTTTGAAAATCAGCTGTAACCAATATAGTAATAAATTGAAAAAAATAAACGACAGAGAGACAGAGAAAACCTCTTACAACTTTTCCTCAGGGACGGTGATGCAACATGGATTGAACACATCTAGACCCACAGCAGGATGAGACATAAGGCTGGAAACTGTTTGCGCTAAGAGAAATGTGAGGTTGGGTGAGGAAATGCACACCCTTTAAAGTAATACTACCTGGTACCCATTCAATGGGTCCCAAATCTGCAGGTTCAAGGGATCTTCCTACAGCTAAAACATGCATGGAAAACCCAGAGGACTGTACACCATGTGATCGGGAGATGTGTCTAAAATGCACCTCATTTATCCTCTCCTGGTGCTCCTGTTCACCATTCCAGCCACGCTACTTAGAATCTCCCCACTTGGAGAATCAGCACATTTAAACTTCTGTTTCACACATTTTGCAAATTGTGAGGAGGATGAACGGGAAGAGGGGGAACCAATGAGAGAAGAGTTGTAGGGGTTTGGACGGGCACATATCACTCTAATTTCCCATTAAGAATAAGAATTAAAGAAAGGCTCAGCCTGCCTCGCCGGAGCCAAAATAGGGCCTGAAGCAATCCTGCGGGTTTGAGGCCAGCTCACAAAAGAGCAACTTAAAAAATGGAGCTCAGGGTCACTGCAATTCACAAACCTGCAGAGTTATAAATGAAAACTAACGTCCAAAAATATGTTGAGGTAAGGCAAAGAAGAGGATCTGAATGCAAGACAGAATTGCAAGAAACAGATTTCAAGAGATAGATTGGACTCGTCTTTAATGCACATGAAAAGCGGCAGAATTTCGACAATGATGCAGTTGGCCCAAAAGGGCGTATGCGTTTTTTCCTGATTATATCCAGGAAAAAACGCATACGCACTTTATGGGCAACAAAGCAAGCAAGCAATGCAAATGTGCACAACAAAGAAGTCTCACTTCCCCCCGGTCAAAAGGGCCATCCTAAAAAATTGTAAAAACCAGAAATGCAGGACAGGCCATGGAGAACAGGGAGCCTTTATACGCTGATGGGCAGTGTGTGAACTGCCGAGAGCCACTCTGGAGAAGTGTATGGTGGTTCCTAAATCATCTAAAAAACAGAGCTACAGAGCATAGGACACTTCCAATCATGGGAGTATATCTAGGGAAGTCTAAAAATCAACAAGACACAAGCACACCACAGTTTAGGGCTACTCTGTTTACAAGAACCTCAACTTCAGTACACCTTAAATATCCCAGGAAAGAGAACAATGGATAAAGAAGATGTGGTACTTATGTACAATGGAATATCTCTTCACCATGAAATCAATGTAATAAGGCTAGTAGAAGGATAAAGAGTGGATTTAGGTCCGATAATACTACTTGAAATAAGTCAAACAGAAAAAGAAACATATCATAAGATATCACTTATAGAGGGAGGGTAAATATGGCTGCACAAGAAATGAATTACAGAACAGAACAGTGTCTCACATTTAGAAAACACACTTATGTCAGCTTAAGGGGAAAGGAGAGGTGGGGTGATGCATAAAACCAGAGTTTGAAATTAGCACAGATACCGTTCAATAAACCAAATAGGTATTAGACAAGATCTACACCTTGCTCAATGAACAGGCCTCAACACACCCTATACACCGCAGAGAAATATATCTGAGTAATAAGAATCTTAAAACCCATGTATTGATATATCTCCATAAGGGAATCAAGTGTGTGCAGAGCGGCACAAACACAGCAGTGAAAAGGAGCTAAACCCCATTATAGAAATAAATTTTAAAAACAAAACGCTGAAACAATGAAAGAGAGAAAAATTCTTACAAAATTCGCTCAGGGGCTGTGATGCAACCTGGATTGACCACATATAAACCCACAGCTGGATAAGACATAAGGCTGGACACTTGGGGCTGACAGGATTGGTGAGCTTTGGTGAGCAACTGCCGAAAGTTTAATGCAATACTTCATGCTACTCATTCCAAGGGTCCCAACACTCCAGGTTGAAGGGAATCTTCCTACAGCTAAACCATGCTTGGGAAACCCAGCGACTGGTATACCATATGATCGGGAAAGGTTTCTAAAACGCACCTCATTTTTCCTCTCCTGGGGCTCCGGATCGACATTCCAGCCGCTTTACTAACAACATCCCCACACGGAGTCAATGCCTTTAAGTTCTGGTATCGCACAGTCTGCAGTTAGTGCAGAGGATGAATGGGAATAGGGGGAACCAGTGAGAAACTAGCTGTAGCGGTTTCAATGGGCACATGTCACTCTAATATCACATCAGTAAGAAGAATTAACCAAAGGCACAGCAAGGTGCCCCAGAAGAAAAATAGGGCTTCAAGGAATCCTGTGGTTATGGGGCAAGACCACAAAAATAAGAGCTAAAAAATGGAGCTAAGGGCCACTGCAATTCAAAAACCTGCAGAGTTATAAAGGCCAACTATTTTTAAAAAATATATTGAGGTAAGGCTATGAAGAGGCATTGAAAGCAAGGCAGAATTGCAGGAAACCGATTTCAGGAGGTAGACTGGAATTGCATTGAAAGCATAGGAAAAGAGGCAGAAAGTCCACAATGATGCACTTGGCCAAAAAGGGCGTATGCGTTTTTTCCTGAATATATTCAGGAAAAAACGCATACGCCCTTTTTGGCCAACCAAGCAAGCTTGCAAAGGAAATCTGCACTACAATGAAGTCTCACTTCCACCTGGCCAAAAGGGCCATCTGAAAAAAGTGTAAAATCCATAAAGGCACGACAAGCCATGGAGAACTGGGAGCCTTGTTATGCTGATGGGCGGGATGTAAATTGCCAACAGCCACTCTGGAGAAGTGTATGGTGTTTCCTGAAACATCTAAAAAACAAAGCAACAGAGCCTAGGGCACTTCCACTTATGGTCCTATAGCTTAGGGAAATTAAAATCAAAAAGACACAGCCACCCCAAAGTTTGGGACGCCTCTGTTTACAAGAACCTCGTTTACGGTACAAGTTCAATATCGAAGAAAGTGAAAAATGGATAAAGAACTTGTGGTACTTACGTACAATGCAATATCACTCAGCAATGAAATCTATGTCATCAGGCCCGTAGCAGCATAATGAGTGGATTCAGGTATGATGATTCGAACTGAAATAAGTCACACAGAAAAGAAACATCATAAGGTATCACTAATACACAGAATGTGAACTTGGCTACACATGAACTGAATTACAAAACAGAACAGTGTCTCAAGTTTAGAAAACCAACTTATGCTTGCTTAAGGGGGAAGGTGAGTTGGGGTGCTGCATAAAACCAGAGATTAAAATGAGCACAGATAAAGTTCCTTAAGCCAAATATGGAATAGACAAGAGCTACTCCTTGCTCAACGAAATGGACTCAACACCCCATATTAAACGCCTAAGAATGTACCTGACTAGTAAGTATCTTAAAACCTATGGATTGCTATGTCTCCAAAAGAGAATCAAGCGTGTGTACAGGGCCATAAACGCAGCAGTGATAGGATTGGAGAGGTTCGGTGAGCAAATGAAGACCCTTTGAAGTCATATTGCATGGTACCCATTACACGGGTCTGAACTCTCCAGGTTTAAGGTATTCTTCCTTCAGCTAAAACATGCATGTGGAACCCAGAGTATGATCAACCGTGTGAACGGGAGACGTGTTCAAATATGTCTCAGTTTTCGTACCCTGGTACTCGGGTGCAACATTCCAGACGCTTTACTAACACTCTCCCCACTTGGAGAGTCAGCACCTTTAACCTCCTGTTTGGCCCCGTTTGCAATTTCTGCGGAAGATGAACAGGAATAGGGAGAACCAATGAGAGACTACCTGGAGGTGTCTGCACGGGCAAATTTAACTCTCATTTCCCACCAGAAAGAGGAAATAACCAAAGGCTCAGCATGCCGTGCCGGAACCAGATTAGGGCCTGAAACCATCCAGCGGTGTTGCAGCCAGCTCACAAGAAAACGAGTTGAAGAAAGGAGCTCAGGGACACTGTAATTCACAAACCTGCAGAGTTATAAATGACAGCTATCGTCCAAAAATAGACTGAAGTAAGGCTGCCAAGAGGACTTGAAAGCGGGGCAGAATTGCAGGAAACCGATTTCAGGAGGTAGACTGGAATTGCATTGAAAGCATAGGAAAAGAGGCAGAACGTCCACAATGATGCACTTGGCCAAAAAGGGCGTATGCGTTTTTTCCTGAATATATTCAGGAAAAAACGCATACGCCCTTTTTGGCCAACCAAGCAAGCTTGCAAAGGAAATCTGCACTACAATGAAGTCTCACTTCCCCCCGGTCAAAAGGGCCATCTGAAAAAAGTGTAAAATCCAGAAAGGCAGGACAGGCCATGGAGAACTGGGAGCCTTGTTATACTGATGGGCGGGATGTAAATTGCCAACAGACACTCGGGAGAAGTGTATGGTGTTTCCTGAAACATCGAAAAAACAAAGCAACAGAGCCTAGGGCACTTCCACTTATGGTCCTATAGCTTAGGGAAATTAAAATCAAAAAGACACAGCCACCCCAAAGTTTTGACGGCTCTATTTACAAGAACCTCCTTTACAGTACAAGTTCAACATCGCAGAAAATGAAAAATGGATAAAGAAGCTGTGGTATTTACTTACAAAGCAATATCATTCAGCAATGAAATCTATGTCATCAGGCCCTTAGCAGCACAATGAGTGGATTCAGGTATGATGATTCTAACTGAAATAAGTCACACAGAAAAAGAAACATCATAAGATATCACTAATACACGGAATGTAAACTTGGCTACACAGGAACTGAATTACAGAACAGAACAGGGTCTCAAATTTAGAAAACCAACTTATGCTTGCTTAAGGGTAAAGGTGACTTGGGGTGCTGCACAAAACCAGAGATTGAAACGAGCACAGATAAAGTTCCTTCAGCCAAATATGGAATAGACAAGAGCTACTCCTTGCTCAACGAAATGGACTCAACACCGCATATTAAATGCCTAAGAATGTACCTGACTAGTAAGTGTCTTAAAACCTATGGATTGCTATGTCTCCGAAAGAGAATCAAGCATGTGTACAGGGGCATAAACGCAGCAGTGATAGGATTGGAGAGGTTCGCTGAGCAAATGAAGACCCTTTGAAGTCATATTGCATGGTACCCATTCCACGGGTTTCAACTACCCAGGTTTAAGGTATTCTTCCTTCAGCTAAAACATGCATGTGGAACCCAGAGTATGATCAACCATGTGATCGGGAGACGTGTTCAAATATGTCTCAGTTTTCCTCCCCTGGTACTCGGGTGCAACATTCCAGATGCTTTACTAACACTCTCCCGACTTGGAGAGTCAGTCCCTTTAACCTCCTGTTTGGCCCAGTTTGCAATTTCTGCGGAAGATGAACAGGAATAGCGAGAACCAATGGAGACTAGCTGGAGGTGTCTGGACGGGCAAATTTAACTCTCATTTCCTACCAGGAAGAGGAATTAACCAAAGGCTCAGCATGCCATGCCAGAACCAGATTAGGGCCTGAAGCCATCCTGCGGTGTTGCGGCCAGGTCACAAGAAAGCGAGTTGAAGAAAGGAGCTCTGGGACACTTTAATTCAGAAACATGCAGAGTTATACATGACAGCTATCGTCCAAAAATAGACTGAAGTAAGGCTGCCAAGAGGACTTGAAAGCGGGGCAGAATTGCAGGAAACCGATTTCAGGAGGTAGACTGGAATTGCATTGAAAGCATAGGAAAAGAGGCAGAATGTCCACAATGATACACTTGGCCAAAAAGGGCGTATGCGTTTTTTCCTGAATATATTCAGGAAAAAACGCATACGCGCTTTTTGGCCAACCAAGCAAGCTTGCAAAGGAAATCTGCACTACAATGAAGTCTCACTTCCCCCCAGTCAAAAGGGCCATCTGAAAAAAGTGTAAAATCCAGAAAGGCAGGACAGGCCATGGAGAACTGGGAGCCTTGTTATGCTGATGGGCGGGATGTAAATTGCCAACAGACAATGGGGAGCAGTGTATGGTGTTTCCTGAAACATCTAAAAAACAAAGCAACAGAGCCTAGGGCACTTCCACTTATGGTCCTATAGCTTAGGGAAATTAAAATCAAAAAGACACAGCCACCCCAAAGTTTGGGACGCCTCTGTTTACAAGAACCTCGTTTACAGTACAAGTTCAACATCGCAGAAAGTGAAAAATGGATAAAGAACTTGTGGTATTTACTTACAAAGCAATATCACTCAGCAATGAAATCTATGTCATCAGGCCCGTAGCAGCATAATGAGTGGATTCAGGTATGATGATTCTAACTGAAATAAGTCACACAGAAAAAGAAACATCATAAGATATCACTAATACACGGAATGTAAACTTGGCTACACAGGAACTGCATTCCAAAACAGAAC
Organism: Delphinus delphis; assembly: GCF_949987515.2. Lineage (NCBI taxonomy): Eukaryota > Metazoa > Chordata > Mammalia > Artiodactyla > Delphinidae > Delphinus > Delphinus delphis. The sequence goes on from NW_027192690.1 coordinate 531,941, forward strand.
AGGGTCTCAAATTTAGAAAGCCAACTTATGCTTGCTTAAGGGTAAAGGTGAGTTGGGGTGCTGCATAAACCAGAGATTGAAATGAGCACAGATAAAGTTCCTTAAGTCAAATATGGAATAGACAAGAGCTACTCCTTGCTCAACGAAATGGACTCAACACCGCATATTAAACGCCTAAGAATGTACCTGACTAGTAAGTATCGTAAAACCTATGGATTGCTATGTCTCCAAAAGAGAATCAAGCGTGTGTACAGGGGCATAAACGCAGCAGTGATAGGATTGGAGAGGTTCGGTGAGCAAATGAAGACCCTTTGAAGTCATATTGCATGGTACCCATTACACGGGTCTCAACTCTACAGGTTTAAGGTATTCTTCCTTCAGCTAAAACATGCATGTGGAACCCAAGTATGATCAACCATGTGAACGGGAGACGTGTTCAAATATGTCTCAGTTTTCCTCCCCTGGTACTCGGGTACAACATTCCAGACACTTTACTAACACTCTCCCCACTTGGAGAGTCAGCGCCTTTAACCTCCTGTTTGGCCCAGTTTGCAATTTCTGTGAAAGATGAACAGGAATAGCGAGAACCAATGAGAGACTAGCTGGAGGTGTCTGGACGGGCAAATTTAACTCTCATTTCCCACCAGGAAGAGGAAATAACCAAAGGCTCAGCGTGCCGTACCAGAACCAGATTAGGGCCTGAAGCCATCCTGCGGTGTTGCGGCCAGCTCAAAAGAAAGCGAGTTGAAGAAAGGAGCTCAGGGGCACTGTAATTCACAAACCTGCAGAGTTATAAATGACAGCTATCGTCCAAAAATAGACTGAAGTAAGGCTGCCAAGAGGACTTGAAAGCGGGGCAGAATTGCAGGAAACCGATTTCAGGAGGTAGACTGGAATTGCATTGAAAGCATAGGAAAAGAGGCAGAACGTCCACAATGATGCACTTGGCCAAAAAGGGCGTATGCGTTTTTTCCTGAATATATTCAGGAGAAAACGCATACGCCCTTTTTGGCCAACCAAGCAAGCTTGCAAAGGAAATCTGCACTACAATGAAGTCTCACTTCCCCCCGGTCAAAAGGGCCATCTGAAAAAAGTGTAAAATCCAGAAAGGCAACAGGCCATGGAGAACTGGGAGCCTTGTTATGCTGATGGGCGTGATGTAAATTGCCAACAGACACTTGGGAGAAGTGTATGGTGTTTCCTGAAACATCTAAAAAACAAAACAACAGAGCCTAGGGCACTGCCACTTATGGGCCTATAGCTTAGGGAAATTAAAATCAAAAAGACACAGCCACCCCAAAGTTTGGAACGGCTCTGTTTACAAGAACCTCGTTTACAGTACAAGTTCAACATCGCAGAAAGTGAAAAATGGATAAAGAAGTTGTGGTATTTACTTACACAGCAATATCACTCAGCAATGAAATCTGTGTCATCAGGCCCTTAGCAGCACAATGAGTGGATTCAGGTATGATGATTCTAACTGAAATAAGTCACACAGAAAAAGAAACATCACAAGATATCAGTAATACACGGAATGTAAACTTGGCTACACAGGAACTGAATTACAGAACAGAACAGGGTCTCAAATTTAGAAAACCAACTTAGGCTTGCTTAAGGGTAAAGGTGAGTTGGGTTGCTGCATAAAACCAGAGATTGAAATGAGCACAGATAAAGTTCCTTAAGTGAAATATGGAATAAATACGAGCTACTCCTTGCTCAACGAAATGGACTCAACACCGCATATTAAACGCCTAAGAATGTACCTGACTAGTAAGTATCTTAAAACCTATGGATTGCTATGTCTCCGAAAGAGAATCAAGCATGTGTACAGGGGCATAAATGCAGCAGTGATAGGATTGGAGAGGTTCGGTGAGCAAATGAAGACCCTTTGAAGTCATATTGCATGGTACCCATTACACGGGTCTTAACTCTCCAGGTTTAAGGTATTCTTCCTTCAGCTAAAACATGCATGTGGAACCCAAGTATGATCAACCATGTGAACGGGAGACGTGTTCAAATATGTCTCAGTTTTCCTCCCCTGGTACTCGTGTGCAACATTCCAGACGCTTTACTAACACTCTCCCGACTTGGAGAGTCAGTCCCTTTAACCTCATGTTTGGCCCAGTTTGCAATTTCTGTGGAAGATGAACAGGAATAGCGAGAACCAATGAGAGGCTAGCTGGAGGTGTCTGGACGGGCAAATTTAACTCTCATTTCCCACCAGGAAGAGGAATTAACAAAAGGCTCAGCGTGCCGTGCCGGAACCAGATTAAGGCCTGAAGCCATCCTGCGGTGTTGCGGCCAGCTCAAAAGAAAGCGAGTTGAAGAAAGGAGCTCAGGGGCACTGTAATTCACAAACCTGCAGAGTTATAAATGACAGCTATCGTCCAAAAATATACTGAAGTAAGGCTGCCAAGAGGACTTGAAAGTGGGGCAGAATTGCAGGAAACCGATTTCAGGAGGTAGACTGGAATGCACTGAAAGCATAGGAAAAGAGGCAGAACGTCCACAATGATGCACTTGGCCAAAAAGGGCGTATGCGTTTTTTCCTGAATATATTCAGGAAAAAAAGCATACGCCCTTTTTGGCCAACCAAGCAAGCTTGCAAAGGAAATCTGCACTACAATGAAGTCTCACTTCCCCCCGGTCAAAAGGGCCATCTGAAAAAAGTGTAAAATCCAGAAAGGCAGGACAGGCCATGGAGAACTGGGAGCCTTGTTATGCTGAAGGGCGGGATGTAAATTGCCAACAACCACTCGGGAGAAGTGTATGGTGTTTCCTGAAACATCTAAAAAACAAAGCAACAGAGCCTAGGGCACTTCCACTTATGGTCCTATAGCTTAGGGAAATTAAAATCAAAAAGACACAGCCACCCCAAAGTTTGGGACGCCTCCGTTTACAAGAACCTCGTTTACCGTACAAGTTCAATATCACAGAAAGTGAAAAATGGATAAAGAACTTGTGGTACTTACGTACAATGCAGTATCACTCAGCAATGAAATCTATGTCATCAGGCCCGTGGCAGCATAATGAGTGGATTCAGGTACGATGATTCTAACTGAAATAAGTCACACAGAAAAAGAAACATCATAAGATATCAGTAATACACGGAATGTAAACTTGGCTACACAGGAACTGCATTCCAAAACAGAACAGGGTCTCAAATTTAGAAAACCAACTTACGCTTGCTTAAGGGGAAAGGTGAGTTCGGGTGCTGCATAAAACCAGAGATTGAAATGAGCACAGATAAAGTTCCTTAAGCCAAATATGGAATAGACAAGAGCTACTCCTTGCTCAACGAAATGGACTCAACACCCCATATTAAACGCCTAAGAATGTACCTGACTAGTAAGTATCTTAAAACCTATGGATTGCTATGTCTCCAAAAGAGAATCAAGCATGTGTACAGGGGCATAAATGTAGCAGTGATAGGATTGGAGAGGTTCGGTGAGCAAATGAAGACCCTTTGAAGTCATATTGCATGGTACCCATTACACGGGTCTCAACTCTCCAGGTTTAAGGTATTCTTCCTTCAGCTAAAACATGCATGTGGAACCTAGAGTATGATCAACCATGTGATCGGGAGATGTGTTCAAATATGTCTCAGTTTTCGTACCCTGGTACTCGGGTGCAACATTCCAGACGCTTTACTAACACTCTCCCTACTTGGAAAGTCAGTCCCTTTAACCTCCTGTTTGGCCCAGTTTGCAATTTCTGTGGAAGATGAACAGGAATAGCGAGAACCAATGAGAGGCTAGCTGGAGGTGTCTGGACGAGCAAATTTAACTCTGATTTCCCACCAGGAAGAGGAAATAACCAAAGGCTCAGCGTGCCGTACCAGAACCAGATTAGGGCCTGAAGCCATCCTGCGGTGTTGCGGCCAGCTCAAAAGAAAGCGAGTTGAAGAAAGGAGCTCAGGGGCACTGTAATTCACAAACCTGCAGAGTTATAAATGACAGCTATCGTCCAAAAATAGACTGAAGTAAGGCTGCCAAGAGGACTTGAAAGCGGGGCAGAATTGCAGGAAACCGATTTCAGGAGGTAGATTGGAATTGCATTGAAAGCATAGGAAAAGAGGCAGAATGTCCACAATGATGCACTTGGCCAAAAAGGGCGTATGCGTTTTTTCCTGAATATATTCAGGAAAAAACGCATACGCCCTTATTGGCCAACCAAGCAAGCTTGCAAAGGAAATCTGCACTACAATGAAGTCTCACTTCCCCCCGGTCAAAAGGGCCATCTGAAAAAAGTGTAAAATCCAGAAAGGAAGGACAGGCCATGGAGAACTGGGAGCCTTGTTATGCTGATGGGCGGGATGTAAATTGCCAACAACCACTCGGGAGAAGTGTATGGTGTTTCCTGAAACATCTAAAAAACAAAGCAACAGAGCCTAGGGCACTGCCACTTATGGTCCTATAGCTTAGGGAATTTAAAATCAAAAAGACAGAGCCACCCCAAAGTTTGGAACGGCTCTGTTTACAAGAACCTCGTTTACAGTAAAAGTTCAACATCGCAGAAAGTGAAAAATGGATAAAGAAGTTGTGGTATTTACTTACAAAGCAATATCACTCAGCAATGAAATCTGTGTCATCAGGCCCTTAGCAGCACAATGAGTGGATTCAGGTATGATGATTCTAACTGAAATAAGTCACACAGAAAAAGAAACATCATAAGATATCACTAATACACGGAATGTAAACTTGGCTACACAGGAACTGCATTCCAAAACAGAACAGGGTCTCAAATTTAGAAAACCAACTTAAGCTTGCTTAAGGGGAAAGTTGAGTTGGGGTGCTGCATAAAACCAGAGATTGAAATGAGCACAGATAAGGTTCCTTAAGCCAAATATGGAATAGACAAGAGCTACTCCTTGCTCAACGAAATGGACTCAAAACCCCATATTAAACGCCTAAGTATGTACCTGACTAGTAAGTATCTTAAAACCTATGGAATGCTATGTCTCCAAAAGAGAATCAAGCGTGTGTACAGGGGCATAAACGCAGCAGTGATAGGATTGGAGAGGTTCGGTGAGCAAATGAAGACCCTTTGAAGTCATATTGCATGGTACCCATTACACGGGTCTCAACTCTCCAGTTTTAAGGTATTCTTCCTTCAGCTAAAACATGCATGTGGAACCCAGAGTATGAACAACCATGTGAACGGGAGACGTGTTCAAATATGTCTCAGTTTTCCTCCCCTGGTACTCGGGTGCAACATTCCAGACGCTTTACTAACACTCTCCCCACTTGGAGAGTCAGTCCCTTTAACCTCCTGTTTGGCCCAGTTTGCAATTTCTGCAGAAGATGAACAGGAATAGCGAGAACCAATGAGAGGCTAGCTGGAGGTGTCTGGACGGGCAAATTTAACTCTCATTTCCCACCAGGAAGAGGAATTAACCAAAAGCTCAGCATGCCATGCCGGAAACAGATTAGGGCCTGAAGCCATCCTGCGGTGTTGCGGCCAGGTCACAAGAAAGCGAGTTGAAGAAAGGAGCTCAGGGGCACTGTAATTCACAAACCTGCAGAGTTATAAATGACAGCTATCGTCCAAAAATAGACTGAAGTAAGGCTGCCAAGAGGACTTGAAAGCGGGGCAGAATTGCAGGAATCCGATTTCAGGAGGTAGACTGGAATTGCATTGAAAGCATAGGAAAAGACGCAGAACGTCCACAATGATGCACTTGGCCAAAAAGGGCGTATGCGTTTTTTCCTGAATATATTCAGGAAAAAACGCATACGCCCTTTTTGACCAACCTAGCCAACTTCCAAAGGAAATCTGCACTACAATGAAGTCTCACTTCTCCCCGTCAAAAGGGTCATCTGAAAAAAGTGTAAAATCCAGAAAGGCAGGACAGGCCATGGAGAACTGGGAGCCTTGTTATGCTGATGGGCGGGATGTAAATTGCCAACAACCACTCGGGAGAAGTGTATGGTGTTTCCTGAAACATCTAAAAAACAAAGCAACAGAGCCTAGGGCACTTCCACTTATGGTCCTATAGCTTAGGGAAATTAAAATCAAAAAGACACAGCCACCCCAAAGTTTGGGACGCCTCCGTTTACAAGAACCTCGTTTACCGTACAAGTTCAATATCACAGAAAGTGAAAAATGGATAAAGAACTTGTGGTACTTACGTACAATGCAGTATCACTCAGCAATGAAATCTATGTCATCAGGCCCGTGGCAGCATAATGAGTGGATTCAGGTACGATGATTCTAACTGAAATAAGTCACACAGAAAAAGAAACATCATAAGATATCAGTAATACACGGAATGTAAACTTGGCTACACAGGAACTGCATTCCAAAACAGAACAGGGTCTCAAATTTAGAAAACCAACTTACGCTTGCTTAAGGGGAAAGGTGAGTTCGGGTGCTGCATAAAACCAGAGATTGAAATGAGCACAGATAAAGTTCCTTAAGCCAAATATGGAATAGACAAGAGCTACTCCTTGCTCAACGAAATGGACTCAACACCCCATATTAAACGCCTAAGAATGTACCTGACTAGTAAGTATCTTAAAACCTATGGATTGCTATGTCTCCAAAAGAGAATCAAGCATGTGTACAGGGGCATAAATGTAGCAGTGATAGGATTGGAGAGGTTCGGTGAGCAAATGAAGACCCTTTGAAGTCATATTGCATGGTACCCATTACACGGGTCTCAACTCTCCAGGTTTAAGGTATTCTTCCTTCAGCTAAAACATGCATGTGGAACCTAGAGTATGATCAACCATGTGATCGGGAGATGTGTTCAAATATGTCTCAGTTTTCGTACCCTGGTACTCGGGTGCAACATTCCAGACGCTTTACTAACACTCTCCCTACTTGGAAAGTCAGTCCCTTTAACCTCCTGTTTGGCCCAGTTTGCAATTTCTGTGGAAGATGAACAGGAATAGCGAGAACCAATGAGAGGCTAGCTGGAGGTGTCTGGACGAGCAAATTTAACTCTGATTTCCCACCAGGAAGAGGAAATAACCAAAGGCTCAGCGTGCCGTACCAGAACCAGATTAGGGCCTGAAGCCATCCTGCGGTGTTGCGGCCAGCTCAAAAGAAAGCGAGTTGAAGAAAGGAGCTCAGGGGCACTGTAATTCACAAACCTGCAGAGTTATAAATGACAGCTATCGTCCAAAAATAGACTGAAGTAAGGCTGCCAAGAGGACTTGAAAGCGGGGCAGAATTGCAGGAAACCGATTTCAGGAGGTAGATTGGAATTGCATTGAAAGCATAGGAAAAGAGGCAGAATGTCCACAATGATGCACTTGGCCAAAAAGGGCGTATGCGTTTTTTCCTGAATATATTCAGGAAAAAACGCATACGCCCTTATTGGCCAACCAAGCAAGCTTGCAAAGGAAATCTGCACTACAATGAAGTCTCACTTCCCCCCGGTCAAAAGGGCCATCTGAAAAAAGTGTAAAATCCAGAAAGGAAGGACAGGCCATGGAGAACTGGGAGCCTTGTTATGCTGATGGGCGGGATGTAAATTGCCAACAACCACTCGGGAGAAGTGTATGGTGTTTCCTGAAACATCTAAAAAACAAAGCAACAGAGCCTAGGGCACTGCCACTTATGGTCCTATAGCTTAGGGAATTTAAAATCAAAAAGACAGAGCCACCCCAAAGTTTGGAACGGCTCTGTTTACAAGAACCTCGTTTACAGTAGAAGTTCAACATCGCAGAAAGTGAAAAATGGATAAAGAAGTTGTGGTATTTACTTACAAAGCAATATCACTCAGCAATGAAATCTGTGTCATCAGGCCCTTAGCAGCACAATGAGTGGATTCAGGTATGATGATTCTAACTGAAATAAGTCACACAGAAAAAGAAACATCATAAGATATCACTAATACACGGAATGTAAACTTGGCTACACAGGAACTGCATTCCAAAACAGAACAGGGTCTCAAATTTAGAAAACCAACTTAAGCTTGCTTAAGGGGAAAGTTGAGTTGGGGTGCTGCATAAAACCAGAGATTGAAATGAGCACAGATAAGGTTCCTTAAGCCAAATATGGAATAGACAAGAGCTACTCCTTGCTCAACGAAATGGACTCAAAACCCCATATTAAACGCCTAAGTATGTACCTGACTAGTAAGTATCTTAAAACCTATGGATTGCTATGTCTCCAAAAGAGAATCAAGCGTGTGTACAGGGGCATAAACGCAGCAGTGATAGGATTGGAGAGGTTCGGTGAGCAAATGAAGACCCTTTGAAGTCATATTGCATGGTACCCATTACACGGGTCTCAACTCTCCAGTTTTAAGGTATTCTTCCTTCAGCTAAAACATGCATGTGGAACCCAGAGTATGAACAACCATGTGAACGGGAGACGTGTTCAAATATGTCTCAGTTTTCCTCCCCTGGTACTCGGGTGCAACATTCCAGACGCTTTACTAACACTCTCCCCACTTGGAGAGTCAGTCCCTTTAACCTCCTGTTTGGCCCAGTTTGCAATTTCTGCAGAAGATGAACAGGAATAGCGAGAACCAATGAGAGGCTAGCTGGAGGTGTCTGGACGGGCAAATTTAACTCTCATTTCCCACCAGGAAGAGGAATTAACCAAAAGCTCAGCATGCCATGCCGGAAACAGATTAGGGCCTGAAGCCATCCTGCGGTGTTGCGGCCAGGTCACAAGAAAGCGAGTTGAAGAAAGGAGCTCAGGGGCACTGTAATTCACAAACCTGCAGAGTTATAAATGACAGCTATCGTCCAAAAATAGACTGAAGTAAGGCTGCCAAGAGGACTTGAAAGCGGGGCAGAATTGCAGGAATCCGATTTCAGGAGGTAGACTGGAATTGCATTGAAAGCATAGGAAAAGACGCAGAACGTCCACAATGATGCACTTGGCCAAAAAGGGCGTATGCGTTTTTTCCTGAATATATTCAGGAAAAAACGCATACGCCCTTTTTGACCAACCTAGCCAACTTCCAAAGGAAATCTGCACTACAATGAAGTCTCACTTCTCCCCGTCAAAAGGGCCATCTGAAAAAAGTGTAAAATCCAGAAAGGCAGGACAGGCCATGGAGAACTGGGAGCCTTGTTATGCTGATGGGCGGGATGTAAATTGCCAACAGACACTCGGGAGAAGTGTATGGTGTTTCCTGAAACATCTAAAAAACAAAGCAACAGAACCTAGGGCACTTCCACTTATGGTCCTATAGCTTAGGGAAATTAAAATCAAAAAGACACAGCCACCCCAAAGTTTGGAACGGCTCTGTTTACAAGAACCTCGTTTACAGTACAAGTTCAACATCGCAGAAAGTGAAAAATGGATAAAGAAGTTGTGGTATTTACTTACAAAGCAATATCACACAGCAATGAAATCTGTGTCATCAGGCCCTTAGAAGCACAATGAGTGGATTCAGGTATGATGATTATAACTGAAATAAGTCACACAGAAAAAGAAACATCACAAGATATCAGTAATACATGGAATGTAAACTTGGCTACACAGGAACTGAATTACAGAACAGAACAGGGTCTCAAATTTAGAAAACCAACTTAGGCTTGCTTAAGGGTAAAGGTGAGTTGGGGTGCTGCATAAAACCAGAGATTGAAATGAGCACAGATAAAGTTCCTTAAGTGAAATATGGAATAAATAAGAGCTACTCCTTGCTCAACGAAATGGACTCAACACCGCATATTAAACGCCTAAGAATGTACCTGACTAGTAAGTATCTTAAAACCTATGGATTGCTATGTCTCCGAAAGAGAATCAAGCATGTGTACAGGGGCATAAATGCAGCAGTGATAGGATTGGAGAGGTTCGGTGAGCAAATGAAGACCCTTTGAAGTCATATTGCATGGTACCCATTACACGGGTCTTAACTCTCCAGGTTTAAGGTATTCTTCCTTCAGCTAAAACATGCATGTGGAACCCAAGTATGATCAACCATGTGAACGGGAGACGTGTTCAAATATGTCTCAGTTTTCCTCCCCTGGTACTCGTGTGCAACATTCCAGACGCTTTACTAACACTCTCCCGACTTGGAGAGTCAGTCCCTTTAACCTCCTGTTTGGCCCAGTTTGCAATTTCTGTGGAAGATGAACAGGAATAGCGAGAACCAATGAGAGGCTAGCTGGAGGTGTCTGGACGGGCAAATTTAACTCTCATTTCCCACCAGGAAGAGGAATTAACAAAAGGCTCAGCGTGCCGTGCTGGAACCAGATTAAGGCCTGAAGCCATCCTGCGGTGTTGCGGCCAGCTCAAAAGAAAGCGAGTTGAAGAAAGGAGCTCAGGGGCACTGTAATTCACAAACCTGCAGAGTTATAAATGACAGCTATCGTCCAAAAATAGACTGAAGTAAGGCTGCCAAGAGGACTTGAAAGCGGGGCAGAATTGCAGGAAACCGATTTCAGGAGGTAGACTGGAATTGCATTGAAAGCATAGGAAAAGAGGCAGAACGTCCACAATGATGCACTTGGCCAAAAAGGGCGTATGCGTTTTTTCCTGAATATATTCAGGAAAACACGCATACGCACTTTTTGGCCAACCAAGCAAGCTTGCAAAGGAAATCTGCACTACAATGAAGTCTCACTTCCCCCCGGTCAAAAGGGCCATCTGAAAAAAGTGTAAAATCCAGAAAGGCAACAGGCCATGGAGAACTGGGGGCCTTGTTATGCTGATGGGCGGGATGTAAATTGCCAACAGACACTCGGGAGAAGTGTATGGTGTTTCCTGAAACATCTAAAAAACAAAGCAACAGAGCCTAGGGCACTTCCACTTATGGTCCTATAGCTTAGGGAAATTAAAATCAAAAAGACACAGCCACCTCAAAGTTTGGGACGCCTCTGTTTACAAGAACCTCGTTTACCGTACAATTTCAATATCACAGAAAGTGAAAAATGGATAAAGAACTTGTGGTACTTACGTACAATGCAGTATCACTCAGCAATGAAATCTATGTCATCAGGCCCGTATCAGCATAATGAGTGGATTCAGGTACGATGATTGTAACTGAAATAAGTCACACAGAAAAAGAAACATCATAAGATATCACTAATAAACGGAATGTAAACTTGGCTACACAGGAACTGAATTCCAAAACAGAACAGGTTCTCAAATTTAGAAAACCAACTTATGCTTGCTTAAGGGGAAAGGTGAGTTGGGTTGCTGCATAAAACCAGAGATTGAAATGAGCACAGATAATGTTCCTTAAGCCAAATATGGAATAGACAAGAGCTACTCCTTGCTCAACGAAATGGACTCAACACCGCATATTAAATGCCTAAGAATGTACCTGACTAGTAAGTATCTTAAAACCTATGGATTGCTATGTCTCTGAAAGAGAATCAAGCATGTGTACAGGGGCATAAACGCAGCAGTGATAGGATTGGAGAGGTTCGGTGAGCAAATGAAGACCCTTTGAAGTCATATTGCATGGTACCCTTTCCACGGGTTTCAACTACCCAGGTTTAAGGTATTCTTCCTTCAGCTAAAACATGCATGTGGAACCTAGAGTATGATCAACCATGTGATTGGGAGACGTGTTCAAATATGTCTCAGTTTTCGTACCCTGGTACTCGGGTGCAACATTCCAGACGCTTTACTAACACTCTCCCGACTTGGAGAGTCAGCGCCTTTAACCTCCTGTTTGGCCCAGTTTGCAGTTTCTGCGGAAGATGAACAGGAATAGCGAGAACCAATGAGAGACTAGCTGGAGGTGTCTGGACGGGCAAATTTAACTCTAATTTCCCACCAGAAAGAGGAAATAACCAAAGGCTCAGCGTGCCGTGCCGGAACCAGATTAGGGCCTGAAGCCATCCTGCGGTGTTGCGACCAGCTCAAAAGAAAGCGAATTGAAGAAAGGAGCTCAGGCGCACTGTAATTCACAAACCTGCAGAGTTATAAATGACAGCTATCGTCCAAAAATATACTGAAGTAAGGCTGCCAAGAGGACTTGAAAGCGGGGCAGAATTGCAGGAAACCGATTTCAGGAGGTAGACTGGAATTGCATTGAAAGCATAGGAAAAGAGGCAGAACGTCCACAATGATGCACTTGGCCAAAAAGGGCGTATGCGTTTTTTCCTGAATATATTCAGGAAAAAACGCATACGCCCTTTTTGGCCAACCAAGCAAGCTTGCAAAGGAAATCTGCACTACAATGAAGTCTCACTTCCCCCCGGTCAAAAGGGCCATCTGAAAAAAGTGTAAAATCCAGAAAGGCAGGACAGGCCATGGAGAACTGGGAGCCTTGTTATGCTGATGGGCGGGATGTAAATTGCCAACAGACACTTGGGAGAAGTGTATGGTGTTTCCTGAAACATCTAAAAAACAAAGCAACAGAGCCTAGGGCACTGCCACTTATGGTCCTATAGCTTAGGGAAATTAAAATCAAAAAGACACAGCCACCCCAAAGTTTGGGACGCCTCTGTTTACAAGAACCTCGTTTACAGTACAAGTTCAATATCGCAGAAAGTGAAAAATGGATAAAGAAGTTGTGGTATTTACTTACAAAGCAATATCACTCAGCAATGAAATCTGTGTCAGAAGGCCCTTAGCAGCACAATGAGTGGATTCAGGTATGATGATTCTAACTGAAATAAGTCACACAGAAAAAGAAACATCATAAGATATCAGTAATACACGGAATGTAAACTTGGCTACACAGGAACTGAATTACAGAACAGAACAGGGTCTCAAATTTAGAAAACCAACTTATGCTTGCTTAAGGGTAAAGGTGAGTTGGGGTGCTGCATAAAACCAGAGATTGAAATGAGCACAGATAAAGTTCCTTAAGTCAAATATGGAATAGACAAGAGCTACTCCTTGCTCAACGAAATGGACTCAACACCGCATATTAAACGCCTAAGAATGTACCTGACTAGTAAGTATCTTAAAACCTATGGATTGCTATGTCTCTGAAAGAGAATCAAGCATGTGTACAGGGGCATAAACGCAGCACTGATAGGATTGGAGAGGTTCGGTGAGCAAATAAAGACCCTTTGAAGTCATATTGCATGGTACCCATTCCACGGGTCTCAACTCTCCAGGTTTAAGGTATTCTTCCTTCAGCTAAAACATGCATGTGGAACCCAGAGTATGATCAACCATGTGAACGGGAGACGTGTTCAAATATGTCTCAGTTTTCCTCCCCTGGTACTCGGGTGCAACATTCCAGACGCTTTACTAACACTCTCCCGACTTGGAGAGTCAGTCCCTTTAACCTCCTCTTTGGCCCAGTTTGCAATTTCTGCAGAAGATGAACAGGAATAGCGAGAACCAATGAGAGGCTAGCTGGAGGTGTCTGGACGGGCAAATTTAACTCTCATTTCCCACCAGGAAGAGGAATTAACCAAAGGCTCAGCATGCCGGACCGTAACCAGATTAGGGCCTGAAGCCATCCTGCGGTGTTGCGGCCAGCTCACAAGAAAGCGAGTTGAAGAAAGGAGCTCAGGGGCACTGTAATTCACAAACTTGCAGAGTTATAAATGACAGCTATCGTCCAAAAATAGACTGAAGTAAGGCTGCCAAGAGGACTTGAAAGTGGGGCAGTATTGCAGGAAACCGATTTCAGGAGGTAGACTGGAATTGCATTGAAAGCATAGGAAAAGAGGCAGAACGTCCACAATGATGCACTTGGCCAAAAAGGGCGTATGCGTTTTTTCCTGAATATATTCAGGAAAAAACGCATACGCCCTTTTTGGCCAACCAAGCAAGCTTGCAAAGGAAATCTGCACTACAATGAAGTCTCACTTCCCCCCGGTCAAAAGGGCCATCTGAAAAAAGTGTAAAATCCAGAAAGGCAGGACAGGCCATGGAGAACTGGGAGCCTTGTTATGCTGATGGGCGGGATGTAAATTGCCAACAACCACTCGGGAGAAGTGTATGGTGTTTCGTGAAACATCTAAAAAACAAAGCAACAGAACCTAGGGCACTTCCACTTATGGTCCTATAGCTTAGGGAAATTAAAATCAAAAAGACACAGCAACCCCAAAGATTGGAACGGCTCTGTTTACAAGAACCTCCTTTACAGTACAAGTTCAACATCGCAGAAAGTGAAAAATGGATAAAGAAGTTGTGGTATTTACTTACAAAGCAATATCACTCAGCAATGAAATCTGTGTCATCAGGCCCTTAGCAGCACAATGAGTGGATTCAGGTATGATGATTCTAACTGAAATAAGTCACACAGAAAAAGAAACATCATAAGATATCTGTAATACACGGAATGTAAACTTGGCTACACAGGAACTGAATTACAGAACAGAACAGGGTCTCAAATTTAGAAAACCAACTTATGCTTGCTTAACAGGAAAGGTGAGTTGGGGTGCTGCATAAAACCAGAGATTCAAATGAGCACAGATAAAGTTCCTTAAGCCAAATATGGAATAGACAAGAGCTACACCTTGCTCAACGAAATGGACTCAACACCACATATTAAACGCCTAAGAACGTACCTGACTAGTAAGTATCTTAAAACCTATAGATTGCTATGTCTCCGAAAGAGAATCAAGCATGTGTACAGGGGCATAAACGCAGCAGTGATAGGATTGGAGAGGTTCGGTGAGCAAATGTAGACCCTTTGAAGTCATATTTCATGGTACCCATTCCACGGGTTTCAACTACCCAGGTTTTAGGTATTCTTCCTTCAGCTAAAACATGCATGTGGAACCCAGAGTATGATCAACCATGTGATCGGGAGACGTGTTCAAATATGTCTCAGTTTTCCTCCCCTGGTACTCGGGTGCAACATTCCAGACGCTTTACTAACACTCTCCCCACTTGGAGAGTCAGCGCCTTTAACCTTGTGTTTGGCCCAATTTGCAATTTCTGCGGAAGATGAACAGGAATAGCGAGAACCAATGAGAGGCTAGCTGGAGGTGTCTGGACGGGCAAATTTAACTCTCATTTCCCACCAGGAAGAGGAAATAACCAAAGGCTCAGCATGCTGTACCGGAACCAGATTAGGGCCTGAAGCCATCCTGCGGTGTTGCGGCAGCTCAAAAGAAAGCGAGTTGAAGAAAGGAGCTCAGGGGCACTGTAATTCACAAACCTGCAGAGTTATAAATGACAGCTATCGTCCAAAAATATACTGAAGTAAGGCTGCGAAGAGGACTTGATAGCGGGGCAAAATTGCAGGAAACCAATTTCAAGAGGTAGACAGGAATTGCATTTCAAGCATAGGAAAAGAGGCAGAACGTCCACAGAGATGCACTTGGCCAAAAAGGGCGTATGCGTTTTTTCCTGAATATATTCAGGAAAAAACGCATACGCCCTTTTTGGCCAACCAAGCAAGCTTGCAAAGGAAATCTGCACTACAATGAAGTCTCACTTCCCCCCGGTCAAAAGGGCCATCTGAAAAAAGTGTAAAATCCAAAAAGGCAGGACAGGCCATGGAGAACTGGGAGCCTTGTTATGCTGATGGGCGGGATGTAAATAGCCAACAGACACTCCGGAGAAGTGTATGGTGTTTCCTGAAACATCTAAAAAACAAAGCAACAGAGCCTAGTGCATTTCCACTTATGGTCCTATAGCTTAGGGAAATTAAAATCAAAAAGACACAGCCACCCCAAAGTTTGGGACGCCTCTTTTTACAAGAACCTCGTTAACCATACAAGTTCAATATCACAGAAAGTGAAAAATGGATAAAGAAGTTGTGGTACTCATGTACAATGCAATATCACTCAGCAATGAAATCTATGTCACCAGGCCCGTAGCAGCATAATGAGTGGATTCGGGTATGGTGATTCTAACTGAAATAAGTCACACAGAAAAAGAAACATCAAAAGATATCACTAATGCACGGAATGTAAACTTGGCTACACTGGGACTGAATTCCAAAACAGAACAGGGTCTCAAATTTAGAAAACCAACTTATGCTTGCTTAAGGGTAAAGGTGAGTTGGGGTGCTGCATAAAACCAGAGATTGAAATGAGCACAGATAAAGTTCCTTAAGCCAAATATGGAATAGACTAGAGCTACTCCTTGCTCAACGAAATGGACTCAACACCCCATATTAAACGCCTAAGAATGTACCTGACTAGTAAGTATCTTAAAACCTATGGATTGCTATGTCTCCAAAAGAGAATCAAGCGTGTGTACTGGGGCATAAATGCAGCAGTGATAGGATTGGAGAGGTTCGGTGAGCAAATGAAGACCCTTTGAAGTCATATTGCATGGTACACATTCCACGGGTCTCAACTCTCCAGGTTTAAGGTATTCTTTCTTCAGCTAAAACATGCATGTGGAACCCAGAGTATGATCAACCGTGTGATCGGGAGACGTGTTCAAATATGTCTCAGTTTTCGTCCCCTGGTACTTCGGTGCAACATTCCAGACGCTTTACTAACATTCTCCCCACTTGGAGAGTCAGTGCCTTTAACCTCCTGTTTGGCCCAGTTTGCAACTTCTGCGGAAGATGTACAGGAATAGGGAGAACCAATGAGAGACAAGCGCGAGGTGTCTGGACGGGCAAATTTAACTCTAATTTCCCACCAGGATGAGGAATTAACCAAAGGCTCAGCGTGCCGTGCCGGAACCAGATTAGGGCCTGAAGCCATCCTGCGGAGTTGCGGCCAGGTCACAAGAAAGCGAGTTGAAGAAAGGAGCTCAGGGGCACTGTAATTCACAAACCTGCAGAGTTATAAATGACAGCTATCGTCCAAAAATAGACTGAAGTAAGGCTGCCAAGAGGACTTGAAAGCGGGGCAGAATTGCAGGAAACCGATTTCAGGAGGTAGACTGGAATTGCATTGAAAGCGTAGGAAAAGAGGCAGAACGTCCACAATGATGCACTTGGCCAAAAGGGCGTATGCGTTTTTTCCTGAATATATTCAGGAAAAAACGCATACGCCCTTTTTGGCCAACCAAGCAAGCTTGCCAAGGAAATCTACACTACAATGAAGTCTCACTTCCCCCCTGTCAAAAGGGCCATCAGAATAAAGTGTAAAATCCAGAAAGGCAGGACAGGCCATGGAGAACTGGGAGCCTTGTTATGCTGATGGGCGGGATGTAAATTGCCAACAGACACTCGGGACAAGTGTATGGTGTTTCCTGAAACATCTAAAAAACAAAGCAACAGAGCCTAGGGCACTTCCACTTATGGTCCTGTAGCTTAGGGAAATTAATATCAAAAAGACACAGCCACCCCAAAGTTTGGGACGCCTCTGTTTACAAGAACCTCGTTTACAGTACAAGTTCAACATCGCAGAAAGTGAAAAATGGATAAAGAAGTTGTGGTATTCACTTACAATGCAGTATCACTCAGCAATGAAATCTATGTCATCAGGCCCTTAAGAGCACAATGAGTGGATTCAGGTATGATGATTCTAACTGAAATAAGTCACACAGAAAAAGAAACATCATAAGATATCAGTAATACACGGAATGTAAACTTGGCTACACAGGAACTGAATTACAGAACAGAACAGGGTCTCAAATTTAGAAAAACAACTTATGCTTGCTTAAGGGTAAAGGTGAGTTGGGGTGCTGCATAAAACCAGAGATTGAAATGAGCACAGATAAAGTTCCTTAAGTCAAATATGGAATAGACAAGAGCTACTCCTTGCTCAACGAAATGGACTCAACACCGCATATTAAACGCCTAAGAATGTACCTGACTAGTAAGTATCGTAAAACCTATGGATTGCTATGTCTCCGAAAGAGAATCAAGCATGTGTACAGGGGCATAAACGCAGCAGTGATAGGATTGGAGAGGTTCGGTGAGCAAATGAAGACCCTTTGAAGTCATATTGCATGGTACCCATTCCACGGGTCTCAACTCTCCAGGTTTAAGGTATTCTTCCTTCAGCTAAAACATGCATGTGGAACCCAAGTATGATCAACCATGTGAACGGGAGACGTGTTCAAATATGTCTCAGTTTTCCTCCCCTGGTACTCGGGTGCAACATTCGAGACGCTTTACTAACACTCTCCCCACTTGGAGAGTCAGCGCCTTTAACCTCCTGTTTGGCCCAGTTTGCAATTTCTGCGGAAGATGAACAGGAATAGCGAGAACCAATGAGAGGCTAGCTGGAGGTGTCTGGACGGGCAAATTTAACTCTCATTTCCCACCAGGAAGAGGAAATAACCAAAGGCTCAGCGTGCCGTACCGGAACCAGATTAGGGCCTGAAGCCATCCTGCGGTGTTGCGGCCAGCTCAAAAGAAAGCGAGTTGAAGAAAGGAGCTCAGGGGCACTGTAATTCACAAACCTGCAGAGTTATAAATGACAGCTATCGTCCAAAAATAGACTGAAGTAAGGCTGCCAAGAGGACTTGAAAGCGGGGCAGAATTGCAGGAAACCGATTTCAGGAGGTAGACTGGAATTGCATTGAAAGCATAGGAAAAGAGGCAGAACGTCCACAATGATGCACTTGGCCAAAAAGGGCGTATGCGTTTTTTCCTGAATATATTCAGGAAAAAACGCATACGCCCTTTTTGGCCAACCAAGCAAGCTTGCAAAGGAAATCTGCACTACAATGAAGTCTCACTTCCCCCCGGTCAAAAGGGCCATCTGAAAAAAGTGTAAAATCCAGAAAGGCAGGACAGGCCATGGAGAACTGGGAGCCTTGTTATGCTGATGGGCGGGATGTAAATTGCCAACAGACACTTGGGAGAAGTGTATGGTGTTTCCTGAAACATCTAAAAAACAAAGCAACAGAGCCTAGGGCACTGCCACTTATGGTCCTATAGCTTAGGGAAATTAAAATCAAAAAGACACAGCCACCCCAAAGTTTGGGACGCCTCTGTTTACAAGAACCTCGTTTACAGTACAAGTTCAACATCGCAGAAAGTGAAAAATGGATAAAGAAGTTGTGGTTTTTACTTACAAAGCAATATCACTCAGCAATGAAATCTGTGTCATCAGGCCCTTAGCAGCACAATGAGTGGATTCAGGTATGATGATTCTAACTGAAGTAAGTCACACAGAAAAAGAAACATCATAAGATATCAGTAATACACTGAATGTAAACTTGGCTACACAGGAACTGAATTACAGAACAGAACAGGGTCTCAAATTTAGAAAACCAACTTATGCTTGCTTAAGGGTAAAGGTGAGTTGGGGTGCTGCATAAAACCAGAGATTGAAATGAGCACAGATAAAGTTCCTTAAGTCAAATATGGAATAGACAAGAGCTACTCCTTGCTCAACGAAATGGACTCAACACCGCATATTAAACGCCTAAGAATGTACCTGACTAGTAAGTATCTTAAAACCTATGGATTGCTATGTCTCCGAAAGAGAATCAAGCATGTGTACAGGGGCATAAACGCAGCAGTGATAGGATTGGAGAGGTTCGGTGAGCAAATGAAGACCCTTTGAAGTCATATTGCATGGTACCCATTCCACGGGTCTCAACTCTCCAGGTTTAAGGTATTCTTCCTTCAGCTAAAACATGCATGTGGAACCCAAGTATGATCAACCATGTGAACGGGAGACGTGTTCAAATATGTCTCAGTTTTCCTCCCCTGGTACTCGGGTGCAACATTCCAGACGCTTTACTAACACTCTCCCCACTTGGAGAGTCAGCGCCTTTAACCTCCTGTTTGGCCCAGTTTGCAATTTCTGCGGAAGATGAACAGGAATAGTGAGAACCAATGAGAGACTAGCTGGAGGTGTCTGGACGGGCAAATTTAACTCTCATTTCCCACCAGGAAGAGGAAATAACCAAAGGCTCAGCGTGCCATGCCGGAACCAGATTAGGGCCTGAAGCCATCCTGCGGTGTTGCGGCCAGGTCACAAGAAAGCAAGTTGAAGAAAGGAGCTCAGGGGCACTGTAATTCACAAACCTGCAGAGTTATAAATGACAGCTATCGTCCAAAAATAGACTGAAGTAAGGCTGCCAAGAGGACTTGAAAGCGGGGCAGAATTGCAGGAAACCGATTTCAGGAGGTAGACTGGAATTGCATTGAAAGCATAGGAAAAGAGGCAGAACGTCCACAATGATGCACTTGGCCAAAAAGGGCGTATGCGTTTTTTCCTGAATATATTCAGGAAAAAACGCATACGCCCTTTTTGGCCAACCAAGCAAGCTTGCAAAGGAAATCTGCACTACAATGAAGTCTCACTTCCCCCCGGTCAAAAGGGCCATCTGAAAAAAGTGTAAAATCCAGAAAGGCAGGACAGGCCATGGAGAACTGGGAGCCTTGTTATGCTGATGGGCGGGATGTAAATTGCCAACAACCACTCGGGAGAAGTGTATGGTGTTTCCTGAAACATCTAAAAAACAAAGCAACAGAACCTAGGGCACTTCCACTTATGGTCCTATAGCTTAGGGAAATTAAAATCAAAAAGACACAGCCACCCCAAAGTTTGGAACGGCTCTGTTTACAAGAACCTCGTTTACAGTACAAGTTCAACATCGCAGAAAGTGAAAAATGGATAAAGAAGTTGTGGTATTTACTTACAAAGCAATATCACTCAGCAATGAAATCTGTGTCATCAGGCCCTTAGCAGCACAATGAGTGGATTCAGGTATGATGATTCTAACTGAAGTAAGTCACACAGAAAAAGAAACATCATAAGATATCAGTAATACACGGAATGTAAACTTGGCTACACAGGAACTGAATTACAGAACAGAACAGGGTCTCAAATTTAGAAAAACAACTTATGCTTGCTTAAGGGTAAAGGTGAGTTGGGGTGCTGCATAAAACCAGAGATTGAAATGAGCACAGATAAAGTTCCTTAAGTCAAATATGGAATAGACAAGAGCTACTCCTTGCTCAACGAAATGGACTCAACACCGCATATTAAACGCCTAAGAATGTACCTGACTAGTAAGTATCGTAAAACCTATGGATTGCTATGTCTCCGAAAGAGAATCAAGCATGTGTACAGGGGCATAAACGCAGCAGTGATAGGATTGGAGAGGTTCGGTGAGCAAATGAAGACCCTTTGAAGTCATATTGCATGGTACCCATTCCACGGGTCTCAACTCTCCAGGTTTAAGGTATTCTTCCTTCAGCTAAAACATGCATGTGGAACCCAAGTATGATCAACCATGTGAACGGGAGACGTGTTCAAATATGTCTCAGTTTTCCTCCCCTGGTACTCGGGTGCAACATTCCAGACGCTTTACTAACACTCTCCCCACTTGGAGAGTCAGCGCCTTTAACCTCCTGTTTGGCCCAGTTTGCAATTTCTGCGGAAGATGAACAGGAATAGCGAGAACCAATGAGAGGCTAGCTGGAGGTGTCTGGACGGGCAAATTTAACTCTCATTTCCCACCAGGAAGAGGAAATAACCAAAGGCTCAGCGTGCCGTACCGGAACCAGATTAGGGCCTGAAGCCATCCTGCGGTGTTGCGGCCAGCTCAAAAGAAAGCGAGTTGAAGAAAGGAGCTCAGGGGCACTGTAATTCACAAACCTGCAGAGTTATAAATGACAGCTATCGTCCAAAAATAGACTGAAGTAAGGCTGCCAAGAGGACTTGAAAGCGGGGCAGAATTGCAGGAAACCGATTTCAGGAGGTAGACTGGAATTGCATTGAAAGCATAGGAAAAGAGGCAGAACGTCCACAATGATGCACTTGGCCAAAAAGGGCGTATGCGTTTTTTCCTGAATATATTCAGGAAAAAACGCATACGCCCTTTTTGGCCAACCAAGCAAGCTTGCAAAGGAAATCTGCACTACAATGAAGTCTCACTTCCCCCCGGTCAAAAGGGCCATCTGAAAAAAGTGTAAAATCCAGAAAGGCAGGACAGGCCATGGAGAACTGGGAGCCTTGTTATGCTGATGGGCGGGATGTAAATTGCCAACAGACACTTGGGAGAAGTGTATGGTGTTTCCTGAAACATCTAAAAAACAAAGCAACAGAGCCTAGGGCACTGCCACTTATGGTCCTATAGCTTAGGGAAATTAAAATCAAAAAGACACAGCCACCCCAAAGTTTGGGACGCCTCTGTTTACAAGAACCTCGTTTACAGTACAAGTTCAACATCGCAGAAAGTGAAAAATGGATAAAGAAGTTGTGGTTTTTACTTACAAAGCAATATCACTCAGCAATGAAATCTGTGTCATCAGGCCCTTAGCAGCACAATGAGTGGATTCAGGTATGATGATTCTAACTGAAGTAAGTCACACAGAAAAAGAAACATCATAAGATATCAGTAATACACTGAATGTAAACTTGGCTACACAGGAACTGAATTACAGAACAGAACAGGGTCTCAAATTTAGAAAACCAACTTATGCTTGCTTAAGGGTAAAGGTGAGTTGGGGTGCTGCATAAAACCAGAGATTGAAATGAGCACAGATAAAGTTCCTTAAGTCAAATATGGAATAGACAAGAGCTACTCCTTGCTCAACGAAATGGACTCAACACCGCATATTAAACGCCTAAGAATGTACCTGACTAGTAAGTATCTTAAAACCTATGGATTGCTATGTCTCCGAAAGAGAATCAAGCATGTGTACAGGGGCATAAACGCAGCAGTGATAGGATTGGAGAGGTTCGGTGAGCAAATGAAGACCCTTTGAAGTCATATTGCATGGTACCCATTCCACGGGTCTCAACTCTCCAGGTTTAAGGTATTCTTCCTTCAGCTAAAACATGCATGTGGAACCCAAGTATGATCAACCATGTGAACGGGAGACGTGTTCAAATATGTCTCAGTTTTCCTCCCCTGGTACTCGGGTGCAACATTCCAGACGCTTTACTAACACTCTCCCCACTTGGAGAGTCAGCGCCTTTAACCTCCTGTTTGGCCCAGTTTGCAATTTCTGCGGAAGATGAACAGGAATAGTGAGAACCAATGAGAGACTAGCTGGAGGTGTCTGGACGGGCAAATTTAACTCTCATTTCCCACCAGGAAGAGGAAATAACCAAAGGCTCAGCGTGCCATGCCGGAACCAGATTAGGGCCTGAAGCCATCCTGCGGTGTTGCGGCCAGGTCACAAGAAAGCAAGTTGAAGAAAGGAGCTCAGGGGCACTGTAATTCACAAACCTGCAGAGTTATAAATGACAGCTATCGTCCAAAAATAGACTGAAGTAAGGCTGCCAAGAGGACTTGAAAGCGGGGCAGAATTGCAGGAAACCGATTTCAGGAGGTAGACTGGAATTGCATTGAAAGCATAGGAAAAGAGGCAGAACGTCCACAATGATGCACTTGGCCAAAAAGGGCGTATGCGTTTTTTCCTGAATATATTCAGGAAAAAACGCATACGCCCTTTTTGGCCAACCAAGCAAGCTTGCAAAGGAAATCTGCACTACAATGAAGTCTCACTTCCCCCCGGTCAAAAGGGCCATCTGAAAAAAGTGTAAAATCCAGAAAGGCAGGACAGGCCATGGAGAACTGGGAGCCTTGTTATGCTGATGGGCGGGATGTAAATTGCCAACAGACACTTGGGAGAAGTGTATGGTGTTTCCTGAAACATCTAAAAAACAATGCAACACAGCCTAGGGCACTGCCACTTATGGTCCTATAGCTTAGGGAAATTAAAATCAAAAAGACACAGCCACCTCAAAGTTTGGGACGCCTCTGTTTACAAGAACCTCGTTTACAGTACAAGTTCAACATCGCAGAAAGTGAAAAATGGATAAAGAAGTTGTGGTATTTACTTACAAAGCAATATCACTCAGCAATGAAATCTATGTCATCAGGCCCTTAGCATCACAATGAGTGGATTCAGGTATGATGATTCTAACTGAAATAAGTCACACAGAAAAAGAAACATCATAAGATATCAGTAATACACGGAATGTAAACTTGGCTACACAGGAACTGAATTACAGAACAGAACAGGGTCTCAAATTTAGAAAACCAACTTATGCTTGCTTAAGGGGAAAGGTGAGTTGGGGTGCTGCATAAAACCAGAGATTGAAATGAGCACAGATAAAGTTCCTTAAGTCAAATATGGAATAGACAAGAGCTACTCCTTGCTCAACGAAATGGACTCAAAACCGCATATTAAACGTCTAAGAATGTACCTGACTAGTAAGTATCTTAAAACCTATGGATTGCTATGTCTCCGAAAGAGAATCAAGCATGTGTACAGGGGCATAAACGCAGCAGTGATAGGATTGGAGAGGTTCGGTGAGCAAATGAAGACCCTTTGAAGTCATATTGCATGGTACCCATTACACGGGTCTTAACTCTCCAGGTTTAAGGTATTCTTCCTTCAGCTAAAACATGCATGTGGAACCCAAGTATGATCAACCATGTGAACGGGAGACGTGTTCAAATATGTCTCAGTTTTCCTCCCCTGGTACTCGGGTGCAACATTCCAGACGCTTTACTAACACTCTCCCCACTTGGAGAGTCAGCGCCTTTAACCTCCTGTTTGGCCCAGTTTGCAATTTCTGGGGAAGATAAACAGGAATAGCGAGAACCAATGAGAGACTAGCTGGAGGTGTTTGGACGGGCAAATTTAACTCTCATTTCCCACCAGGAAGAGGAAATAACCAAAGGCTCAGCGTGCCATACCGGAACCAGATTAGGGCCTGAAGCCATCCTGCGGTGTTGCGGCCAGGTCACAAGAAAGCAAGTTGAAGAAAGGAGCTCAGGGGCACTGTAATTCACAAACCTGCAGAGTTATAAATGACAGCTATCGTCCAAAAATAGACTGAAGTAAGGCTGCCAAGAGGACTTGAAAGCGGGGCAGAATTGCAGGAAACCGATTTCAGGAGGTAGACTGGAATTGCATTGAAAGCATAGGAAAAGAGGCAGAACGTCCACAATGATGCACTTGGCCAAAAAGGGCGTATGCGTTTTTTCCTGAATATATTCCTGAATATATTCAGGAAAAAACGCATACGCCCTTTTTGGCCAACCAAGCAAGCTTGCAAAGGAAATCTGCACTACAATGAAGTCTCACTTCCCCCCGGTCAAAAGGGCCATCTGAAAAAAGTGTAAAATCCAGAAAGGCAGGACAGGCCATGGAGAACTGGGAGCCTTGTTATGCTGATGGGCGGGATGTAAATTGCCAACAGACACTTGGGAGAAGTGTATGGTGTTTCCTGAAACATCTAAAAAACAAAGCAACAGAGCCTAGGGCACTGCCACTTATGGTCCTATAGCTTAGGGAAATTAAAATCAAAAAGACACAGCCACCCCAAAGTTTGGGACACCTCTGTTTACAAGAACCTCGTTTACAGTACAAGTTCAACATCGCAGAAAGTGAAAAATGGATAAAGAAGTTTTTGTATTTACTTACAAAGCAATATCACTCAGCAATGAAATCTATGTCATCAGGCCCTTAGCAGCACAATGAGTGGATTCAGGTATGATGATTCTAACTGAAATAAGTCACACAGAAAAAGAAACATCATAAGATATCAGTAATACACGGAATGTAAACTTGGCTACACAGGAACTGAATTACAGAACAGAACAGGGTCTCAAATTTAGAAAACCAACTTATGCTTGCTTAAGGGTAAAGGTGAGTTGGGGTGCTGCATAAAACCAGAGATTGAAATGAGCACAGATAAAGTTCCTTAAGTCAAATATGGAATAGACAAGAGCTACTCCTTGCTCAACGAAATGGACTCAACACCGCATATTAAACGCCTAAGAATGTACCTGACTAGTAAGTATCTTAAAACCTATGGATTGCTATGTCTCCGAAAGAGAATCAAGCATGTGTACAGGGGCATAAACGCAGCAGTGATAGGATTGGAGACGTTCGGTGAGCAAATGAAGACCCTTTGAAGTCATATTGCATGGTACCCATTACACGGGTCTTAACTCTCCAGGTTTAAGGTATTCTTCCTTCAGCTAAAACATGCATGTGGAACCCAAGTATGATCAACCATGTGAACGGGAGACGTGTTCAAATATGTCTCAGTTTTCCTCCCCTGGTACTCGGGTGCAACATTCCAGACGCTTTACTAACACTCTCCCGACGTGGAGAGTCAGTCCCTTTAAACTCCTGTTTGGCCCAGTTTGCAATTTCTGCGGAAGATGAACAGGAATAGCGAGAACCAATGAGAGACTAGCTGGAGGTGTCTGGACGGGCAAATTTAACTCTCATTTCCCACCAGGAAGAGGAATTAACCAAAGGCTCAGCGTGCCGTGCCGGAACCAGATTAGGGCCTGAAGCCATCCTGCGGTGTTGCGGCCAGCTCAAAAGAAACCGAGTTGAAGAAAGGAGCTCAGGGGCACTGTAATTCACAAACCTGCAGAGTTATAAATGACAGCTATCGTCCAAAAATAGACTGAAGTAAGGCTGCCAAGAGGACTTGAAAGCGGGGCAGAATTGCAGGAAACCGATTTCAGGAGGTAGACTGGAATTGCATTGAAAGCATAGGAAAAGAGGCAGAACGTCCACAATAATGCACTTGGCCAAAAAGGGCGTATGTGTTTTTTCCTGAATATATTCAGGAAAAAACGCATACGCCATTTTTGGCCAACCAAGCAAGCTTGCAAAGGAAATCTGCACTACAATGAAGTCTCACTTCCCCCTGGTCAAAAGGGCCATCTGAAAAAAGTGTAAAATCCAGAAAGGCAGGACAGGCCATGGAGAACTGGGAGCCTTGTTATGCTGATGGGCGGGATGTAAATTGCCAACAACCACTCGGGAGAAGTGTATGGTGTTTCCTGAAACATCTAAAAAACAAAGCAACAGAACCTAGGGCACTTCCACTTATGGTCTTATAGCTTAGGGAAATTAAAATCAAAAAGACACAGCCACCCCAAAGTTTGGGACGCCTCTGTTTACAAGAACCTCGTTTACAGTACAAGTTCAACATCGCAGAAAGTGAAAAATGGATAAAGAAGTTGTGGTATTTACTTACAAAGCAATATCACTCAGCAATGAAATCTATGTCATCAGGCCCTTAGCATCACAATGAGTGGATTCAGGTATGATGATTCTAACTGAAGTAAGTCACACAGAAAAAGAAACATCATAAGATATCAGTAATACACGGAATGTAAACTTGGCTACACAGGAACTGAATTACAGAACAGAACAGGGTCTCAAATTTAGAAAACCAACTTATGCTTGCTTAAGGGAAAAGGTGAGTTGGGGTGCTGCATAAAACCAGAGATTGAAATGAGCACAGATAAAGTTCCTTAAGTCAAATATAGAATAGACAAGAGCTACTCCTTGCTCAACGAAATGGACTCAACACCGCATATTAAACGTCTAAGAATGTACCTGACTAGTAAGTATCTTAAAACCTATGGATTGCTATGTCTCCGAAAGAGAATCAAGCATGTGTACAGGGGCATAAACGCAGCAGTGATAGGATTGGAGAGGTTCGGTGAGCAAATGAAGACCCTTTGAAGTCATATTGCATGGTACCCATTACACGGGTCTTAACTCTCCAGGTTTAAGGTATTCTTCCTTCAGCTAAAACATGCATGTGGAACCCAAGTATGATCAACCATGTGAACGGGAGACGTGTTCAAATATGTCTCAGTTTTCCTCCCCTGGTACTCGGGTGCAACATTCCAGACGCTTTACTAACACTCTCCCCACTTGGAGAGTCAGCGCCTTTAACCTCCTGTTTGGCCCAGTTTGCAATTTCTGCGGAAGATGAACAGGAATAGCGAGAACCAATGAGAGGCTAGCTGGAGGTGTCTGGACGGGCAAATTTAACTCTCATTTCCCACCAGGAAGAGGAATTAACCAAAGGCTCAGCATGCCGGGCCGGAACCAGATTAGGGCCTGAAGCCATCCTGCGGTGTTGCGGCCAGGTCACAAGAAAGCGAGTTGAAGAAAGGAGCTCAGGGGCACTGTAATTCACAAACCTGCAGAGTTATAAATGACAGCTATCGTCCAAAAATAGACTGAAGTAAGGCTGCCAAGAGGACTTGAAAGCGGGGCAGAATTGCAGGAAACCGATTTCAGGAGGTAGACTGGAATTGAATTGAAAGCATAGGAAAAGAGGCAGAACGTCCACAATGATGCACTTGGCCAAAAAGGGCGTATGCGTTTTTTCCTGAATATATTCAGGAAAAAACGCATACGCACTTTTTGGCCAACCAAGCAAGCTTGCAAAGGAAATCTGCACTACAATGAAGTCTCACTTCCCCCCGGTCAAAAGGGCCATCTGAAAAAAGTGTAAAATCCAGAAAGGCAGGACAGGCCATGGAGAACTGGGAGCCTTGTTATGCTGATGGGCGGGATGTAAATTGCCAACAGACACTTGGGAGAAGTATATGGTGTTTCCTGAAACATCTAAAAAACAAAGCAACAGAGCCTAGGGCACTGCCACTTATGGTCCTATAGCTTAGGGAAATTAAAATCAAAAAGACACAGCCACCCCAAAGTTCGGGACGCCTCTGTTTACAAGAACCTCGTTTACAGTACAAGTTCAACATCGCAGAAAGTGAAAAATGGATAAAGAAGTTGTGGTATTTACTTAAAAACCATATCACTCAGCAATGAAATCTGTGTCATCAGGCCTTAGCATCACAATGAGTGGATTCAGGTATGATGATTCTAACTGAACTAAGTCACACAGAAAAAGAAACATCATAAGATATCAGTAATACACGGAATGTAAACTTGGCTACACAGGAACTGAATTATAGAACAGAACAGGGTCTCAAATTTAGAAAACCAACTTATGCTTGCTTAAGGGTAAAGGTGAGTTGGAGTGGTGCATAAAACCAGAGATTGAAATGAGCACAGATAAAGTTCCTTAAGTCAAATATGGAATAGACAAGAGCTACTCCTTGCTCAATGAAATGGACTCAACACCGCATATTAAACGCCTAAGAATGTACCTGACTAGTAAGTATCGTAAAACCTATGGATTGCTATGTCTCCAAAAGAGAATCAAGCATGTGTACAGGGGCATAAACGCAGCAGTGATAGGATTGGAGAGGTTCGGTGAGCAAATGAAGACCCTTTGAAGTCATATTGCATGGTACCCATTACACGGGTCTCAACTCTCCAGGTTTAAGGTATTCTTCCTTCAGCTAAAACATGCATGTGGAACCCAAGTATGATCAACCATGTGAACGGGAGACGTGCTCATATATGTCTCAGTTTTCCTCCCCTGGTACTCGGGTGCAACATTCCAGACGCTTTACTAACACTCTCCCCACTTGGAGAGTCAGCACCTTTAACCTCCTGTTTGGCCCAGTTTGCAATTTCTGCGGAAGATGAACAGGAATAGCGAGAACCAATGAGAGGCTAGCTGGAGGTGTCTGGACGGGCAAATTTAACTCTCATTTCCCACCAGGAAGAGGAAATAACCAAAGGCTCAGCGTGCCGTACCGGAACCAGATTAGGGCCTGAAGCCATCCTGCGGTGTTGCGGCCAGGTCACAAGAAAGCGAGTTGAAGAAAGGAGCTCAGGGGCACTGTAATTCACAAACCTGCAGAGTTATAAATGACAGCTATCGTCCAAAAATAGACTGAAGTAAGGCTGCCAAGAGGACTTGAAAGCAGGGCAGATTTGCAGGAAAACGATTTCAGGAGGTAGACTGGAATTGCATTGAAAGCATAGGAAAAGAGGCAGAACGTCCACAATGATGCACTTGGCCAAAAAGGGCGTATGCGTTTTTTCCTGAATATATTCAGGAAAAAACGCATACGCACTTTTTGGCCAACCAAGCAAGCTTGCAAAGGAAATCTGCACTACAATGAAGTCTCACTTCCCCCCGGTCAAAAGGGCCATCTGAAAAAAGTGTAAAATCCAGAAAGGCAGGACAGGCCATGGAGAACTGGGAGCCTTGTTATGCTGATGTGCGGGATGTAAATTGCCAACAGACACTCGGGAGAAGTGTATGGTGTTTCCTGAAACATCCAAAAAACAAAGCAACAGAACCTAGGGCACTGCCACTTATGGTCCTATAGCTTAGGGAAATTAAAATCAAAAAGACACAGCCACCCCAAAGTTTGGGACGCCTCTGTTTACAAGAACCTCGTTTACAGTACAAGTTCAACATCGCAGAAAGTGAAAAATGGATAAAGAAGTTGTGGTATTTACTTACAAAGCAATATCACTCAGCAATGAAATCTGTGTCATCAGGCCCTTAGCAGCACAATGAGTGGATTCAGGTATGATGATTCTAACTGAACTAAGTCACACAGAAAAAGAAACATCATAAGATATCAGTAATACACGGAATGTAAACTTGGCTACACAGGAACTGAATTACAGAACAGAACAGGGTCTCAAATTTAGAAAACCAACTTATGCTTGCTTAAGGGTAAAGGTGAGTTGGGGTGCTGCATAAAACCAGAGATTGAAATGAGCACAGATTAAGTTCCTTAAGTCAAATATGGAATAGACAAGAGCTACTCCTTGCTCAACGAAATGGACTCAACACCGCATATTAAACGCCTAAGAATGTACCTGACTAGTAAGTATCGTAAAACCTATGGATTGCTATGTCTCCAAAAGAGAATCAAGCATGTGTACAGGGGCATAAACGCAGCAGTGATAGGATTGGAGAGGTTCGGTGAGCAAATGAAGACCCTTTGAAGTCATATTGCATGGTACCCATTACACGGGTCTCAACTCTCCAGGTTTAAGGTATTCTTCCTTCAGCTAAAACATGCATGTGGAACCCAAGTATGATCAACCATGTGAACGGGAGACGTGCTCAAATATGTCTCAGTTTTCCTCCCCTGGTACTCGGGTGCAACATTCCAGACGCTTTACTAACACTCTCCCCACTTGGAGAGTCAGCGCCTTTAACCTCCTGTTTGGCCCAGTTTGCAATTTCTGCGGAAGATGAACAGGAATAGCGAGAACCAATGAGAGGCTAGCTGGAGGTGTCTGGACGGGCAAATTTAACTCTCATTTCCCACCAGCAAGAGGAAATAACCAAAGGCTCAGCGTGCCGTACCGGAACCAGATTAGGGCCTGAAGCCATCCTGCGGTGTTGCGGCCAGCTCACAAGAAAGCGAGTTGAAGAAAGGAGCTCAGGGGCACTGTAATTCACAAACCTGCAGAGTTATAAATGACAGCTATCGTCCAAAAATAGACTGAAGTAAGGCTGCCAAGAGGACTTGAAAACAGGGCAGAATTGCAGGAAAACGATTTCAGGAGGTAGACTGGAATTGCATTGAAAGCATAGGAAAAGAGGCAGAACGTCCACAATGATGCACTTGGCCAAAAAGGGCGTATGCGTTTTTTCCTGAATATATTCAGGAAAAAACGCATACGCACTTTTTGGCCAACCAAGCAAGCTTGCAAAGGAAATCTGCACTACAATGAAGTCTCACTTCCCCCCGGTCAAAAGGGCCATCTGAAAAAAGTGTAAAATCCAGAAAGGCAGGACAGGCCATGGAGAACTGGGAGCCTTGTTATGCTGATGGGCGGGATGTAAATTGCCAACAGACACTCGGGAGAAGTGTATGGTGTTTCCTGAAACATCTAAAAAACAAAGCAACAGAACCTAGGGCACTGCCACTTATGGTCCTATAGCTTAGGGAAATTAAAATCAAAAAGACACAGCCACCCCAAAGTTTGGGATGCCTCTGTTTACAAGAACCTCGTTTACAGTACAAGCTCAACATCGCAGAAAGTGAAAAATGGATAAAGAAGTTGTGGTATTTACTTACAAAGCAATATCACTCAGCAATGAAATCTGTGTCATCAGGCCCTTAGCAGCACAATGAGTGGATTCAGATATGATGATTCTAACTGAAGTAAGTCACACAGAAAAAGAAACATCATAAGATATCAGTAATACACGGAATGGAAACTTGGCTACACAGGAACTGAATTACAGAACAGAACAGGGTCTCAAATTTAGAAAACCAACTTATGCTTGCTTAAGGGTAAAGGTGAGTTGGGGTGCTGCATAAAACCAGAGATTGAAATGAGCACAGATTAAGTTCCTTAAGTCAAATATGGAATAGACAAGAGCTACTCCTTGCTCAACGAAATGGACTCAACACCGCATATTAAACGTCTAAGAATGTACCTGACTAGTAAGTATCTTAAAACCTATGGATTGCTATGTCTCCGAAAGAGAATCAAGCATGTGTACAGGGGCATAAACGCAGCAGTGATAGGATTGGAGAGGTTCGGTGAGCAAATGAAGACCCTTTGAAGTCATATTGCATGGTACCCATTACACGGGTCTTAACTCTCCAGGTTTAAGGTATTCTTCCTTCAGCTAAAACATGCATGTGGAACCCAAGTATGATCAACCATGTGAACGGGAGACGTGTTCAAATATGTCTCAGTTTTCCTCCCCTGGTACTCGGGTGCAACATTCCAGACGCTTTACTAACACTCTCCCCACTTGGAGAGTCAGCGCCTTTAACCTCCTGTTTGGCCCAGTTTGCAATTTCTGCGGAAGATAAACAGGAATAGCGAGAACCAATGAGAGACTAGGTGGAGGTGTTTGGACGGGCAAATTTAACTCTCATTTCCCACCAGGAAGAGGAAATAACCAAAGGCTCAGCGTGCCGTGCCGGAACCAGATTAGGGCCTGAAGCCATCCTGCGGTGTTGCGGCCAGGTCACAAGAAAGCAAGTTGAAGAAAGGAGCTCAGGGGCACTGTAATTCACAAACCTGCAGAGTTATAAATGACAGCTATCGTCCAAAAATAGACTGAAGTAAGGCTGCCAAGAGGACTTGAAAGCGGGGCAGAATTGCAGGAAACCGATTTCAGGAGGTAGACTGGAATTGCATTGAAAGCATAGGAAAAGAGGCAGAACGTCCACAATGATGCACTTGGCCAAAAAGGGCGTATGCGTTTTTTCCTGAATATATTCAGGAAAAAACGCATACGCCCTTTTTGGCCAACCAAGCAAGCTTGCAAAGGAAATCTGCACTACAATGAAGTCTCACTTCCCCCCGGTCAAAAGGGCCATCTGAAAAAAGTGTAAAATCCAGAAAGGCAGGACAGGCCATGGAGAACTGGGAGCCTTGTTATGCTGATGGGCGGGATGTAAATTGCCAACAGACACTCGGGAGAAGTGTATGGTGTTTCCTGAAACATCTAAAAAACAAAGCAACAGAGCCTAGGGCACTGCCACTTATGGTCCTATAGCTTAGGGAAATTAAAATCAAAAAGACACAGCCACCCCAAAGTTTGGGACACCTCTGTTTACAAGAACCTCGTTTACAGTACAAGTTCAACATCGCAGAAAGTGAAAAATGGATAAAGAAGTTTTTGTATTTACTTACAAAGCAATATCACTCAGCAATGAAATCTATGTCATCAGGCCCTTAGCAGCACAATGAGTGGATTCAGGTATGATGATTCTAACTGAAATAAGTCACACAGAAAAAGAAACATCATAAGATATCAGTAATACACGGAATGTAAACTTGGCTACACAGGAACTGAATTACAGAACAGAACAGGGTCTCAAATTTAGAAAATCAACTTATGCTTGCTTAAGGGTAAAGGTGAGTTGGGGTGCTGCATAAAACCAGAGATTGAAATGAGCACAGATAAAGTTCCTTAAGTCAAATATGGAATAGACAAGAGCTACTCCTTGCTCAACGAAATGGACTCAACACCGCATATTAAACGCCTAAGAATGTACCTGACTAGTAAGTATCTTAAAACCTATGGATTGCTATGTCTCCGAAAGAGAATCAAGCATGTGTACAGGGGCATAAACGCAGCAGTGATAGGATTGGAGACGTTCGGTGAGCAAATGAAGACCCTTTGAAGTCATATTGCATGGTACCCATTACACGGGTCTTAACTCTCCAGGTTTAAGGTATTCTTCCTTCAGCTAAAACATGCATGTGGAACCCAAGTATGATCAACCATGTGAACGGGAGACGTGTTCAAATATGTCTCAGTTTTCCTCCCCTGGTACTCGGGTGCAACATTCCAGACGCTTTACTAACACTCTCCCGACGTGGAGAGTCAGTCCCTTTAAACTCCTGTTTGGCCCAGTTTGCAATTTCTGCGGAAGATGAACAGGAATAGCGAGAACCAATGAGAGACTAGCTGGAGGTGTCTGGACGGGCAAATTTAACTCTCATTTCCCACCAGGAAGAGGAAATAACCAAAGGCTCAGCGTGCCGTGCCGGAACCAGATTAGGGCCTGAAGCCATCCTGCGGTGTTGCGGCCAGCTCAAAAGAAACCGAGTTGAAGAAAGGAGCTCAGGGGCACTGTAATTCACAAACCTGCAGAGTTATAAATGACAGCTATCGTCCAAAAATAGACTGAAGTAAGGCTGCCAAGAGGACTTGAAAGCGGGGCAGAATTGCAGGAAACCGATTTCAGGAGGTAGACTGGAATTGCATTGAAAGCATAGGAAAAGAGGCAGAACGTCCACAATAATGCACTTGGCCAAAAAGGGCGTATGCGTTTTTTCCTGAATATATTCAGGAAAAAACGCATACGCCCTTTTTGGCCAACCAAGCAAGCTTGCAAAGGAAATCTGCACTACAATGAAGTCTCACTTCCCCCTGGTCAAAAGGGCCATCTGAAAAAAGTGTAAAATCCAGAAAGGCAGGACAGGCCATGGAGAACTGGGAGCCTTGTTATGCTGATGGGCGGGATGTAAATTGCCAACAGACACTTGGGAGAAGTGTATGGTGTTTCCTGAAACATCTAAAAAACAAAGCAACAGAACCTAGGGCACTTCCACTTATGGTCCTATAGCTTAGGGAAATTAAAATCAAAAAGACACAACCACCCCAAAGTTTGGGACGCCTCTGTTTACAAGAACCTCGTTTACAGTACAAGTTCAACATCGCAGAAAGTGAAAAATGGATAAAGAAGTTGTGGTATTTACTTACAAAGCAATATCACTCAGCAATGAAATCTATGTCATCAGGCCCTTAGCATCACAATGAGTGGATTCAGGTATGATGATTCTAACTGAAGTAAGTCACACAGAAAAAGAAACATCATAAGATATCAGTAATACACGGAATGTAAACTTGGCTACACAGGAACTGAATTACAGAACAGAACAGGGTCTCAAATTTAGAAAACCAACTTATGCTTGCTTAAAGGGAAAGGTGAGTTGGGGTGCTGCATAAAACCAGAGATTGAAATGAGCACAGATAAAGTTCCTTAAGTCAAATATGGAATAGACAAGAGCTACTCCTTGCTCAACGAAATGGACTCAACACCGCATATTAAACGTCTAAGAATGTACCTGACTAGTAAGTATCTTAAAACCTATGGATTGCTATGTCTCCGAAAGAGAATCAAGCATGTGTACAGGGGCATAAACGCAGCAGTGATAGGATTGGAGAGGTTCGGTGAGCAAATGAAGACCCTTTGAAGTCATATTGCATGGTACCCATTACACGGGTCTTAACTCTCCAGGTTTAAGGTATTCTTCCTTCAGCTAAAACATGCATGTGGAACCCAAGTATGATCAACCATGTGAACGGGAGACGTGTTCAAATATGTCTCAGTTTTCCTCCCCTGGTACTCGGGTGCAACATTCCAGACGCTTTACTAACACTCTCCCCACTTGGAGAGTCAGCGCCTTTAACCTCCTGTTTGGCCCAGTTTGCAATTTCTGCAGAAGATGAACAGGAATAGCGAGAACCAATGAGAGACTAGCTGGAGGTGTTTGGACGGGCAAATTTAACTCTCATTTCCCACCAGGAAGAGGAAATAACCAAAGTCTCAGCGTGCCGTGCTGGAACCAGATTAGGGCCTGAAGCCATCCTGCGGTGTTGCGGCCAGGTCACAAGAAAGCAAGTTGAAGAAAGGAGCTCAGGGGCACTGTAATTCACAAACCTGCAGAGTTATAAATGACAGCTATCGTCCAAAAATAGACTGAAGTAAGGCTGCCAAGAGGACTTGAAAGCGGGGCAGAATTGCAGGAAACCGATTTCAGGAGGTAGACTGGAATTGCATTGAAAGCATAGGAAAAGAGGCAGAACGTCCACAATGATGCACTTGGCCAAAAAGGGCGTATGCGTTTTTTCCTGAATATATTCAGGAAAAAACGCATACGCCCTTTTTGGCCAACCAAGCAAGCTTGCAAAGGAAATCTGCACTACAATGAAGTCTCACTTCCCCCCGGTCAAAAGGGCCATCTGAAAAAAGTGTAAAATCCAGAAAGGCAGGACAGGCCATGGAGAACTGGGAGCCTTGTTATGCTGATGGGCGGGATGTAAATTGCCAACAACCACTCGGGAGAAGTGTATGGTGTTTCCTGAAACATCTAAAAAACAAAGCAACAGAACCTAGGGCACTTCCACTTATGGTCCTATAGCTTAGGGAAATTAAAATCAAAAAGACACAGCCACCCCAAAGTTTGGAACGGCTCTGTTTACAAGAACCTCGTTTAAAGTACAAGTTCAACATCGCAGAAAGTGAAAAATGGATAAAGAAGTTGTGGTATTCACTTACAAAGCAATATAACTCAGCAATGAAATCTATGTCATCAGGCCCTTAGCAGCACAATGAGTGGATTCAGGTATGATGATTCTAACTGAAATAAATCACACAGAAAAAGAAACATCATAAGGTATCAGTTATACACGGAATGGAAACTTGGCTACACAGGAACTGAATTACAGAACAGAACTGGGTCACAAATTTAGAAAAACAACTTATGCTTGCTTAAGGGTAAAGGTGAGTTGGGGTGCTGCATAAAACCAGAGATTGAAATGAGCACAGATAAAGTTCCTTAAGCCAAATATGGAATAGACAAGAGCTACTCCTTGCTTAACGAAATGGACTCAACACCGCATATTAAACGCCTAAGAATGTACCTGACTTGTAAGTATCTTAAAACCTATAGATTGCTATGTCTCCGAATGAGAATCAAGCATGTGTACAGGGGCATAAACGCAGCAGTGATAGGATTGGAGACGTTCGGTGAGCAAATGAAGACCCTTTGAAGTCATATTGCATGGTACCCATTCCACGGGTTTCAACTACCCAGGTTTAAGGTATTCTTCCTTCAGCTAAAACATGCATGTGGAACCTAGAGTATGATCAACCATGTGATCGGGAGACGTGTTCAAATATGTCTCAGCTTTCCTCCCCTGGTACTCGGGTGCAACATTCCAGACGCTTTACTAACACTCTCCCCACTTGGAGAGTCAGTCCCTTTAACCTCCTGTTTCGCCCAGTTTGCAATTTCTGCGGAAGATGAACAGGAATAGCGAGAACCAATGAGAGGCTAGCTGGAGGTGTCTGGACGGGCAAATTTAACTCTCATTTCCCACCAGGAAGAGGAATTAACCAAAGGCTCAGCATGCCGGGCCGGAACCAGATTAGGGCCTGAAGCCATCCTGCGGTGTTGCGGCCAGGTCACAAGAAAGCGAGTTGAAGAAAGGAGCTCAGGGGCACTGTAATTCACAAACCTGCAGAGTTATAAATGACAGCTATCGTCCAAAAATAGACTGAAGTAAGGCTGCCAAGAGGACTTGAAAGCGGGGCAGAATTGTAGGAAACCGATTTCAGGAGGTAGACTGGAATTGCATTGAAAGCATAGGAAAAGAGGCAGAACGTCCACAATGATGCACTTGGCCAAAAAGGGCGTATGCGTTTTTTCCTGAATATATTCAGGAAAAAACGCATACGCCCTTTTTGGCCAACCAAGCAAGCTTGCAAAGGAAATCTGCACTACAATGAAGTCTCACTTCCCCCCAGTCAAAAGGGCCATCTGAAAAAAGTGTAAAATCCAGAAAGGCAGGACAGGCCATGGAGAACTGGGAGCCTTGTTATGCTGATGGGCGGGATGTAAATTGCCAACAGACACTCGGGAGAAGTGTATGGTGTTTCCTGAAACATCTAAAAAACAAAGCAACAGAGCCTAGGGCACTGCCACTTATGGCCCTATAGCTTAGGGAAATTAAAATCAAAAAGACACAGCCACCCCAAAGTTTGGGACGCCTCTGTTTACAAGAACCTCATTTACAGTACAAGTTCAACATCGCAGAAAGTGAAAAATGGATAAAGAAGTTTTTGTATTTACTTACAAAGCAATATCACTCAGCAATGAAATCTATGTCATCAGGCCCTTAGCATTACAATGAGTGGATTCAGGTATGAAGATTCTAACTGAAATAAGTCACACAGAAAAAGAAACATCATAAGATATCAGTAATACACGGAATGTAAACTTGGCTACACAGGAACTGAATTACAGAACAGAACAGGGTCTCAAATTTAGAAAACCAACTTATGCTTGCTTAAGGGTAAAGGTGAGTTGGGGTGCTGCATAAAACCAGAGATTGAAATGAGCACAGATAAAGTTCCTTAAGTCAAATATGGAATAGACAAGAGCTACTCCTTGCTCAACGAAATGGACTCAACACCGCATATTAAACGCCTAAGAATGTACCTGACTAGTAAGTATCTTAAAACCTATGGATTGCTATGTCTCCGAAAGAGAATCAAGCATGTGTACAGGGGCATAAACGCAGCAGTGATAGGATTGGAGACGTTCGGTGAGCAAATGAAGACCCTTTGAAGTCATATTGCATGGTACCCATTACACGGGTCTTAACTCTCCAGGTTTAAGGTATTCTTCCTTCAGCTAAAACATGCATGTGGAACCCAAGTATGATCAACCATGTGAACGGGAGACGTGTTCAAATATGTCTCAGTTTTCCTCCCCTGGTACTCGGGTGCAACATTCCAGACGCTTTACTAACACTCTCCCGACTTGGAGAGTCAGTCCCTTTAAACTCCTGTTTGGCCCAGTTTGCAATTTCTGCGGAAGATGAACAGGAATAGCGAGAACCAATGAGAGACTAGCTGGAGGTGTCTGGACGGGCAAATTTAACTCTCATTTCCCACCAGGAAGAGGAATTAACCAAAGGCTCAGCGTGCCGTGCCGGAACCAGATTAGGGCCTGAAGCCATCCTGCGGTGTTGCGGCCAGCTCAAAAGAAACCGAGTTGAAGAAAGGAGCTCAGGGGCACTGTAATTCACAAACCTGCAGAGTTATAAATGACAGCTATCGTCCAAAAATAGACTGAAGTAAGGCTGCCAAGAGGACTTGAAAGCGGGGCAGAATTGCAGGAAACCGATTTCAGGAGGTAGACTGGAATTGCATTGAAAGCATAGGAAAAGAGGCAGAACGTCCACAATAATGCACTTGGCCAAAAAGGGCGTATGCGTTTTTTCCTGAATATATTCAGGAAAAAACGCATACGCCCTTTGTGGCCAACCAAGCAAGCTTGCAAAGGAAATCTGCACTACAATGAAGTCTCACTTCCCCCTGGTCAAAAGGGCCATCTGAAAAAAGTGTAAAATCCAGAAAGGCAGGACAGGCCATTGAGAACTGGGAGCCTTGTTATGCTGATGGGCGGGATGTAAATTGCCAACAGACACTCGGGAGAAGTGTATGGTGTTTCCTGAAACATCTAAAAAACAAAGCAACAGAGCCTAGGGCACTTCCACTTATGGTCCTATAGCTTAGGGAAATTAAAATCAAAAAGACACAGCCACCCCAAAGTTTGGAACGGCTCTGTTTACAAGAACCTCTTTTACCGTACAAGTTCAACATCGCAGAAAGTGAAAAATGGATAAAGATCTTGTGGTACTTACGTACAATGCAGTATCACTCAGCAATGAAATCTATGTCATCAGGCACGTAGCAGCATAATGAGTAGATTCAGATACGATGATTCTAACTGAAATAAGTCACACAGAAAAAGAAACATCATAAGATATCACTAATACACGGAATGTAAACTTGGCTACACAGGAACTGAATTCCAAAACAGAACAGGTTCTCAAATTTAGAAAACCAACTTATGCTTGCTTAAGGGGAAAGGTGAGTTCGGTTGCTGCATAAAACCAGAGATTGAAATGAGCACAGATAAAGTTCCTTAAGCCAAATATGGAATAGACAAGAGCCACTCCTTGCTCAACGAAATGGACTCAACACCGCATATTAAACGCCTAAGAATGTACCTGACTAGTAAGTATCTTAAAACCTATGGATTGCTATGTCTCCGAAAGAGAATCAAGCATGTGTACAGGGGCATAAACGCAGCAGTGATAGGATTGGAGAGGTTCGGTGAGCAAATGAAGACCCTTTGAAGTCATATTGCATGGTACCCATTCCACGGGTTTCAATTACCCAGGTTTTAGGTATTCTTCCTTCAGCTAAAACATGCATGTGGAACCCAGAGTATGATCAACCATGTGATCGGGAGACGTGTTCAAATATGTCTCAGTTTTCCTCCCTTGGTACTCGGGTGCAACATTCCAGACGCTTTACTAACACTCTCCCCACTTGGAGAGTCAGCGCCTTTAACCTCCTGTTTGGCACAGTTTGCAATTTCTGCGGAAGATGAACAGGAATAGCGAGAACCAATGAGAGGCTAGCTGGAGGTGTCTGGACGGGCAAATTTAACTCTCATTTCCCACCAGGAAGAGGAATTAACCAAAGGCTCAGCATGCCAGGCCGGAACCAGATTAGGGCCTGAAGCCATCCTGCGTTGTTGCGGCCAGGTCACAAGAAAGCGAGTTGAAGAAAGGAGCTCAGGGGCACTGTAATTCACAAACCTGCAGAGTTATAAATGACAGCTATCGTCCAAAAATAGACTGAAGTAAGGCTGCCAAGAGGACTTGAAAGCGGGGCAGAATTGCAGGAAACCGATTTCAGGAGGTAGACTGGAATTGCATTGAAAGCATAGGAAAAGAGGCAGAACGTCCACAATGATGCACTTGGCCAAAAAGGGCGTATGCGTTTTTTCCTGAATATATTCAGGAAAAAACGCATACGCCCTTTTTGGCCAACCAAGCAAGCTTGCAAAGGAAATCTGCACTACAATGAAGTCTCACTTCCCCCCGGTCAAAAGGGCCATCTGAAAAAAGTGTAAAATCCAGAAAGGCAGGACAGGCCATGGAGAACTGGGAGCCTTGTTATGCTGATGGGCGGGATGTAAATTGCCAACAGACACTCGGGAGAAGTGTATGGTGTTTCCTGAAACATCTAAAAAACAAAGCAACAGAGCCTAGGGCACTGCCACTTATGGTCCTATAGCTTAGGGAAATTAAAATCAAAAAGACACAGCCACCCCAAAGTTTGGGACGCCTCTGTTTACAAGAACCTCGTTTACAGTACAAGTTCAACATCGCAGAAAGTGAAAAATGGATAAAGAAGTTGTGGTATTTACTTACAAAGCAATATCACTCAGCAATGAAATCTATGTCATCAG
The DNA here is from genome assembly GCF_949987515.2 of Delphinus delphis. Lineage (NCBI taxonomy): Eukaryota > Metazoa > Chordata > Mammalia > Artiodactyla > Delphinidae > Delphinus > Delphinus delphis. Next base: position 572,865 of record NW_027192690.1, read on the forward strand.
GCCCTTAGCATCACAATGAGTGGATTCAGGTATGATGATTCTAACTGAAATAAGTCACACAGAAAAAGAAACATCATAAGATATCAGTAATACACGGAATGTAAACTTGGCTACACAAGAACTGAATTACAGAACAGAACAGTGTCTCAAATTTAGAAAACCAACTTATGCTTGCTTAAGGGTAAAGGTGAGTTGGGGTGCTGCATAAAACCAGAGATTGAAATGAGCACAGATAAAGTTCCTTAAGTCAAATATGGAATAGACAAGAGCTACTCCTTGCTCAACGAAATGGACTCAACACCGCATATTAAACGCCTAATAATGTACCTGACTAGTAAGTATCGTAAAACCTATGGATTGCTATGTCTCCAAAAGAGAATCAAGCATGTGTACAGGGGCATAAACGCAGCAGTGATAGGATTGGAGAGGTTCGGTGAGCAAATGAAGACCCTTTGAAGTCATATTGCATGGTACCCATTCCACGGGTCTCAACTCTCCAGGTTTAAGGTATTCTTCCTTCAGCTAAAACATGCATGTGGAACCCAAGTATGATCAACCATGTGAACGGGAGACGTGTTCAAATATGTCTCAGTTTTCATCCCCTGGTACTCGGGTGCAACATTCCAGACGCTTTACTAACACTCTCCTCACTTGGAGAGTCAGCGCCTTTAACCTACTGTTTGGCCCAGTTTGCAATTTCTGCGGAAGATGAACAGGAATAAAAAACGCATACGCCCTTTTTGGACAACCAAGCAAGCTTGCAAAGGAAATCTGCACTACAATGAAGTCTCACTTCCCCCCGGTCAAAAGGGCCATCTGAAAAAAGTGTAAAATCCAGAAAGGCAGGACAGGCCATGGAGAACTGGGAGCCTTGTTATGCTGATGGGCGGGATGTAAATTGCCAACAACCACTCGGGAGAAGTGTATGGTGTTTCCTGAAACATCTAAAAAACAAAGCAACAGAACCTAGGGCACTTCCACTTATGGTCCTATAGCTTAGGGAAATTAAAATCAAAAAGACACAGCCACCCCAAAGTTTGGAACGGCTCTGTTTACAAGAACCTCGTTTACAGTACAAGTTCAACATCGCAGAAAGTGAAAAATGGATAAAGAAGTTGTGGTATTTACTTACAAAGCAATATCACTCAGCAATGAAATCTGTGTCATCAGGCCCTTAGCAGCACAATGAGTGGATTCAGGTATGATGATTCTAACTGAAATAAGTCACACAGAAAAAGAAACATCATAAGATATCAGTAATACACGGAATGTAAACTTGGCTACACAGGAACTGAATTACAGAACAGAACAGGGTCTCAAATTTAGAAAACCAACTTATTCTTGCTTAAGGGTAAAGGTGAGTTGGGGTGCAGCATAAAACCAGAGACTGAAATGAGCACAGATAAAGTTCCTTAAGCCAAATATGGAATAGACAAGAGCTACTCCTTGCTCAACGAAATGGACTCAACACCGCATATTAAACGCCTAAGAATGTACCTGACTAGTAAGTATCTTAAAACCTATGGATTGCTATGTCTCCGAAAGAGAATCAAGCATGTGTACAGGGGCATAAACGCAGCAGTGATAGGATTGGAGAGGTTCAGTGAGCAAATGAAGACCCTTTGAAGTCATATTGCATGGTACCCATTCCACGGGTTTCAACTACCCAGGTTTAAGGTATTCTTCCTTCAGCTAAAACATGCATGTGGAACCTAGAGTATGATCAACCATGTGATCGGGAGACGTGTTCAAATATGTCTCAGTTTTCCTCCCCTGGTACTCGGGTGCAACATTCCAGACGCTTTACTAACACTCTCCCCACTTGGAGAGTCAGTCCCTTTAACCTCCTGTTTGGCCCAGTTTGCAATTTCTGCGGAAGATGAACAGGAATAGCGAGAACCAATGAGAGGCTAGCTGGAGGTGTCTGGACGGGCAAATTTAACTCTCATTTCCCACCAGGAAGAGGAATTAACCAAAGGCACAGCATGCCGGGCCAGAACCAGAGTAGGGCCTGAAGCCATCCTGCGGTGTTGCGGCCAGGTCACAAGAAAGCGAGTTGAAGAAAGGAGCTCAGGGGCACTGTAATTCACAAACCTGCAGAGTTATAAATGACAGCTATCGTCCAAAAATAGACTGAAGTAAGGCTGCCAAGAGGACTTGAAAGCGGGGCAGAATTGCAGGAAACCGATTTCAGGAGGTAGACTGGAATTGCACTGAAAGCATAGGAAAAGAGGCAGAATGTCCACAATGATGCACTTGGCCAAAAAGGGCGTATGCGTTTTTTCCTGAATATATTCAGGAAAAAACGCATACGCCCTTTTTGGCCAACCAAGCAAGCTTGCAAAGGAAATCTGCACTACAATGAAGTCTCACTTCCCCCCGGTCAAAAGGGCCATCTGAAAAAAGTGTAAAATCCAGAAAGGCAGGACAGGCCATGGAGAACTGGGAGCCTTGTTATGCTGATGGGCGGGATGTAAATTGCCAACAACCACTCGGGAGAAGTGTATGGTGTTTCCTGAAACATCTAAAAAACAAAGCAACAGAGCCTAGGGCACTGCCACTTATGGTCCTATAGCTTAGGGAAATTAAAATCAAAAAGACACAGCCACCCCAAAGCTTGGGACGCCTCTGTTTACAAGAACCTCGTTTACAGTACAAGTTCAACATCGCAGAAAGTGAAAAATGGATAAACAAGTTGTGGTATTTACTTACAAAGCAATATCACTCAGCAATGAAATCTATGTCATCAGGCCCTTAGCATCACAATGAGTGGATTCAGGTATGATGATTCTAACTGAAATAAATCACACAGAAAAAGAAACATCATAAGATATCAGTAATACACGGAATGTAAACTTGGCTACACAGGAACTGAATTACAGAACAGAACAAGGTCTCAAATTTAGAAAACCAACTTATGCTTGCTTAAGGGGAAAGGTGAGTTGGGGTGCTGCATAAAACCAGAGATTGAAATGAGCACAGATAAAGTTCCTTAAGTCAAATATGGAATAGACAAGAGCTACTCCTTGCTCAACGAAATGGACTCAACACCGCATATTAAACGCCTAAGAATGTACCTGACTAGTAAGTATCGTAAAACCTATGGATTGCTATGTCTCCAAAAGAGAATCAAGCATGTGTACAGGGGCATAAACGCAGCAGTGATAGGATTGGAGAGGTTCGGTGAGCAAATGAAGACCCTTTGAAGTCATATTGCATGGTACCCATTCCACGGGTCTCAACTCTCCAGGTTTAAGGTATTCTTCCTTCAGCTAAAACATGCATGTGGAACCCAAGTATGATCAACCATGTGAACGGGAGACGTGTTCAAATATGTCTCAGTTTTCCTCCCCTGGTACTCGGGTGCAACATTCCAGACGCTTTACTAACACTCTCCCCACTTGGAGAGTCAGCGCCTTTAACCTCCTGTTTGGCCCAGTTTGCAATTTCTGCGGAAGATGAACAGGAATAGCGAGAACCAATGAGAGGCTAGCTGGAGGTGTCTGGACGGGCAAATTTAACTCTCATTTCCCACCAGGAAGAGGAAATAACCAAAGGCTCAGCGTGCCGTACCGGACCCAGATTAGGGCCTGAAGCCATCCTGCGGTGTTGCGGCCAGGTCACAAGAAAGCGAGTTGAAGAAAGGAGCTCATGGGCACTGTAATTCACAAACCTGCAGAGTTATAAATGACAGCTATCGTCCAAAAATAGACTGAAGTAAGGCTGCCAAGAGGACTTGAAAGCAGGGCAGAATTGCAGGAAACCGATTTCAGGAGGTAGACTGGAATTGCATTGAAAGCATACGAAAAGAGGCAGAACGTCCACAATGATGCACTTGGCCAAAAAGGGCGTATGCGTTTTTTCCTGAATATATTTCCTGAATATATTCAGGAAAAAACGCATACGCCCTTTTTGGCCAACCAAGCAAGCTTGCAAAGGAAATCTGCACTACAATGAAGTCTCACTTCCCCCCGGTCAAAAGGGCCATCTGAAAAAAGTGTAAAATCCAGAAAGGCAGGACAGGCCATGGAGAACTGGGAGCCTTGTTATGCTGATGGGCGGGATGTAAATTGCCAACAACCACTCGGGAGAAGTGTATGGTGTTTCCTGAAACATCTAAAAAACAAAGCAACAGAGCCTAGGGCACTGCCACTTATGGTCTTATAGCTTAGGGAAATTAAAATCAAAAAGACACAGCCACCCCAAAGTTTGGGACGCCTCTGTTTACAAGAACCTCGTTTACAGTACAAGTTCAACATCGCAGAAAGTGAAAAATGGATAAAGAAGTTGTGGTATTCACTTACAAAGCAATATCACTCAGCAATGAAATCTATGTCATCAGGCCCTTAGCATCACAATGAGTGGATTCAGGTATGATGATTCTAACTGAAATAAGTCACACAGAAAAAGAAACATCATAAGATATCAGTAATACACGGAATGGAAACTTGGCTACACAGGAACTGAATTACAGAACAGAACAGGGTCTCAAATTTAGAAAAACAACTTATGCTTGCTTAAGGGTAAAGGTGAGTTGGGGTGCTGCATAAAACCAGAGATTGAAATGAGCACAGATAAAGTTCCTTAAGCCAAATATGGAATAGACAAGAGCTACTCCTTGCTCAACGAAATGGACTCAACACCGCATATTAAACGCCTAAGAATGTACCTGACTTGTAAGTATCTTAAAACCTATGGATTGCTATGTCTCCGAAAGAGAATCAAGCATGTGTACAGGGGCATAAACGCAGCAGTGATAGGATTGGAGAGGTTCGGTGAGCAAATGAAGACCCTTTGAAGTCATATTGCATGGTACCCATTCCACGGGTTTCAACTACCCAGGTTTAAGGTATTCTTCCTTCAGCTAAAACATGCATGTGGAACCTAGAGTATGATCAACCATGTGATCGGGAGACGTGTTCAAATATGTCTCAGTTTTCCTCCCCTGGTACTCGGGTGCAACATTCCAGACGCTTTACTAACACTCTCCCCACTTGGAGAGTCAGTCCCTTTAACCTCCTGTTTGGCCCAGTTTGCAATTTCTGCGGAAGATGAACAGGAATAGCGAGAAACAATGAGAGGCTAGCTGGAGGTGTCTGGACGGGCAAATTTAACTCTCATTTCCCACCAGGAAGAGGAATTAACCAAAGGCTCAGCATGCCGGGCCGGATCCAGATTAGGGCCTGAAGCCATCCTGCGGTGTTGCGGCCAGCTCACAAGAAAGCGAGTTGAAGAAAGGAGCTCAGGAGCACTGTAATTCACAAACCTGCAGAGTTATAAATGACAGCTATCGTCCAAAATTAGACTGAAGTAAGGCTGCCAAGAGGACTTGAAAGCGGGGCAGAATTGCAGGAAACCGATTTCAGGAGGTAGACTGGAATTGCATTGAAAGCATAGGAAAAGAGGCAGAACGTCCACAATGATGCACTTGGCCAAAAAGGGCGTATGCGTTTTTTCCTGAATATATTCAGGAAAAAACGCATACGCCCTTTTTGGCCAACCAAGCAAGCTTGCAAAGGAAATCTGCACTACAATGAAGTCTCACTTCCCCCCGGTCAAAAGGGCCATCTGAAAAAAGTGTAAAATCCAGAAAGGCAGGATAGGCCATGGAGAACTGGGAGCCTTGTTATGCTGATGGGCGGGATGTAAATTGCCAACAGACACTCGGGAGAAGTGTATGGTGTTTCCTGAAACATCTAAAAAACAAAGCAACAGAGCCTAGGGCACTGCCACTTATGGTCCTATAGCTTAGGGAAATTAAAATCAAAAAGACACAGCCACCCCAAAGTTTGGGACGCCTCTGTTTACAAGAACCTCGTTTACAGTACAAGTTCAACATCGCAGAAAGTGAAAAATGGATAAAGAAGTTGTGGTATTTACTTACAAAGCAATATCACTCAGCAATGAAATCTATGTCATGAGGCCCTTAGCATCACAATGAGTGGATTCAGGTATGATGATTCTAACTGAAATAAGTCACACAGAAAAAGAAACATCATAAGATATCAGTAATACACGGAATGTAAACTTGGCTACACAGGAACTGAATTACAGAACAGAACAGGGTCTCAAATTTAGAAAACCAACTTATGCTTGCTTAAGGGTAAAGGTGAGTTGGGGTGCTGCATAAAACCAGAGATTGAAATGAGCACAGATAAAGTTCCTTAAGTCAAATATGGAATAGACAAGAGCTACTCCTTGCTCAACGAAATGGACTCAACACCGCATATTAAACGCCTAAGAATGTACCTGACTAGTAAGTATCTTAAAACCTATGGATTGCTATGTCTCCGAAAGAGAATCAAGCATGTGTACAGGGGCATAAACGCAGCAGTGATAGGATTGGAGAGGTTCGGTGAGCAAATGAAGACCCTTTGAAGTCATATTGCATGGTACCCATTCCACGGGTTTCAACTACCCAGGTTTAAGGTATTCTTCCTTCAGCTAAAACATGCATGTGGAACCTAGAGTATGATCAACCATGTGATCGGGAGACGTGTTCAAATATGTCTCAGTTTTCCTCCCCTGGTACTCGGGTGCAACATTCCAGACGCTTTACTAACACTCTCCCCACTTGGGGAGTCGGTCCCTTTAAACTCCTGTTTGGCCCAGTTTGCAATTTCTGCGGAAGATGAACAGGAATAGCGAGAACCAATGAGAGACTAGCTGGAGGTGTCTGGATGGGCAAATTTAACTCTCATTTCCCACCAGGAAGAGGAAATAACCAAAGGCTCAGCGTGCCGTGCCGGAACCAGATTAGGGCCTGAAGCCATCCTGCGGTGTTGCGGCCAGGTCACAAGAAAGCAAGTTGAAGAAAGGAGCTCAGGGGCACTGTAATTCTCAAACCTGCAGAGTTATAAATGACAGCTATCGTCCAAAAATAGACTGAAGTAAGGCTGCCAAGAGGACTTGAAAGCGGGGCAGAATTGCAGGAAACCGATTTCAGGAGGTAGACTGGAATTGCATTGAAAGCATAGGAAAAGAGGCAGAACGTCCACAATGATGCACTTGGCCAAAAAGGGCGTATGCGTTTTTTCCTGAATATATTCAGGAAAAAACGCATACGCCCTTTTTGGCCAACCAAGCAAGCTTGCAAAGGAAATCTGCACTACAATGAAGTCTCACTTCCCCCCGGTCAAAAGGGCCATCTGAAAAAAGTGTAAAATCCAGAAAGGCAGGACAGGCCATGGAGAACTGGGAGCCTTGTTATGCTGATGGGCGGGATGTAAATTGCCAACAACCACTCGGGAGAAGTGTATGGTGTTTCCTGAAACATCTAAAAAACAAAGCAACAGAACCTAGGGCACTTCCACTTATGGTCCTATAGCTTAGGGAAATTAAAATCAAAAAGACACAGCCACCCCAAAGTTTGGAATGGCTCTGTTTACAAGAACCTCGTTTACAGTACAAGTTCAACATCGCACAAAGTGAAAAATGGATAAAGAAGTTGTGGTATTCACTTACAAAGCAATATCACTCAGCAATGAAATCTATGTCATCAGGCCCTTAGCATCACAATGAGTGGATTCAGGTATGATGATTCTAACTGAAATAAGTCACACAGAAAAAGAAACATCATAAGATATCAGTAATACACGGAATGGAAACTTGGCTACACAGGAACTGAATTACAGAACAGAACAGGGTCTCAAATTTAGAAAAACAACTTATGCTTGCTTAAGGGTAAAGGTGAGTTGGGGTGCTGCATAAAACCAGAGATTGAAATGAGCACAGATAAAGTTCCTTAAGCCAAATATGGAATAGACAAGAGCTACTCCTTGCTCAACGAAATGGACTCAACACCGCATATTAAACGCCTAAGAATGTACCTGACTTGTAAGTATCTTAAAACCTATGGATTGCTATGTCTCCGAAAGAGAATCAAGCATGTGTACAGGGGCATAAACGCAGCAGTGATAGGATTGGAGAGGTTCGGTGAGCAAATGAAGACCCTTTGAAGTCATATTGCATGGTACCCATTCCACGGGTTTCAACTACCCAGGTTTAAGGTATTCTTCCTTCAGCTAAAACATGCATGTGGAACCTAGAGTATGATCAACCATGTGATCGGGAGACGTGTTCAAATATGTCTCAGTTTTCCTCCCCTGGTACTCGGGTGCAACATTCCAGACGCTTTACTAACACTCTCCCCACTTGGAGAGTCGGTCCCTTTAAACTCCTGTTTGGCCCAGTTTGCAATTTCTGCGGAAGATGAACAGGAATAGCGAGAACCAATGAGAGACTAGCTGGAGGTGTTTGGACGGGCAAATTTAACTCTCATTTCCCACCAGGAAGAGGAATTAACCAAAGGCTCAGCGTGCCGTGCCGGAACCAGATTAGGGCCTGAAGCCATCATGCGGTGTTGCGGCCAGCTCAAAAGAAAGCGAGTTGAAGAAAGGAGCTCAGGGGCACTGTAATTCACAAACCTGCAGAGTTATAAATGACAGCTATCGTCCAAAAATAGACTGAAGTAAGGCTGCCAAGAGGACTTGAAAGTGGGGCAGAATTGCAGGAAACCGATTTCAGGAGGTAGACTGGAATTGCATTGAAAGCATAGGAAAAGAGGCAGAACGTCCACAATGATGCACTTGGCCAAAAAGGGCGTATGCGTTTTTTCCTGAATATATTCAGGAAAAAACGCATACGCCCTTTTTGGCCAACCAAGCAAGCTTGCAAAGGAAATCTGCACTACAATGAAGTCTCACTTCCCCCTGGTCAAAAGGGCCATCTGAAAAAAGTGTAAAATCCAGAAAGGCAGGACAGGCCATGGAGAACTGGGAGCCTTGTTCTGCTGATGGGCGGGATGTAAATTGCCAACAGACACTCGGGAGAAGTGTATGGTGTTTCCTGAAACATCTAAAAAACAAAGCAACAGAGCCTAGGGCACTTCCACTTATGGTCCTATAGCTTAGAGAAATTAAAATCAAAAAGACACAGCCACCCCAAAGTTTGGAACGGCTCTGTTTACAAGAACCTCGTTTACAGTACAAGTTCAACATCGCAGAAAGTGAAAAATGGATAAAGAACTTGTGGTACTTACGTACAATGCAGTATCACTCAGCAATGAAATCTATGTCATCAGGCACGTAGCAGCATAATGAGTAGATTCAGGTACGATGATTCTAACTGAAATAAGTCACACAGAAAAAGAAACATCATAAGATATCACTAATACACGGAATGTAAACTTGGCTACACAGGAACTGAATTCCAAAACAGAACAGGTTCTCAAATTTAGAAAACCAACTTATGCTTGCTTAAGGGGAAAGGTGAGTTGGGTTGCTGCATAAAACCAGAGATTGAAATGAGCACAGATAAAGTTCCTTAAGCCAAATATGGAATAGACAAGAGCCACTACTTGCTCAATGAAATGGACTCAACACCGCATATTAAACGCCTAAGAATGTACCTGACTAGTAAGTATCTTAAAACCTATGGATTGCTATGTCTCTGAAAGAGAATCAAGCATGTGTACAGGGGCATAAACGCAGCAGTGATAGGATTGGAGAGGTTCGGTGAGCAAATGAAGACCCTTTGAAGTCATATTGCATGGTACCCATTACACGGGTTTCAATTACCCAGGTTTTAGGTATTCTTCCTTCAGCTAAAACATGCATGTGGAACCCAAGTATGATCAACCATGTGAACGGGAGACGTGTTCAAATATGTCTCAGTTTTCCTCCCCTGGTACTCGGGTGCAACATTCCAGACGCTTTACTAACACTCTCCCCACTTGGAGAGTCAGCGCCTTTAACCTCCTGTTTGGCCCAGTTTTGCAATTTCTGCGGAAGATGAACAGGAATAGCGAGAACCAATGAGAGACTACCTGGAGGTGTTTGGACGGGCAAATTTAACTCTCATTTCCCACCAGGAAGAGGAAATAACCAAAGGCTCAGCGTGCCGTGCCGGAACCAGATTAGGGCCTGAAGCCATCCTGCGGTGTTGCGGCCAGGTCACAAGAAAGCAAGTTGAAGAAAGGAGCTCAGGGGCACTGTAATTCACAAACCTGCAGAGTTATAAATGACAGCTATCGTCCAAAAATGGACTGAAGTAAGGCTGCCAAGAGGACTTGAAAGCGGGGCAGAATTGCAGGAAACCGATTTCAGGAGGTAGACTGGAATTGCATTGAAAGCATAGGAAAAGAGGCAGAACGTCCACAATGATGCACTTGGCCAAAAAGGGCGTATGCGTTTTTTCCTGAATATATTCAGGAAAAAACGCATACGCCCTTTTTGGCCAACCAAGCAAGCTTGCAAAGGAAATCTGCACTACAATGAAGTCTCACTTCGCCCCGGTCAAAAGGGCCATCTGAAAAAAGTGTAAAATCCAGAAAGGCAGGACAGGCCATGGAGAACTGGGAGCCTTGTTATGCTGATGGGCGGGATGTAAATTGCCAACAACCACTCGGGAGAAGTGTATGGTGTTTCCTGAAACATCTAAAAAACAAAGCAACAGAACCTAGGGCACTTCCACTTATGGGCCTATAGCTTAGGGAAATTAAAATCAAAAAGACACAGCCACCCCAAAGTTTGGAACGGCTCTGTTTACAAGAACCTCGTTTACAGTACAAGTTCAACATCGCAGAAAGTGAAAAATGGAAAGAAGTTGTGGTATTTACTCACAAAGCAATATCACTCAGCAATGAAATCTGTGTCATCAGGCCCTTAGCAGCACAATGAGTGGATTCAGGTATGATGATTCTAACTGAAGTAAGTCACACAGAAAAAGAAACATCATAAGATATCAGTAATACACGGAATGTAAACTTGGCTACACAGGAACTGAATTACAGAACAGGACAGGGTCTCAAATTTAGAAAACCAACTTATGCTTGCTTAAGGGTAAAGGTGAGTTGGGGTGCTGCATAAACCAGAGATTGAAATGAGCACAGATAAAGTTCCTTAAGTCAAATATGGAATAGACAAGAGCTACTCCTTGCTCAACGAAATGGACTCAACACCGCATATTAAACGCCTAAGAATGTACCTGACTAGTAAGTATCTTAAAACCTATGGATTGCTATGTCTCCGAAAGAGAATCAAGCATGTGTACAGGGGCATAAACGCAGCAGTGATAGGATTGGAGAGGTTCGGTGAGCAAATGAAGACCCTTTGAAGTCATATTGCATGGTACCCATTCCACGGGTCTCAACTCTCCAGGTTTAAGGTATTCTTCCTTCAGCTAAAACATGCATGTGGAACCCAAGTATGATCAACCATGTGAACGGGAGACGTGTTCAAATATGTCTCAGTTTTCCTCCCCTGGTACTCGGGTGCAACATTCCAGATGGTTTACTAACACTCTCCCCAATTGGAGAGTCAGCGCCTTTAACCTCCTGTTTGGCCCAGTTTGCAATTTCTGCGGAAGATGAACAGAAATAGCGAGAACCAATGAGAGACTAGCTGGAGGTGTCTGGACGGGCAAATTTAACTCTCATTTCCCACCAGGAAGAGGAAATAACCAAAGGCTCAGCGTGCCGTGCCGGAACCAGATTAGGGCCTGAAGCCATCCTGCGGTGTTGCGGCCAGGTCACAAGAAAGCGAGTTGAAGAAAGGAGCTCAGGGGCACTGTAATTCACAAACCTGCAGAGTTATAAATGACAGCTATCATCCAAAAATAGACTGAAGTAAGGCTGCCAAGAGGACTTGAAAGCGGGGCAGAATTGCAGGAAACCGATTTCAGGAGGTAGACTGGAATTGCATTGAAAGCATAGGAAAAGAGGCAGAACGTCCACAATGATGCACTTGGCCAAAAAGGGCGTATGCGTTTTTTTCTGAATATATTCAGGAAAAAATGCATACGCCCTTTTTGGCCAACCAAGCAAGCTTGCAAAGGAAATCTGCACTACAATGAAGTCTCACTTCCCACTGGTCAAAAGGGCCATCTGAAAAAAGTGTAAAATCCAGAAAGGCAGGACAGGCCATGGAGAACTGGGAGCCTTGTTATGCTGATGGGCGGGATGTAAATTGCCAACAACCACTCGGGAGAAGTGTATGGTGTTTCCTGAAACATCTAAAAAACAAAGCAACAGAACCTAGGGCACTTCCACTTATGGTCCTATAGCTTAGGGAAATTAAAATCAAAAAGACACAGCCACCCCAAAGTTTGGAACGGCTCTGTTTACAAGAACCTCGTTTACAGTACAAGTTCAACATCGCAGAAAGTGAAAAATGGATAAAGAAGTTGTGGTATTTACTTACACAGCAATATCACTCAGCAATGAAATCTGTGTCATCAGGCCCTTAGCAGCACAATGAGTGGATTCAGGTATGATGATTCTAACTGAAATAAGTCACACAGAAAAAGAAACATCATAAGATATCAGTAATACACGGAATGTAAACTTGGCTACACAGGAACTGAATTACAGAACAGAACAGGGTCTCAAATTTAGAAAACCAACTTATTCTTGCTTAAGGGTAAAGGTGAGTTGGGGTGCAGCATAAAACCAGAGACTGAAATGAGCACAGATAAAGTTCCTTAAGCCAAATATGGAATAGACAAGAGCTACTCCTTGCTCAACGAAATGGACTCAACACCGCATATTAAACGCCTAAGAATGTACCTGACTAGTAAGTATCTTAAAACCTATGGATTGCTATGTCTCCGAAAGAGAATCAAGCATGTGTACAGGGGCATAAACGCAGCAGTGATAGGATTGGAGAGGTTCGGTGAGCAAATGAAGACCCTTTGAAGTCATATTGCATGGTACCCATTCCACGGGTTTCAACTACCCAGGTTTAAGGTATTCTTCCTTCAGCTAAAACATGCATGTGGAACCTAGAGTATGATCAACCATGTGATCGGGAGACGTGTTCAAATATGACTCAGTTTTCCTCCCCTGGTACTCGGGTGCAACATTCCAGACGCTTTACTAACACTCTCCCCACTTGGAGAGTCAGCGCCTTTAACCTCCTGTTTGGCCCAGTTTGCAATTTCTGCGGAAGATGAACAGGAATAGCGAGAACCAATGAGAGGCTAGCTGGAGGTGTCTGGACGGGCAAATTTAACTCTCATTTCCCACCAGGAAGAGGAATTAACCAAAGGCTCAGCATGCCGGGCCGGAACCAGAGTAGGGCCTGAAGCCATCCTGCGGTGTTGCGGCCAGGTCACAAGAAAGCGAGTTGAAGAAAGGAGCTCAGGGGCACTGTAATTCACAAACCTGCAGAGTTATAAATGGCAGCTATCGTCCAAAAATAGACTGAAGTAAGGCTGCCAAGAGGATTTGAAAGCGGGGCAGAATTGCAGGAAACCGATTTCAGGAGGTAGACTGGAATTGCACTGAAAGCATAGGAAAAGAGGCAGAACGTCCACAATGATGCACTTGGCCAAAAAGGGCGTATGCGTTTTTTCCTGAATATATTCAGGAAAAAACGCATACGCCCTTTTTGGCCAACCAAGCAAGCTTGCAAAGGAAATCTGCACTACAATGAAGTCTCACTTCCCCCCGGTCAAAAGGGCCATCTGAAAAAAGTGTAAAATCCAGAAAGGCAGGACAGGCCATGGAGAACTGGGAGCCTTGTTATGCTGATGGGCGGGATGTAAATTGCCAACAACCACTCGGGAGAAGTGTATGGTGTTTCCTGAAACATCTAAAAAACAAAGCAACAGAGCCTAGGACACTGCCACTTATGGTCTTATAGATTAGGGAAATTAAAATCAAAAAGACACAGCCACCCCAAAGTTTGGGACGCCTCTGTTTACAAGAACCTCGTTTACAGTACAAGTTCAACATCGCAGAAAGTGAAAAATGGATAAAGAAGTTGTGGTATTTACTTACAAAGCAATATCACTCAGCAATGAAATCTATGTCATCAGGCCCTTAGCATCACAATGAGTGGATTCAGGTATGATGATTCTAACTGAAATAAGTCACACAGAAAAAGAAACATCATAAGATATCAGTAATACACGGAACGTAAACTTGGCTACACAAGAACTGAATTACAGAACAGAACAGTGTCTCAAATTTAGAAAACCAACTTATTCTTGCTTAAGGGTAATGGTGAGTTGGGGTGCTGCATAAAATCAGAGATTGAAATGAGCACAGATAAAGTTCCTTAAGTCAAATATGGAATAGACAAGAGCTACTCCTTGCTCAACGAAATGGACTCAACACCGCATATTAAACGCCTAAGAATGTGCCTGACTGGTAAGTATCTTAAAACCTATGGATTGCTATGTCTCCGAAAGACAATCAAGCATGTGTACAGGGGCATAAACGCAGCAGTGATAGGATTGGAGAGGTTCGGTGAGCAAATGAAGACCCTTTGAAGTCATATTGCATGGTACCCATTACACGGGTCTTAACTCTCCAGGTTTAAGGTATTCTTCCTTCAGCTAAAACATGCATGTGGAACCCAAGTATGATCAACCATGTGAACGGGAGATGTGTTCAAATATGTCTCAGTTTTCCTCCCCTGGTACTCGGGTGCAACATTCCAGACGCTTTACTAACACTCTCCCCACTTGGAGAGTCAGCGCCTTTAACCTCCTGTTTGGCCCAGTTTGCAATTTCTGCGGAAGATGAACAGGAATAGCGAGAACCAATGAGAGACTAGCTGGAGGTGTCTGGACGGGCAAATTTAACTCTCATTTCCCACCAGGAAGAGGATATAACCGAAGGCTCAGCGTGCGATGCCGGAACCAGATTAGGGCCTGAAGCCATCCTGCGGTGTTGCGGCCAGGTCACAAGAAAGCAAGTTGAAGAAAGGAGCTCAGGAGCACTGTAATTCTCAAACCTGCAGAGTTATAAATGACAGTTATCGTCCAAAAATAGACTGAAGTAAGGCTGCCAAGAGGACTTGAAAGCGGGGCAGAATTGCAGGAAACCGATTTCAGGAGGTAGACTGGAATTGCATTGAAAGCATAGGAAAAGAGGCAGAACGTCCACAATGATGCACTTGGCCAAAAAGGGCGTATGCGTTTTTTCCTGAATATATTCAGGAAAAAACGCATACGCCCTTTTTGGCCAACCAAGCAAGCTTGCAAAGGAAATCTGCACTACAATGAAGTCTCACTTCCCCCCGGTCAAAAGGGCCATCTGAAAAAAGTGTAAAATCCAGAAAGGCAGGACAGGCCATGGAGAACTGGGAGCCTTGTTATGCTGATGGGCGGGATGTAAATTGCCAACAGACACTCGGGAGAAGTGTATGGTGTTTCCTGAAACATCTAAAAAACAAAGCAACAGAGGCTAGGGCACTGCCACTTATGGTCTTATAGCTTAGGGAAATTAAAATCAAAAAGACACAGCCACCCCAAAGTTTGGGACGCCTCTGTTTACAAGAACCTCGTTTACAGTACAAGTTCAACATCGCAGAAAGTGAAAAATGGATAAAGAAGTTGTGGTATTTACTTACAAAGCAATATCACTCAGCAATGAAATCTGTGTCATCAGGCCCTTAGCAGCACAATGAGTGGATTCAGGTATGATGATTCTAACTGAAGTAAGTCACACAGAAAAAGAAACATCATAAGATATCAGTAATACACGGAACGTAAACTTGGCTACACAGGAACTGAATTACAGAACAGAACAGGGTCTCAAATTTAGAAAACCAACTTATTCTTGCTTAAGGGTAAAGGTGAGTTGGGGTGCTGCATAAAATCAGAGATTGAAATGAGCACAGATAAAGTTCCTTAAGTCAAATATGGAATAGACAAGAGCTACTCCTTGCTCAACGAAATGGACTCAACACCGCATATTAAACGCCTAAGAATGTGCCTGACTGGTAAGTATCTTAAAACCTATGGATTGCTATGTCTCCGAAAGACAATCAAGCATGTGTACAGGGGCATAAACGCAGCAGTGATAGGATTGGAGAGGTTCGGTGAGCAAATGAAGACCCTTTGAAGTCATATTGCATGGTACCCATTACACGGGTCTTAACTCTCCAGGTTTAAGGTATTCTTCCTTCAGCTAAAACATGCATGTGGAACCCAAGTATGATCAACCATGTGAACGGGAGACGTGTTCAAATATGTCTCAGTTTTCCTCCCCTGGTACTCGGGTGCAACATTCCAGACGCCTTACTAACACTCTCCCCACTTGGAGAGTCAGCGCCTTTAACCTCCTGTTTGGCCCAGTTTGCAATTTCTGCGGAAGATGAACAGGAATAGCGAGAACCAATGAGAGACTAGCTGGAGGTGTCTGGACGGGCAAATTTAACTCTCATTTCCCACCAGGAAGAGGATATAACCGAAGGCTCAGCGTGCGTTGCCGGAACCAGATTAGGGCCTGAAGCCATCCTGCGGTGTTGCGGCCAGGTCACAAGAAAGCAAGTTTAAGAAAGGAGCTCAGGAGCACTGTAATTCTCAAACCTGCAGAGTTATAAATGACAGTTATCGTCCAAAAATAGACTGAAGTAAGGCTGCCAAGAGGACTTGAAAGCGGGGCAGAATTGCAGGAAACCGATTTCAGGAGGTAGACTGGAATTGCATTGAAAGCATAGGAAAAGAGGCAGAACGTCCACAATGATGCACTTGGCCAAAAAGGGCGTATGCGTTTTTTCCTGAATATATTCAGGAAAAAACGCATACGCCCTTTTTGGCCAACCAAGCAAGCTTGCAAAGGAAATCTGCACTACAATGAAGTCTCACTTCCCCCCGGTCAAAAGGGCCATCTGAAAAAAGTGTAAAATCCAGAAAGGCAGGACAGGCCATGGAGAACTGGGAGCCTTGTTATGCTGATGGGCGGGATGTAAACTGCCAACAGACACTCGGGAGAAGTGTATGGTGTTTCCTGAAACATCTAAAAAACAAAGCAACAGAGGCTAGGGCACTGACACTTATGGTCTTATAGCTTAGGGAAATTAAAATCAAAAAGACACAGTCACCCCAAAGTTTGGGACGCCTCTGTTTACAAGAACCTCGTTTACAGTACAAGTTCAACATCGCAGAAAGTGAAAAATGGATAAAGAAGTTGTGGTATTTACTTACAAAGCAATATCACTCAGCAATGAAATCTGTGTCATCAGGCCCTTAGCAGCACAATGAGTGGATTCAGGTATGATGATTCTAACTGAAATAAGTCACACAGAAAAAGAAACATCATAAGATATCAGTAATACACGGAATGTAAACTTGGCTACACAGGAACTGAATTACAGAACAGAACAGGGTCTCAAATTTAGAAAACCAACTTATTCTTGCTTAAGGGTAAAGGTGAGTTAGGGTGCAGCATAAAACCAGAGACTGAAATGAGCACAGATAAAGTTCCTTAAGCCAAATATGGAATAGACAAGAGCTACTCCTTGCTCAATAAAATGGACTCAACACCGCATATTAAACGCCTAAGAATGTACCTGACTAGTAAGTATCGTAAAACCTATGGATTTCTATGTCTCCAAAAGAGAATCAAGCATGTGTACAGGGGCATAAACACAGCAGTGATAGGATTGGAGAGGTTCGGTGAGCAAATGAAGACCCTTTGAAGTCATACTGCATGGTACCCATTACACGGGTCTCAACTCTCCAGGTTTAAGGTATTCTTCCTTCAGCTAAAACATGCATGTGGAACCCAAGTATGATCAACCATGTGAACGGGAGACGTGTTCAAATATGTCTCAGTTTTCCTCCCCTGGTACTCGGGTGCAACATTCCAGACGCTTTACTAACACTCTCCTCACTTGGAGAGTCAGCGCCTTTAACCTCCTGTTTGGCTCACTTTGCAATTTCTGCGGAAGATGAACAGGAATAAAAAACGCATACGCCCTTTTTGGCCAACCAAGCAAGCTTGCAAAGGAAATCTGCACTACAATGAAGTCTCACTTCCCCCCGGTCAAAAGGGCCATCTGAAAACAGTGTAAAATCCAGAAAGGCAGGACAGGCCATGGAGAACTGGGAGCCTTGTTATGCTGATGGGTGGGATGTAAATTGCCAACAACCACTCGGGAGAAGTGTATGGTGTTTCCTGAAACATCTAAAAAACAAAGCAACAGAACCTAGGGCACTTCCACTTATGGTCCTATAGCTTAGGGAAATTAAAATCAAAAAGACACAGCCACCCCAAAGTTTGGAACGGCTCTGTTTACAAGAACCTCGTTTACAGTACAAGTTCAACATCGCAGAAAGTGAAAAATGGATAAAGAAGTTGTGGTATTTACTTACAAAGCAATATCACTCAGCAATGAAATCTATGTCATCAGGCCCTTAGCATCACAATGAGTGGATTCAGGTATGATGATTCTAACTGAAATAAGTCACACAGAAAAAGAAACATCATAAGATATCAGTAATACACGGAATGTAAACTTGGCTACACAGGAACTGAATTACAGAACAGAACAGGGTCTCAAATTTAGAATACCAACTTATGCTTGCTTAAGGGTAAAGGTGAGTTGGGGTGCTGCATAAAACCAGAGATTGAAATGAGCACAGATAAAGTTCCTTAAGCCAAATATGGAATAGACAAGAGCTACTCCTTGCTCAACGAAATGGACTCAACACCCCATATTAAACACCTAAGAATGTACCTGACTAGTAAGTATCTTAAAACCTATGGATTGCTATGTCTCCGAAAGAGAATCAAGCATGTGTACAGGGGCATAAACGCAGCAGTGATAGGATTGGAGAGGTTCGGTGAGCAAATGAAGACCCTTTGAAGTCATATTGCATGGTACCCATTCCACGGGTTTCAACTACCCAGGTTTAAGGTATTCTTCCTTCAGCTAAAACATGCATGTGGAACCTAGAGTATGATCAACCATGTGATTGGGAGACGTGTTCAAATATGTCTCAGTTTTCCTCCCCTGGTACTCGGGTGCAACATTCCAGACGCTTTACTAACACTCTCCCCACTTGGAGAGTCAGTCCCTTTAACCTCCTGTTTGGCCCAGTTTGCAATTTCTGCGGAAGATGAACAGGAATAGCGAGAACCAATGAGAGGCTAGCTGGAGGTGTCTGCACGGGCAAATTTAACTCTCATTTCCCACCAGGAAGAGGAATTAACCAAAGGCTCAGCATGCCGGGCCGGAACCAGATTAGGGCCTGAAGCCATCCTGCGGTGTTGCGGCCAGGTCACAAGAAAGCGAGTTGAAGAAAGGAGCTCAGGGGCACTGTAATTCACAAACCTGCAGAGTTATAAATGACAGCTATCGTCCAAAAATAGACTGAAGTAAGGCTGCCAAGAGGACTTGAAAGCGGGGCAGAATTGCAGGAAACCGATTTCAGGAGGTAGACTGGAATTGCATTGAAAGCATAGGAAAAGAGGCAGAACGTCCACAATGATGCACTTGGCCAAAAAGGGCGTATGCGTTTTTTCCTGAATATATTCAGGAAAAAACGCATACGCCCTTTTTGGCCAACCAAGCAAGCTTGCAAAGGAAATCTGCACTACAATGAAGTCTCACTTCCCCCCGGTCAAAAGGGCCATCTGAAAAAAGTGTAAAATCCAGAAAGGCAGGACAGGCCATGGAGAACTGGGAGCCTTGTTATGCTGATGGGCGGGATGTAAATTGCCAACAGACACTTGGGAGAAGTGTATGGTGTTTCCTGAAACATCTAAAAAACAAAGCAACAGAGCCTAGGGCACTTCCACTTATGGTCCTATAGCTTAGGGAAATTAAAATCAAAAAGACACAGCCACCCCAAAGTTTGGAACGGCTCTGTTTACAAGAACCTCGTTTACAGTACAAGTTCAACATCACAGAAAGTGAAAAATGGATAAAGAAGTTGTGGTATTCACTTACAAAGCAATATCACTCAGCAATGAAATCTATGTCATCAGGCCCTTAGCAGCACAATGAGTGGATTCAGGTATGATGATTCTAACTGAAATAAGTCACACAGAAAAAGAAACATCATAAGATATCAGTAATACACGGAATGGAAACTTGGCTACACAGGAACTGAATTACAGAACAGAACAGGGTCTCAAATTTAGAAAAACAACTTATGCTTGCTTAAGGGTAAAGGTGAGTTGGGGTGCTGCATAAAACCAGAGATTGAAATGAGCACAGATAAAGTTCCTTAAGCCAAATATGGAATAGACAAGAGCTACTCCTTGCTCAACGAAATGGACTCAACACCGCATATTAAACGCCTAAGAATGTACCTGACTAGTAAGTATCGTAAAACCTATGGATTGCTATGTCTCCGAAAGAGAATCAAGCATGTGTACAGGGGCATAAACACAGCAGTGATAGGATTGGAGAGGTTCGGTGAGCAAATGAAGACCCTTTGAAGTCATATTGCATGGTACCCATTCCACGGGTTTCAACTACCCAGGTTTAAGGTATTCTTCCTTCAGCTAAAACATGCATGTGGAACCTAGAGTATGATCAACCATGTGATCGGGAGACGTGTTCAAATATGTCTCAGTTTTCC
Organism: Delphinus delphis; assembly: GCF_949987515.2. Lineage (NCBI taxonomy): Eukaryota > Metazoa > Chordata > Mammalia > Artiodactyla > Delphinidae > Delphinus > Delphinus delphis. Next base: position 593,190 of record NW_027192690.1, read on the forward strand.
TCCCCTGGTACTCGGGTGCAACATTCCAGACGCTTTACTAACACTCTCCTCACTTGGAGAGTCAGTCCCTTTACCTCCTGTTTGGCCCAGTTTGCAATTTCTGCGGAAGATGAACAGGAATAGCGAGAACCAATGAGAGGCTAGCTGGAGGTGTCTGCACGGGCAAATTTAACTCTCATTTCCCACCAGGAAGAGGAATTAACCAAAGGCTCAGCATGCCGGGCCGGAACCAGATTAGGGCCTGAAGCCATCCTGCGGTGTTGCGGCCAGGTCACAAGAAAGCGAGTTGAAGAAAGGAGCTCAGGGGCACTGTAATTCACAAACCTGCAGAGTTATAAATGACAGCTATCGTCCAAAAATAGACTGAAGTAAGGCTGCCAAGAGGACTTGAAAGCGGGGCAGAATTGCAGGAAACCGATTTCAGGAGGTAGACTGGAATTGCATTGAAAGCATAGGAAAAGAGGCAGAACGTCCACAATGATGCACTTGGCCAAAAAGGGCGTATGCGTTTTTTCCTGAATATATTCAGGAAAAAACGCATACGCCCTTTTTGGCCAACCAAGCAAGCTTGCAAAGGAAATCTGCACTACAATGAAGTCTCACTTCCCCCCGGTCAAAAGGGCCATCTGAAAAAAGTGTAAAATCCAGAAAGGCAGGACAGGCCATGGAGAACTGGGAGCCTTGTTATGCTGATGGGCGGGATGTAAATTGCCAACAGACACTCGGGAGAAGTGTATGGTGTTTCCTGAAACATCTAAAAAACAAAGCAACAGAGGCTAGGGCACTGACACTTATGGTCTTATAGCTTAGGGAAATTAAAATCAAAAAGACACAGTCACCCCAAAGTTTGGGACGCCTCTGTTTACAAGAACCTCGTTTACAGTACAAGTTCAACATCGCAGAAAGTGAAAAATGGATAAAGAAGTTGTGGTATTTACTTACAAAGCAATATCACTCAGCAATGAAATCTGTGTCATCAGGCCCTTAGCAGCACAATGAGTGGATTCAGGTATGATGATTCTAACTGAAATAAGTCACACAGAAAAAGAAACATCATAAGATATCAGTAATACACGGAATGTAAACTTGGCTACACAGGAACTGAATTACAGAACAGAACAGGGTCTCAAATTTAGAAAACCAACTTATTCTTGCTTAAGGGTAAAGGTGAGTTAGGGTGCAGCATAAAACCAGAGACTGAAATGAGCACAGATAAAGTTCCTTAAGCCAAATATGGAATAGACAAGAGCTACTCCTTGCTCAATAAAATGGACTCAACACCGCATATTAAACGCCTAAGAATGTACCTGACTAGTAAGTATCGTAAAACCTATGGATTTCTATGTCTCCAAAAGAGAATCAAGCATGTGTACAGGGGCATAAACACAGCAGTGATAGGATTGGAGAGGTTCGGTGAGCAAATGAAGACCCTTTGAAGTCATACTGCATGGTACCCATTACACGGGTCTCAACTCTCCAGGTTTAAGGTATTCTTCCTTCAGCTAAAACATGCATGTGGAACCCAAGTATGATCAACCATGTGAACGGGAGACGTGTTCAAATATGTCTCAGTTTTCCTCCCCTGGTACTCGGGTGCAACATTCCAGACGCTTTACTAACACTCTCCTCACTTGGAGAGTCAGCGCCTTTAACCTCCTGTTTGGCTCACTTTGCAATTTCTGCGGAAGATGAACAGGAATAAAAAACGCATACGCCCTTTTTGGCCAACCAAGCAAGCTTGCAAAGGAAATCTGCACTACAATGAAGTCTCACTTCCCCCCGGTCAAAAGGGCCATCTGAAAACAGTGTAAAATCCAGAAAGGCAGGACAGGCCATGGAGAACTGGGAGCCTTGTTATGCTGATGGGTGGGATGTAAATTGCCAACAACCACTCGGGAGAAGTGTATGGTGTTTCCTGAAACATCTAAAAAACAAAGCAACAGAACCTAGGGCACTTCCACTTATGGTCCTATAGCTTAGGGAAATTAAAATCAAAAAGACACAGCCACCCCAAAGTTTGGAACGGCTCTGTTTACAAGAACCTCGTTTACAGTACAAGTTCAACATCGCAGAAAGTGAAAAATGGATAAAGAAGTTGTGGTATTTACTTACAAAGCAATATCACTCAGCAATGAAATCTATGTCATCAGGCCCTTAGCATCACAATGAGTGGATTCAGGTATGATGATTCTAACTGAAATAAGTCACACAGAAAAAGAAACATCATAAGATATCAGTAATACACGGAATGTAAACTTGGCTACACAGGAACTGAATTACAGAACAGAACAGGGTCTCAAATTTAGAATACCAACTTATGCTTGCTTAAGGGTAAAGGTGAGTTGGGGTGCTGCATAAAACCAGAGATTGAAATGAGCACAGATAAAGTTCCTTAAGCCAAATATGGAATAGACAAGAGCTACTCCTTGCTCAACGAAATGGACTCAACACCCCATATTAAACACCTAAGAATGTACCTGACTAGTAAGTATCTTAAAACCTATGGATTGCTATGTCTCCGAAAGAGAATCAAGCATGTGTACAGGGGCATAAACGCAGCAGTGATAGGATTGGAGAGGTTCGGTGAGCAAATGAAGACCCTTTGAAGTCATATTGCATGGTACCCATTCCACGGGTTTCAACTACCCAGGTTTAAGGTATTCTTCCTTCAGCTAAAACATGCATGTGGAACCTAGAGTATGATCAACCATGTGATCGGGAGACGTGTTCAAATATGTCTCAGTTTTCCTCCCCTGGTACTCGGGTGCAACATTCCAGACGCTTTACTAACACTCTCCCCACTTGGAGAGTCAGTCCCTTTACCTCCTGTTTGGCCCAGTTTGCAATTTCTGCGGAAGATGAACAGGAATAGCGAGAACCAATGAGAGACTAGCTGGAGGTGTCTGCACGGGCAAATTTAACTCTCATTTCCCACCAGGAAGAGGAATTAACCAAAGGCTCAGCATGCCGGGCCGGAACCAGATTAGGGCCTGAAGCCATCCTGCGGTGTTGCGGCCAGGTCACAAGAAAGCGAGTTGAAGAAAGGAGCTCAGGGGCACTGTAATTCACAAACCTGCAGAGTTATAAATGACAGCTATCGTCCAAAAATAGACTGAAGTAAGGCTGCCAAGAGGACTTGAAAGCGGGGCAGAATTGCAGGAAACCGATTTCAGGAGGTAGACTGGAATTGCATTGAAAGCATAGGAAAAGAGGCAGAACGTCCACAATGATGCACTTGGCCAAAAAGGGCGTATGCGTTTTTTCCTGAATATATTCAGGAAAAAACGCATACGCCCTTTTTGGCCAACCAAGCAAGCTTGCAAAGGAAATCTGCACTACAATGAAGTCTCACTTCCCCCCGGTCAAAAGGGCCATCTGAAAAAAGTGTAAAATCCAGAAAGGCAGGACAGGCCATGGAGAACTGGGAGCCTTGTTCTGCTGATGGGCGGGATGTAAATTGCCAACAGACACTCGGGAGAAGTGTATGGTGTTTCCTGAAACATCTAAAAAACAAAGCAACAGAGCCTAGGGCACTTCCACTTATGGTCCTATAGCTTATGGAAATTAAAATCAAAAAGACACAGCCACCCCAAAGTTTGGGACGCCTCTGTTTACAAGAACCTCGTTTACAGTACAAGTTCAACATCGCAGAAAGTGAAAAATGGATAAAGAAGTTGTGGTATTTACTTACAAAGCAATATCACTCAGCAATGAAATCTATGTCATCAGGCCCTTAGCATCACAATGAGTGGATTCAGGTATGATGATTCTAACTGAAATAAGTCACACAGAAAAAGAAACATCATAAGATATCAGTAATACACGGAATGTAAACTTGGCTACACAGGAACTGAATTACAGAACAGAACAGGGTCTCAAATTTAGAAAACCAACTTATGCTTGCTTAAGGGTAAAGGTGAGTTGGGGTGCTGCATAAAACCAGAGATTGAAATGAGCACAGATAAAGTTCCTTAAGTCAAATTTGGAATAGACAAGAGCTACTCCTTGCTCAACGAAATGGACTCAACACCGCATATTAAACGCCTAAGAATGTACCTGACTAGTAAGTATCGTAAAACCTATGGATTGCTATGTCTCCAAAAGAGAATCAAGCATGTGTACAGGGGCATAAACGCAGCAGTGATAGGATTGGAGAGGTTCGGTGAGCAAATGAAGACCCTTTGAAGTCATATTGCATGGTACCCATTCCACGGGTTTCAACTACCCAGGTTTAAGGTATTCTTCCTTCAGCTAAAACATGCATGTGGAACCTAGAGTATGATCAACCATGTGATCGGGAGACGTGTTCAAATATGTTTCAGTTTTCCTCCCCTGGTACTCGGGTGCAACATTCCAGACGCTTTACTAACACTCTCCCCACTTGGAGAGTCAGTCCCTTTAACCTCCTGTTTGGCCCAGTTTGCAATTTCTGCGGAAGATGAACAGGAATAGCGAGAACCAATGAGAGGCTAGCTGGAGGTGTCTGGACGGGCAAATTTAACTCTCATTTCCCACCAGGAAGAGGAAATAACCAAAGGCTCAGCGTGCCGTACCAGAACCAGATTAGGGCCTGAAGCCATCCTGCGGTGTTGCGGCCAGCTCAAATGAAAGCGAGTTGAAGAAAGGAGCTCAGGGGCACTGTAATTCACAAACCTGCAGAGTTATAAATGACAGCTATCGTCCAAAAATAGACTGAAGTAAGGCTGCCAAGAGGACTTGAAAGCGGGGCAGAATTGCAGGAAACCGATTTCAGGAGGTAGACTGGAATTGCATTGAAAGCATAGGAAAAGAGGCAGAACGTCCACAATGATGCACTTGGCCAAAAAGGGCGTATGCGTTTTTTCCTGAATATATTCAGGAAAAAACGCATACGCCCTTTTTGGCCAACCAAGCAAGCTTGCAAAGGAAATCTGCACTACAATGAAGTCTCACTTCCCCCCGGCCAAAAGGGCCATCTGAAAAAAGTGTAAAATCCAGAAAGGCAGGACAGGCCATGGAGAACTGGGAGCCTTGTTATGCTGATGGGCGGGATGTAAATTGCCAACAACCACTCGGGAGAAGTGTATGGTGTTTCCTGAAACATCTAAAAAACAAAGCAACAGAACCTAGGGCACTTCCACTTATGGTCCTATAGCTTAGGGAAATTAAAATCAAAAAGACACAGCCACCCCAAAGTTTGGAACGGCTCTGTTTACAAGAACCTCGTTTACAGTACAAGTTCAACATCGCAGAAAGTGAAAAATGGATAAAGAAGTTGTGGTATTTACTTACAAAGCAATATCACTCAGCAATGAAATCTGTGTCATCAGGCCCTTAGCAGCACAATGAGTGGATTCAGGTATGATGATTCTAACTGAAGTAAGTCACACAGAAAAAGAAACATCATAAGATATCAGTAATACACGGAATGTAAACTTGGCTACACAGGAACTGAATTACAGAACAGAACAGGGTCTCAAATTTAGAAAACCAACTTATGCTTGCTTAAGGGGAAAGGTGAGTTGGGGTGCTGCATAAAACCAGAGATTGAAATGAGCACAGATAAAGTTCCTTAAGTCAAATATGGAATAGACAAGAGCTACTCCTTGCTCAACGAAATGGACTCAACATCGCATATTAAACACCTAAGAATGTACCTGACTAGTAAGTATCTTAAAACATATGGATTGCTATGTCTCCGAAAGAGAATCAAGCATGTGTACAGGGGCATAAATGCAGCAGTGATAGGATTGGAGAGGTTCGGTGAGCAAATGAAGACCCTTTGAAGTCATATTGCATGGTACCCATTACACGGGTCTTAACTCTCCAGGTTTAAGGTATTCTTCCTTCAGCGAAAACATGCATGTGGAACCCAAGTATGATCAACCATGTGAACGGGAGACGTGTTCAAATATGTCTCAGTTTTCCTCCCCTGGTACTCGGGTGCAACATTCCAGACACTTTACTAACACTCTCCCCACTTGGAGAGTCAGCGCCTTTAACCTCCTGTTTGGCCCAGTTTGCAATTTCTGCGGAAGATGAACAGGAATAGCGAGAACCAATGAGAGACTAGCTGGAGGTGTCTGGACAGGCAAATTTAACTCTCATTTCCCACCAGGAAGAGGAAATAACCAAAGGCTCAGCGTGCCGTGCCGGAACCAGATTAGGGCCTGAAGCCATCCTGCGGTGTTGCGGCCAGGTCACAAGAAAGCGAGTTGAAGAAAGGAGCTCAGGGGCACTGTAATTCACAAACCTGCAGAGTTATAAATGGCAGCTATTGTCCAAAAATAGACTGAAGTAAGGCTGCCAAGAGGACTGGAAAGCGGGGCAGAATTGCAGGAAACCGATTTCAGGAGGTAGACTGGAATTGCATTGAAAGCATAGGAAAAGAGGCAGAACGTCCACAATGATGCACTTGTCCAAAAAGGGCGTATGCGTTTTTTCCTGAATATATTCAGGAAAACACGCATACGCCCTTTTTGGCCAACCAAGCAAGCTTGCAAAGGAAATCTGCACTACAATGAAGTCTCACTTCCCCCCGGTCAAAAGGGCCATCTGAAAAAAGTGTAAAATCCAGAAAGGCAGGACAGGCCATGGAGAACGGGGAGCCTTGTTATGCTGATGGGCGGGATGTAAATTGCCAACAACCACTCGGGAGAAGTGTATGGTGTTTCCTGAAACATCTAAAAAACAAACAACAGAGCCTAGGGCACTTCCACTTATGGTCCTATAGCTTAGGGAAATTAAAATGAAAAAGACACAGCCACCCCAAAGTTTGGGACACCTCCGTTTACAAGAACCTCGTTTACCGTACAAGTTCAATATCACAGAAAGTGAAAAATGGATAAAGAACTTGTGGTACTTACGTACAATGCAGTATCACTGAGCAATGAAATCTATGTCATCAGGCCCGTAGCAGCATAATGAGTGGATTCAGGTATGATGATTCTAACTGAAATAAGTCACACAGAAAAAGAAACATCATAAGATATCACTAATACACGGAATGTAAACTTGGCTACACAGGAACTGCATTCCAAAACAGAACAGGGTCTCAAATTTAGAAAACCAACTTATGCTTGCTTAAGGGTAAAGGTGAGTTGGGGTGCTGCATAAAACCAGAGATTGAAATGAGCACAGATAAAGTTCCTTAAGTCAAATATGGAATAGACAAGAGCTACTCCTTGCTCAACGAAATGGATTCAACACCGCATATTAAACGCCTAAGAATGTACCTGACTAGTAAGTATCTTAAAACCTATGGATTGCTATGTCTCCAAAAGAGAATCAAGCATGTGTACAGGGGCATAAACGCAGCAGTGATAGGATTGGAGAGGTTCGGTGAGCAAATGAAGACCCTTTGAAGTCATATTGCATGGTACCCATTCCACGGGTTTCAACTATCCAGGTTTTAGGTATTCTTCCTTCAGCTAAAACATGCATGTGGAACCTAGAGTATGATCAACCATGTGATCGGGAGACGTGTTCAAATATGTCTCAGTTTTCCTCCCCTGGTACTCGGGTGCAACATTCCAGACGCTTTACTAACACTCTCCCCACTTGGAGAGTCAGTCCCTTTAACCTCCTGTTTGGCCCAGTTTGCAATTTCTGCGGAAGATGAACAGGAATAGCGAGAACCAATGAGAGGCTAGCTGGAGGTGTCTGGACGGGCAAATTTAACTCTCATTTCCCACCAGGAAGAGGAATTAACCAAAGGCTCAGCATGCCGTGCCGGAACCAGATTAGGGCCTGAAGCCATCCTGCGGTGTTGCGGCCAGGTCACAAGAAAGCGAGTTGAAGAAAGGAGCTCAGGGGCACTGTAATTCACAAACCTGCAGAGTTATAAATGACAGCTATCGTCCAAAAATAGACTGAAGTAAGGCTGCCAAGAGGACTTGAAAGCGGGGCAGAATTGCAGGAAACCGATTTCAGGAGGTAGACTGGAATTGCATTGAAAGCATAGGAAAAGAGGCAGAACGTCCACAATGATGCACTTGGCCAAAAAGGGCGTATGCGTTTTTTCCTGAATATATTCAGGAAAAAACGCATACGCCCTTTTTGGCCAACCAAGCAAGCTTGCAAAGGAAATCTGCACTACAATGAAGTCTCACTTCCCCCCGGTCAAAAGGGCCATCTGAAAAAAGTGTAAAATCCAGAAAGGCAGGACAGGCCATGGAGAACTGGGAGCCTTGTTATGCTGATGGGCGGGATGTAAATTGCCAACAACCACTTGGGAGAAGTGTATGGTGTTTCCTGAAACATCTAAAAAACAAAGCAACAGAGCCTAGGGCACTTCCACTTATGGTCCTATAGCTTAGGGAAATTAAAATCAAAAAGACACAGCCACCCCAAAGTTTGGAATGGCTCTGTTTACAAGAACCTCGTTTACAGTACAAGTTCAACATCGCACAAAGTGAAAAATGGATAAAGAAGTTGTGGTATTCACTTACAAAGCAATATCTCCCAGCAATGAAATCTATGTCATCAGGCCCTTAGCAACACAATGAGTGGATTCAGGTATGATGATTCTAACTGAAGTAAGTCACACAGAAAAAGAAACATCATAAGATATCAGTAATACACGGAATGGAAACTTGGCTACACAGGAACTGAATTACAGAACAGAACAGGGTCTCAAATTTAGAAAACCAACTTATGCTTGCTTAAGGGTAAAGGTGAGTTGGGGTGCTGCATAAAACCAGAGATTGAAATGAGCACAGATAAAGTTCCTTAAGCCAAATATGGAATAGACAAGAGCTACTCCTTGCTCAACGAAATGGACTCAACACCGCATATTAAACGCCTAAGAATGTATCTGACTAGTAAGTATCTTAAAACCTATGGATTGCTATGACTCCGAAAGAGAATCAAGCATGTGTACAGGGGCATAAACGCAGCAGTGATAGGACTGGAGATGTTCGGTGAGCAAATGAAGACCCTTTGAAGTCATATTGCATGGTACCCATTCCACGGGTTTCAACTACCCAGGTTTAAGGTATTCTTCCTTCAGCTAAAACATGCATGTGGAACCTAAAGTATGATCAACCATGTGATCGGGAGACGTGTTCAAATATGTCTCAGTTTTCCTCCCCTGGTACTCGGGTGCAACATTCCAGACGCTTTAATAACACACTCCCCACTTGGAGAGTCAGTCCCTTTAACCTCCTGTTTGGCCCAGTTTGCAATTTCTGCGGAAGATGAACAGGAATAGCGAGAACCAATGAGAGACTAGCTGGAGGTGTCTGGACGGGCAAATTTAACTCTCATTTCCCACCAGGAAGAGGAATTAACCAAAGGCTCAGCATGCCGGGCTGGAACCAGATTAGGGCCTGAAGCCATCCTGCGGTGTTGCGGCCAGGTCACAAGAAAGCGAGTTGAAGAAAGGAGCTCAGGGGCACTGTAATTCACAAACCTGCAGAGTTATAAATGACAGCTATCGTCCAAAAATAGACTGAAGTAAGGCTGCCAAGAGGACTTGAAAGCGGGGCAGAATTGCAGGAAACCGATTTCAGGAGGTAGACTGGAATTGCATTGAAAGCATAGGAAAAGAGGCAGAACGTCCACAATGATGCACTTAGCCAAAAAGGGCGTATGCGTTTTTTCCTGAATATATTCAGGAAAAAACGCATACGCCCTTTTTGGCCAACCAAGCAAGCTTGCAAAGGAAATCTGCACTACAATGAAGTCTCACTTCCCCCCGGTCAAAAGGGCCATCTGAAAAACGTGTAAAATCCAGAAAGGCAGGACAGGCCACGGAGAACTGGGAGCCTTGTTATGCTGATGGGCGGGATGTAAATTGCCAACAGACACTCGGGAGAAGTGTATGGTGTTTCCTGAAACATCTAAAAAACAAAGCAACAGAGCCTAGGGCACTGCCACTTATGGTCCTATAGCTTAGGGAAATTAAAATCAAAAAGACACAGCCACCCCAAATTTTGAGACGCCTCTGTTTACAAGAACCTCGTTTACTGTACAAGTTCAACATCGCAGAAAGTGAAAAATGGATAAAGAAGTTGTGGTATTAACTTACAAAGCAATATCACTCAGCAATGAAATCTATGTCATCAGGCACTTAGCAGCACAATGAGTGGATTCAGGTATGATGATTCTAACTGAAATAAGTCACACAGAAAAAGAAACATCATAAGATATCAGTAATACACGGAATGTAAACTTGGCTACACAGGAACTGAATTACAGAACAGAACAGGGTCTCAAATTTAGAAAACCAACTTATTCTTGCTTAAGGGTAAAGGTGAGTTGGGGTGCTGCATAAAACCAGAGATTGAAATGAGCATAGATAAAGTTCCTTAAGCCAAATATGGAATAGACAAGAGCTACTCCTTGCTCAACGAAATGGACTCAACACCCCATATTAAACGCCTAAGAATGTACCTGACTAGTAAGTATCTTAAAACCTATGGATTGCTATGTCTCCAAAAGAGAATCAAGCATGTGTACAGGGGCATAAACGCAGCAGTGATAGGATTGGAGAGGTTCGGTGAGCAAATGAAGACCCTTTGAAGTCATATTGCATGGTACCCATTCCACGGGTTTCAACTACCCAGGTTTAAGGTATTCTTCCTTCAGCTAAAACATGCATGTGTAACCTAGAGTATGATCAACCATGTGATCGGGAGACGTGTTCAAATATGTCTCAGTTTTCGTACCCTGGTACTCGGGTGCAACATTCCAGACGCTTTACTAACACTCTCCCGACTTGGAGAGTCAGTCATTTAACCTCCTGTTTGGCACAGTTTGCAATTTCTGCGGAAGATGAACAGGAATAGCGAGAACCAATGAGAGGCTAGCTGGAGGTGTCTGGACGGGCAAATTTAACTCTCATTTCCCACCAGGAAGAGGAAATAACCAAAGGCTCAGCGTGCCGTCCCGGAACCAGATTAGGGCCTGAAGCCATCCTGCGGTGTTGCGGCCAGGTCACAAGAAAGCAAGTTGAAGAAAGGAGCGCAGGGGCACTGTAATTCACAAACCTGCAGAGTTATAAATGACAGCTATCGTCCAAAAATAGACTGAAGTAAGGCTGCCAAGAGGACTTGAAAGCGGGGCAGAATTGCAGGAAACCGATTTCAGGAGGGAGACTGGAATTGCATTGAAAGCATAGGAAAAGAGGCAGAACGTCCACAATGATGCACTTGGCCAAAAAGGGCGTATGCGTTTTTTCCTGAATATATTCAGGAAAAAACGCATACGCCCTAATTGGCCAACCAAGCAAGCTTGCAAAGGAAATCTGCACTACAATGAAGTCTCACTTCCCCCAGGTCAAAAGGGCCATCTGAAAAAAGTGTAAAATCCAGAAAGGCAGGACAGGCCATGGAGAACTGGGAGCCTTGTTATGCTGAAGGGCGGGATGTAAATTGCCAACAACCACTCGGGAGAAGTGTATGGTGTTTCCTGAAACATCTAAAAAACAAAGCAACAGAGCCTAGGGCACTTCCACTTATGGTCCTATAGCTTAGGGAATTTAAAATCAAAAAGACAGAGCCACCCCAAAGTTTGGAACGGCTCTGTTTACAAGAACCTCGTTTACAGTACAAGTTCAACATCGCAGAAAGTGAAAAATGGATAAAGAAGTTGTGGTATTTACTTACAAAGCAATATCACTCAGCAATGAAATCTGTGTCATCAGGCCCTTAGCAGCACAATGAGTGGATTCAGGTATGATGATTCTAACTGAAATAAGTCACACAGAAAAAGAAACATCATAAGATATCACTAATACACGGAATGTAAACTTGGCTACACAGGAACTGCATTCCAAAACAGAACAGGGTCTCAAATTTAGAAAACCAACTTAAGCTTGCTTAAGGGGAAAGTTGAGTTGGGGTGCTGCATAAAACCAGAGATTGAAATGAGCACAGATAAGGTTCCTTAAGCCAAATATGGAATAGACTAGAGCTACTCCTTGCTCAACGAAATGGACTCAAAACCCCATATTAAACGCCTAAGTATGTACCTGACTAGTAAGTATCTTAAAACCTATGGATTGCTATGTCTCCAAAAGAGAATCAAGCGTGTGTACAGGGGCATAAACGCAGCAGTGATAGGATTGGAGAGGTTCGGTGAGCAAATGAAGACCCTTTGAAGTCATATTGCATGGTACCCATTACACGGGTCTCAACTCTCCAGTTTTAAGGTATTCTTCCTTCAGCTAAAACATGCATGTGGAACCCAGAGTATGAACAACCATGTGAACGGGAGACGTGTTCAAATATGTCTCAGTTTTCCTCCCCTGGTACTCGGGTGCAACATTCCAGACGCTTTACTAACACTCTCCCCACTTGGAGAGTCAGTCCCTTTAACCTCCTGTTTGGCCCAGTTTGCAATTTCTGCAGAAGATGAACAGGAATAGCGAGAACCAATGAGAGGCTAGCTGGAGATGTCTGGACGGGCAAATTTAACTCTCATTTCCCACCAGGAAGAGGAATTAACCAAAGGCTCAGCATGCCATGCCGGAAACAGATTAGGGCCTGAAGCCATCCTGCGGTGTTGCGGCCAGGTCACAAGAAAGCGAGTTGAAGAAAGGAGCTCAGGGGCACTGTAATTCACAAACCTGCAGAGTTATAAATGACAGCTATCGTCCAAAAATAGACTGAAGTAAGGCTGCCAAGAGGACTTGAAAGCGGGGCAGAATTGCAGGAATCCGATTTCAGGAGGTAGACTGGAATTTCATTGAAAGCATAGGAAAAGATGCAGAACGTCCACAATGATGCACTTGGCCAAAAAGGGCGTATGCGTTTTTTCCTGAATATATTCAGGAAAAAACGCATACGCCCTTTTTGACCAACCTAGCCAACTTCCAAAGGAAATCTGCACTACAATGAAGTCTCACTTCTCCCCGTCAAAAGGGCCATCTGAAAAAAGTGTAAAATCCAGAAAGGCAGGACAGGCCATGGAGAACTGGGAGCCTTGTTATGCTGATGGGCGGGATGTAAATTGCCAACAGACACTCGGGAGAAGTGTATGGTGTTTCCTGAAACATCTAAAAAACAAAGCAACAGAACCTAGGGCACTTCCACTTATGGTCCTATAGCTTAGGGAAATTAAAATCAAAAAGACACAGCCACCCCAAAGTTTGGAACGGCTCTGTTTACAAGAACCTCGTTTACAGTACAAGTTCAACATCGCAGAAAGTGAAAAATGGATAAAGAAGTTGTGGTATTTACTTACAAAGCAATATCACACAGCAATGAAATCTGTGTCATCAGGCCCTTAGAAGCACAATGAGTGGATTCAGGTATGATGATTCTAACTGAAATAAGTCACACAGAAAAAGAAACATGATAAGGTATAATTAATACACGGAATATAAACTTGGTTACACAGGAACTGAATTACAGAACAGAACAGGGTCTCAAATTTAGAAAACCAACTTATTCTTGCTTAAGGGGAAAGGTGAGTTGGGGTGCTGCATAAAACCAGAGATTGAAATGAGCACAGATAATGTTCCTTAAGCCAAATATGGAATAGACAAGAGCTACTCCTTGCTCAACGAAATGGACTCAACACCCCATATTAAACGCCTAAGAATGTACCTGACTAGTAAGTATCTTAAAAACTATGGATTGCTATGTCTCCGAAAGAGAATCAAGCATGTATACAGGGGCATAAACGCAGCAGTGATAGGATTGGGGAGGTTTGGTGCGCAAATGAAGACCCTTTGAAGTCATATTGCATGGTACCCATTCCACGGGTTTCAACTACCCAGGTTTAAGGTATTCTTCCTTCAGCTAAAACATGCATGTGGAACCCAAGTATGATCAACCATGTGAACGGGAGACGTGTTCAAATATGTCTCAGTTTTCCTCCCCTGGTACTCGGGTGCAACATTCCAGACGCTTTACTAACACTCTCCCCACTTGGAGAGTCAGTCCCTTTAACCTCCTGTTTGGCCCAGTTTGCAATTTCTGTGGAAGATGAACAGGAATAGCGAGAACCAATGAGAGGCTAGCTGGAGGTGTCTGGACGGGCAAATTTAACTCTCATTTCCCACCAGGAAGAGGAAATAACCAAAGGCTCAGCGTGCCGTACCAGAACCAGATTAGGGCCTGAAGCCATCCTGCGGTGTTGCGGCCAGCTCAAAAGAAAGCGAGTTGAAGAAAGGAGCTCAGGGGCACTGTAATTCACAAACCTGCAGAGTTATAAATGACAGCTATCGTCCAAAAATAGACTGAAGTAAGGCTGCCAAGAGGACTTGAAAGCGGGGCAGAATTGCAGGAAACCGATTTCAGGAGGTAGACTGGAATTGCATTGAAAGCATAGGAAAAGAGGCAGAACGTCCACAATGATGCACTTGGCCAAAAAGGGCGTATGCGTTTTTTCCTGAATATATTCAGGAAAAAACGCATACGCCCTTTTTGGCCAACCAAGCAAGCTTGCAAAGGAAATCTGCACTACAATGAAGTCTCACTTCCCCCCGGTCAAAAGGGCCATCTGAAAAAAGTGTAAAATCCAGAAAGGCAGGACAGGCCATGGAGAACTGGGAGCCTTGTTATGCTGAAGGGCGGGATGTAAATTGCCAACAACCACTCGGGAGAAGTGTATGGTGTTTCCTGAAACATCTAAAAAACAAAGCAACAGAGCCTAGGGCACTTCCACTTATGGTCCTATAGCTTAGGGAATTTAAAATCAAAAAGACAGAGCCACCCCAAAGTTTGGAACGGCTCTGTTTACAAGAACCTCGTTTACAGTACAAGTTCAACATCGCAGAAAGTGAAAAATGGATAAAGAAGTTGTGGTATTTACTTACAAAGCAATATCACTCAGCAATGAAATCTGTGTCATCAGGCCCTTAGCAGCACAATGAGTGGATTCAGGTATGATGATTCTAACTGAAATAAGTCACACAGAAAAAGAAACATCATAAGATATCACTAATACACGGAATGTAAACTTGGCTACACAGGAACTGCATTCCAAAACAGAACAGGGTCTCAAATTTAGAAAACCAACTTAAGCTTGCTTAAGGGGAAAGTTGAGTTGGGGTGCTGCATAAAACCAGAGATTGAAATGAGCACAGATAAGGTTCCTTAAGCCAAATATGGAATAGACTAGAGCTACTCCTTGCTCAACGAAATGGACTCAAAACCCCATATTAAACGCCTAAGTATGTACCTGACTAGTAAGTATCTTAAAACCTATGGATTGCTATGTCTCCAAAAGAGAATCAAGCGTGTGTACAGGGGCATAAACGCAGCAGTGATAGGATTGGAGAGGTTCGGTGAGCAAATGAAGACCCTTTGAAGTCATATTGCATGGTACCCATTACACGGGTCTCAACTCTCCAGTTTTAAGGTATTCTTCCTTCAGCTAAAACATGCATGTGGAACCCAGAGTATGAACAACCATGTGAACGGGAGACGTGTTCAAATATGTCTCAGTTTTCCTCCCCTGGTACTCGGGTGCAACATTCCAGACGCTTTACTAACACTCTCCCCACTTGGAGAGTCAGTCCCTTTAACCTCCTGTTTGGCCCAGTTTGCAATTTCTGCAGAAGATGAACAGGAATAGCGAGAACCAATGAGAGGCTAGCTGGAGATGTCTGGACGGGCAAATTTAACTCTCATTTCCCACCAGGAAGAGGAATTAACCAAAGGCTCAGCATGCCATGCCGGAAACAGATTAGGGCCTGAAGCCATCCTGCGGTGTTGCGGCCAGGTCACAAGAAAGCGAGTTGAAGAAAGGAGCTCAGGGGCACTGTAATTCACAAACCTGCAGAGTTATAAATGACAGCTATCGTCCAAAAATAGACTGAAGTAAGGCTGCCAAGAGGACTTGAAAGCGGGGCAGAATTGCAGGAATCCGATTTCAGGAGGTAGACTGGAATTTCATTGAAAGCATAGGAAAAGATGCAGAACGTCCACAATGATGCACTTGGCCAAAAAGGGCGTATGCGTTTTTTCCTGAATATATTCAGGAAAAAACGCATACGCCCTTTTTGACCAACCTAGCCAACTTCCAAAGGAAATCTGCACTACAATGAAGTCTCACTTCTCCCCGTCAAAAGGGCCATCTGAAAAAAGTGTAAAATCCAGAAAGGCAGGACAGGCCATGGAGAACTGGGAGCCTTGTTATGCTGATGGGCGGGATGTAAATTGCCAACAGACACTCGGGAGAAGTGTATGGTGTTTCCTGAAACATCTAAAAAACAAAGCAACAGAGCCTAGGGCACTTCCACTTATGGTCCTATAGCTTAGGGAAATTAATATCAAAAAGACACAGCAACCCCGAAATTTGGGATGGCTCTTTTTACAGAAATCTCTTCTACGGCACAAGTTAAATATCCCAGAGAGCAAATAATGGATAAAGAAGTTGCGGTACTTATGTACAACAGAATACCACTCAGCAATGAAATCTATGTCACCAGGCCCGTACCAGCATAATGAGTGGATTGAGGCACGATGATTCTAAGTGAAATAAGTCACACAGAAAAAGAAACATCATAAGGTATCACTAATACTTAGAATGTGAACTTGGCTACACATGAACTGAATTACAAAACAGAACAGGGTCTCAAGTTTAGAAAACCAACTTATGCCTGCTTAAGGGGGAAGGTGAGTTGGGGTGCTGCATAAAAGCAGAGTTTGAAATTAGCACAGATACCGTTCCATAAGCCAAATATGTAATAGACAAGAGCTACCCCTTGCTCAACGAAATGGATTCAACAATGAGGTATCACCTCACACCTGGTAGAATAGGCATCATTGAAAATCTACAAACAAAAAATGCTGGAAAGGGTGTGGAGAAAAGGAACCCTCTTCCACTATTGTTGGGAATATAAATTGATACAGTCATTATGGAGAACAATATGGAATTTCTTAAGAAACTAACAATAGAATTACCATATGATACAGCAATCCCAGTACTGGACATATACCCAGACAAAACCATAAATCAAAAAGAGTCATTCACCGCAATGTTCATTGCATCACTATTTACAATATCGAGGTAATGGAAGCAACCTAAATGCCCACAGACAGACGAATGCATAAAGCTGTGGTACATATATAAAATGGAATATTACTAAGCCATGAAAAGGAATGAAATTGGGTCATTTGTAGAGACGTCGATGGATCTAGAGACTGTCATACAGAGTGAAGTAAGTCAGAAAGAGAAAAACAAATCTTGTATATTCATGCATATATGTGGAACCTAGAAAAACTGTACAGATTAACCATTTTGCAAGGCATAAATAGAGCAACAGATGTAGACAACAAACGTATGGACAACAAGGGGGGAAAGCTGTTGGAGGGGTGGTGGTGGGAGGAGTTGAGAGACTGGGATTGGCATGTATACATTTATATGTATAAAATAGATAACCAATAAGAACCTGCTGTATAAAAATATAAAATAAAATTCAAAATTAAAAAGAAATAAAATTTAAAAAATAAAACAGAAAAAACAATTATTCCCTGCACATACATGTATTTATATGAATAAATTATTTCCATGCTTATATCTGTAAATACAAAAAAGAGGAATAAAATCTACCTTGAACCAAAAACGAAAAAGAGAAAAAAAACACAGAACCCACCAGTTACACAGAGGAAAACCGTATCAGGGCACTTGCTCCAGTTGTAAACAATTCTGAAGTTGGTCAGTGGTGGGGAATCGTCTCCCATTCAGCCAGCAGCCCCCACGCAACAAGCGTCCTCATTGCAAAGCTGGGGCACCGTGCCGAGGCATCTGTGAGTAAACGTGAGCTGAGCCCCAGGCCAGTTGCTGCTGAACTATTCCCACCCGTCCCAGGTAAAACACCTGAATATATACAAGGACTTGAAAGCCTAGAGGAAGGGCCATAGAGCCACACGAGTGACAGCATGCCGGCCGACTTGGTGCCTGCAGGCCAGCCAGGATGGTCCTGGCCCTGGGTGCTCTTCTGGAAGATTTCCATTTCCCTGCCTGAGATACCCGTCCTGTCCCTGCCCCCACTGCTTTTTTCCTTCCTCACCTCTGCCCAGGGAGAAATTCCAGCAGCAGGTATGGGTGACACATCCTCTTCTTTAGCAGGTGGCAGCCTGGCAACTGCTGCAGAAAGTCCAGCAGAGCCCCACTCACACTGGGCCACCCACAAAGCCGTGGCCTCTCACTCCCTCCCACCAGCCCAGCCCCGAGACTGCTGACAGGGCAGAGAAAATGGCGTCAGGCACGGCTGCAGGGGCTCTTGCTGCCTGGAGTGGTATTTATATTGATCTCAACCCAGGCACACCTGGGGAGGGCTGGCCGGCACGGTAAGGCTGCCCAGGTCAGCCAATCATCACCCCTCAGGGGCTCACAGTTGCAGAAAATGGAACTTGCTGAACCGGCCAGGTCCAAGGAACAGGTGTGGGCTCCTGAGAGTCAGGATAGACAAGGGGCTGCAGCTTTGGCTTGTTTTCTAATCATTTTATCTGGCCCATGAGTGGGAGACAACTTCAAGAAAACCCTCTCCTAATGAGAGGAACCCAGGAGTCAGGGAGAGGAGGGGTGGGTGGTGGTTGGAGACAGAGGCCTGGTGCCCCGGGTGCAGTGGAAGTCTCTGGAAGACCAGGTGGAGGGAGGCCTCACGGAGTGATGCCCAGGGTCACAGACCTGTCGCAGCTGCTGTTTGTTAGTTCAAGTCCTGCTCTGAGGTGCTCTGTGTCAGCTCTGAGCGACAGGTGAGCTGGGGGTGCTCTGCAATGAGGGCTATGTGCACGGTTCCTGTGTGCCCAGCCCTGCCACGGTACCTGCAACGGTAGCTCTGTATCCTGGGAGGGGCCTGACCATGAGAGCCCCGTGGGCTGGGGTGGGGGTGGGGTACCTGCCCAGGTGAGCTCCATATTCTGGGATTGGTCTGGCCACGAGAGCCCCATGGGCTGCTGGGGACCTGGTAAATGATGTCAGGACAGTCAGTGAAGCCACCGAGGATATACCTCCAGTTGCTCCTAATTCCTACACCCTGCTGGTCATTCTACCAACCACCAGGACATGGTATTCTGTATTAGTCTTCAATGATGCCTTCTTTTGTATTCCATTAGTCCCAGAGTCACAAGAAATTTTGGCTTGTGAGTGGCAGGACTCAACATACAACTAAAACAATACTTCCGGGCCGTCTGGCCCCAAGGGTGCAAAAATTCCCACACCATCTTTGGGGAAAGCTTAGCTAAAGACCTAAAAGTTCTACCTCTGGAAAAGGAAACCCTCCTTCAATATGCAGACGACATTCTGATCACCAGCCCTACTAAGGAGGCCTCTGAACTACCAAGCCAATAAAGGATAGAAGTTGTCCAAGAAAAAGCTCAAATATCACAGACTGCGGTGACCTGCCTGGGCTTCATTCTCACAGAAGGTCAGAGAAGCCCATCCCAGGAAAGGGAAGAAACCATTTTCAGCCTTACCCCTTTCTAAAACTAGAAGACAGCTTAGGGGTTCCTGGGGAGGCCAGGGTTTGCTGCTTCTGGATCCCTAGCTACAGTCTACTAGCTGGGCCTCTATATGAAACACTGAAAGGAAAAGATGATGATCCTTTTGAATAGAATCCAGAAGTGGCCTTTCAAGAATGGAAAGAGCAGTCAATTCAGACCCTTGCCCTGGAACTCCCTAATTTAGCTAAACCCTTTGACCTTTACATTCCCAGTGAAAGGTGAATCGCCATTGGAGAATTAGTGCAAAAACTGGGACCACTTGAAATGGAACAATGCAAGAATGCCATCCAGGTAGGATAAACTACGGTCACTAAGGGGCTTGGCCCACTGCCACATCTGGCCAAGATACTGGCGGTATCTAAAAACCTGGAAATCAGCAGCCCAAAAGGCCACCTCCCTCCTAAGGGAAAAGGACCCCACGTGGTGATCCTAACCACCAACCATGCCCTGAAGTTGCAGGGTTCGCTCCGTGGGCACACCGACCTCGAGTGAGGAGGCCCTCCAACTCCAACATCCAGAGAGATAACCGGGGGCAACAGGGCACCATGACGACTCGTGTGAACATCACTTGACCTGGAGTTTCTCTCATAAAACAACAAGAGTGTGTCCCAAAAGAGTAGACTACTGCTTGCAGGACTTACTGCACCCAGAGGGGAGCTAATAATCTTGGCGGGGGGACAGTATACCACACTGTCACCATAGAAAAGCCTACAGACACCGTGATGATGGTGGCCAATAAGACCGGCTGGACTCCTGTTTACTTCAAAAGGCTGTTGACTCAGTAGCCATCATGGTCCTTGATCACCACTGACCCTGGACTGTCTGGGAGTTGAGCGGGCAGGGCTCTGACACCTGGTGCTGTTTGTACGTCAATTCAGGGGCCTAACTGAAGAAAGCGCAGACTACTGGTCAGAGCATCTAGGCTGGCAGAGACGGTCAGCCTAAGGTGGCCAAACAAATGTGGGGCGGGGTGAAACCGGCCCCCACAGCGTCTCTGCACATCTCTTTCCTGGACCCTTAAAGGTCATTAGAATCTATAACACTTCCAATGCTGGTGCTCAGGTGGACGAGCAGGGAGGCAGGGGTCCTGGGGACAATCAACGTCACCGGGAGGCTGCTGGGGAGAAGCTCTGACCCCCGCCCCAGGGTATGAGGGCTCCCAACTCAGCACTCAGCAGTTACAGAAGAAGGGTCTGCACCCTCAGCACTCCAAGAATGAGGAACGGGATAAAAGGCAGAGGAGGGGTTTGTCCCCAGCAAAGCCCATTAAAAATCCCTGGGAGATAAAAGTAGAATCTGGGCAATAAAGTCAAGTCTAACCTTTTTTATCCTTTGTGCTTTGTCTAATTTCACGTGCTCCTAGGGTCCCGCAAGCAGAGGTTCCACACCCGGCACTTCAGACCAGATTTCCTAGTGCAGAATGGCTGGGTCGACACCTCAGCTCCTGGGGCCCAGTGCAGACTCCACAATATAGAGCCTGAGCTACAGCCAACCCGGCCCTCGAGAGCTCCGCCGCCTCCCTCCCTCCCACTGACTCTGACAGGATCTCTACACAGCAGCCCAGCCCACAGCCCACGGGGTAGTGCATGCTCTCACCTCTCCATTCTCTGATCAAAATATAAAGTTTCCTTTGCTTGTGAACCAAACTCAGTCTCGATCTGTTGGCCCCAATGACACTGGGCAGGGGGACACTTGTTGGGGTCCACTCTGGAGGATCAGTAACAGAAATTGAGACTATTGTAACCTCAATGAACAGATGTGTGAGCCAAACTGTAGTTAACATAGAACAGTGTATAAGGCTCGGGTAAAATAAGATGTTTTTAACACTTCCATTTGATATTTCCATCACTTTTTATAAGCAAGTTCAGTGAAAAGGTTTGTCTTATTTGTCAGGTCAATATTAGAGAAACGAAGTGATTTCTTTCCAAGGATGTACAGCTAATAATCTTGGTTAAACCTTCAATCTTGTTTTAAATGCTTTTCCATTGAAAATGATACCTCTCTTTCAGCTCCCCCATTTCTGAGAAGTATAAAATCTTATAATTTATTATTACCAAAGGGGAAAGGTGGGAGGAGGGATAAATTAACAGTTTGGAATGAACACATACACACTGCTATGTATAAAATAGATCATCAACAAGGAACTACTGTATAGCACAGGGAACTACACTCAACATTTTGCAATAACCTATAAGGGGAAATAATCTGAAAAAGAATAGATATTTTTATTGACATCATCTATCAATGACAGTTAAAGTGTAGCCTAAGGGAAGCTGGTGGTGAGTGCTTCTGACCCTGAAGACTTCAATCATCTAAAGTTTGGACTCTGCCTACTTCCCAAGGCCCTTAATGAACATATGTGTAGCTGTAGCTTAAAAAATTCCCCAGTTTGGGTTTCGGGGAGACACTGATTTTGAAAAAGCCCTGGTGTTCTCCTTACATGAATGGGACTCTTCCTACTGCTAAAACATGTCTGTCACACCCAGAGGATGGTATACCGTCTGATCGGGAAGAGTTTGGAAAAGGCATCTCATCTCCTCATCTCCTGGTGCTCGGGTTCACCCCTCCAGCGTCTTTACTAACAGTCTCCCCACTTGGAGATGTCAGCACTGTCAACATCCTGTTGCGTACAGTTTGGAATTTGTCCAGAGGATGAAGCGGAAGGATGAGGAACAATGAGAGACAAGTCCTAGGTGTTCAGACAGGCACATGTCACTCTAATTTCCAATCAGGAAGACGAATTGACCAAAGGCTAGGGTTGCCCATGGAAACAGTATAGGGCTTGAGGAAATCCCGCTGCTTTGTGGCCAGTTCCCATAAACACGAGTTGAACAATGGAACTCAGGGGCAGTAAAATTCACAAAACTGCAGAGTTGAAAATATCCATCACTGAAAAATGTCTTGAGGAGAGTCAGAGAAAAGGACTTGTAAGCAAGGGAGAATGGCAGGAAAGGGATTTGAGGAGGTAGAAAGGACTCGCCATTAAGCACAAGAAAAGGAGCTGAACATTGCCAACATTGCAGTTGGCCAAAAAGGGTGTATGCGTTCTTTTCTGTATATATTCAAGAAAAGGGCATACACTTTTTTAGCCAACCAAACAGGTGGGCACTGGAAGTCAATACTACAAAAGATATCACTTCGCATCAGTCAGAAGAGCCATCCTCATAAAGCGTAAACAACAGAAATGCAGGACAGGGCAACGAGAAGAGGGAGCCCTGTGAGACTTATAGTGGAAATGTATATTGCCAACGGCCATTCTGGAGAAGTGTATTGTGTTTACTAAAGCATCTAAAAAATGAGCTACAGAGCATAGGGCACTTGCACTCATGGGCGTATATCTTGGGAAAAACAAAAATCGAGAGGACACAGGCACCCCAATGTTTACCCCCTCTCTGTTTAAAAGATCCTCGACTAGGATATAACTTAAATGTCTCTGGAGGGAAAAAATGGATAGAGATGTGGTACTTAGGTAGAGTGGAATATTATTCAGCCTGGAAATCAATGAAATATGGCCAGTTGTAACAACTCCGGAGGAGTTACGTATGATCATTCTAAGTGACAGAATTCAAAAAGAAAAAGACACATATCATAAGATATCACTTAAAGGTGGAATCCAAAATGGCTACACATGAAATAAATTACAAAACAAAAACATAGTCAAATATGTAGAAAACACGCATAAGGCTGCTAAACGGGAAAGGTGGGGAGGGGTGAGGCATCATCCAGGAGGTTGAAATTAGCAAAGATACCATTCCAAATACCAAACTGATAATCAACAAGACCTACACGGTAGCTAAAAGAACTGCACTCAGCACACTCAAGTCACCGGAAAAGAATATATACGACTGGTAAGAATCTGAAAAAGAATTTATTGATGTCTCTCTGTACGTGAATCAAGTGGATGTACAGCAGCAAGAAACAGAGCTTTGAAAATCAGCTGTAACCAATATAGTAATAAATTGAAAAAAATAAACGACAGAGAGACAGAGAAAACCTCTTACAACTTTTCCTCAGGGACGGTGATGCAACATGGATTGAACACATCTAGACCCACAGCAGGATGAGACATAAGGCTGGAAACTGTTTGCGCTAAGAGAAATGTGAGGTTGGGTGAGGAAATGCACACCCTTTAAAGTAATACTACCTGGTACCCATTCAATGGGTCCCAAATCTGCAGGTTCAAGGGATCTTCCTACAGCTAAAACATGCATGGAAAACCCAGAGGACTGTACACCATGTGATCGGGAGATGTGTCTAAAATGCACCTCATTTATCCTCTCCTGGTGCTCCTGTTCACCATTCCAGCCACGCTACTTAGAATCTCCCCACTTGGAGAATCAGCACATTTAAACTTCTGTTTCACACATTTTGCAAATTGTGAGGAGGATGAACGGGAAGAGGGGGAACCAATGAGAGAAGAGTTGTAGGGGTTTGGACGGGCACATATCACTCTAATTTCCCATTAAGAATAAGAATTAAAGAAAGGCTCAGCCTGCCTCGCCGGAGCCAAAATAGGGCCTGAAGCAATCCTGCGGGTTTGAGGCCAGCTCACAAAAGAGCAACTTAAAAAATGGAGCTCAGGGTCACTGCAATTCACAAACCTGCAGAGTTATAAATGAAAACTAACGTCCAAAAATATGTTGAGGTAAGGCAAAGAAGAGGATCTGAATGCAAGACAGAATTGCAAGAAACAGATTTCAAGAGATAGATTGGACTCGTCTTTAATGCACATGAAAAGCGGCAGAATTTCGACAATGATGCAGTTGGCCCAAAAGGGCGTATGCGTTTTTTCCTGATTATATCCAGGAAAAAACGCATACGCACTTTATGGGCAACAAAGCAAGCAAGCAATGCAAATGTGCACAACAAAGAAGTCTCACTTCCCACCGGTCAAAAGGGCCATCCTAAAAAATTGTAAAAACCAGAAATGCAGGACAGGCCATGGAGAACAGGGAGCCTTTATACGCTGATGGGCAGTGTGTGAACTGCCGAGAGCCACTCTGGAGAAGTGTATGGTGGTTCCTAAATCATCTAAAAAACAGAGCTACAGAGCATAGGACACTTCCAATCATGGGAGTATATCTAGGGAAGTCTAAAAATCAACAAGACACAAGCACACCACAGTTTAGGGCTACTCTGTTTACAAGAACCTCAACTTCAGTACACCTTAAATATCCCAGGAAAGAGAACAATGGATAAAGAAGATGTGGTACTTATGTACAATGGAATATCTCTTCACCATGAAATCAATGTAATAAGGCTAGTAGAAGGATAAAGAGTGGATTTAGGTCCGATAATACTACTTGAAATAAGTCAAACAGAAAAAGAAACATATCATAAGATATCACTTATAGAGGGAGGGTAAATATGGCTGCACAAGAAATGAATTACAGAACAGAACAGTGTCTCACATTTAGAAAACACACTTATGTCAGCTTAAGGGGAAAGGAGAGGTGGGGTGATGCATAAAACCAGAGTTTGAAATTAGCACAGATACCGTTCAATAAACCAAATAGGTATTAGACAAGATCTACACCTTGCTCAATGAACAGGCCTCAACACACCCTATACACCGCAGAGAAATATATCTGAGGAATAAGAATCTTAAAACCCATGTATTGATATATCTCCATAAGGGAATCAAGTGTGTGCAGAGCGGCACAAACACAGCAGTGAAAAGGAGCTAAACCCCATTATAGAAATAAATTTTAAAAACAAAACGCTGAAACAATGAAAGAGAGAAAAATTCTTACAAAATTCGCTCAGGGGCTGTGATGCAACCTGGATTGACCACATATAAACCCACAGCTGGATAAGACATAAGGCTGGACACTTGGGGATGACAGGATTGGTGAGCTTTGGTGAGCAACTGCCGAAAGTTTAATGCAATACTTCATGCTACTCATTCCAAGGGTCCCAACACTCCAGGTTGAAGGGAATCTTCCTACAGCTAAACCATGCTTGGGAAACCCAGCGACTGGTATACCATATGATCGGGAAAGGTTTCTAAAACGCACCTCATTTTTCCTCTCCTGGGGCTCCGGATCGACATTCCAGCCGCTTTACTAACAACATCCCCACACGGAGTCAATGCCTTTAAGTTCTGGTATCGCACAGTCTGCAGTTAGTGCAGAGGATGAATGGGAATAGGGGGAACCAGTGAGAAACTAGCTGTAGCGGTTTCAATGGGCACATGTCACTCTAATATCACATCAGTAAGAAGAATTAACCAAAGGCACAGCAAGGTGCCCCAGAAGAAAAATAGGGCTTCAAGGAATCCTGTGGTTATGGGGCAAGACCACAAAAATAAGAGCTAAAAAATGGAGCTAAGGGCCACTGCAATTCAAAAACCTGCAGAGTTATAAAGGCCAACTATTTTTAAAAAATATATTGAGGTAAGGCTATGAAGAGGCATTGAAAGCAAGGCAGAATTGCAGGAAACCGATTTCAGGAGGTAGACTGGAATTGCATTGAAAGCATAGGAAAAGAGGCAGAACGTCCACAATGATGCACTTGGCCAAAAAGGGCGTATGCGTTTTTTCCTGAATATATTCAGGAAAAAACGCATACGCCCTTTTTGGCCAACCAAGCAAGCTTGCAAAGGAAATCTGCACTACAATGAAGTCTCACTTCCACCTGGTCAAAAGGGGCATGTGAAAAAAGTGTAAAATCCATAAAGGCACGACAAGCCATGGAGAACTGGGAGCCTTCTTATGCTGATGGGAGGGATGTAAATTGCCAACAGCCACTCTGGAGAAGTGTATGGTGTTTCCTGAAACATCTAAAAAACAAAGCAACAGAGCCTAGGGCACTTCCACTTATGGTCCTATAGCTTAGGGAAATTAAAATCAAAAAGACACAGCCACCCCAAAGTTTGGGACGCCTCTGTTTACAAGAACCTCGTTTACGGTACAAGTTCAATATCGAAGAAAGTGAAAAATGGATAAAGAACTTGTGGTACTTACGTACAATGCAATATCACTCAGCAATGAAATCTATGTCATCAGGCCCGTAGCAGCATAATGAGTGGATTCAGGTATGATGATTCGAACTGAAATAAGTCACACAGAAAAGAAACATCATAAGGTATCACTAATACACAGAATGTGAACTTGGCTACACATGAACTGAATTACAAAACAGAACAGTGTCTCAAGTTTAGAAAACCAACTTATGCTTGCTTAAGGGGGAAGGTGAGTTGGGGTGCTGCATAAAACCAGAGATTAAAATGAGCACAGATAAAGTTCCTTAAGCCAAATATGGAATAGACAAGAGCTACTCCTTGCTCAACGAAATGGACTCAACACCCCATATTAAACGCCTAAGAATGTACCTGACTAGTAAGTATCTTAAAACCTATGGATTGCTATGTCTCCAAAAGAGAATCAAGCGTGTGTACAGGGCCATAAACGCAGCAGTGATAGGATTGGAGAGGTTCGGTGAGCAAATGAAGACCCTTTGAAGTCATATTGCATGGTACCCATTACACGGGTCTCAACTCTCCAGGTTTAAGGTATTCTTCCTTCAGCTAAAACATGCATGTGGAACCCAGAGTATGATCAACCGTGTGAACGGGAGACGTGTTCAAATATGTCTCAGTTTTCGTACCCTGGTACTCGGGTGCAACATTCCAGACGCTTTACTAACACTCTCCCGACTTGGAGAGTCAGTCCCTTTAACCTCCTGTTTGGCCCAGTTTGCAATTTCTGCGGAAGATGAACAGGAATAGCGAGAACCAATGGAGACTAGCTGGAGGTGTCTGGACGGGCAAATTTAACTCTCATTTCCCACCAGGAAGAGGAATTAACCAAAGGCTCAGCGTGCCATGCCAGAACCAGATTAGGGCCTGAAGCCATCCTGCGGTGTTGCGGCCAGCTCACAAGAAAGCGAGTTGAAGAAAGGAGCTCAGGGGCACTTTAATTCAGAAACCTGCAGAGTTATAAATGACAGCTATCGTCCAAAAATAGACTGAAGTAAGGCTGCCAAGAGGACTTGAAAGCGGGGCAGAATTGCAGGAAACCGATTTCAGGAGGTAGACTGGAATTGCATTGAAAGCATAGGAAAAGAGGCAGAACGTCCACAATGATGCACTTGGCCAAAAAGGGCGTATGCGTTTTTTCCTGAATATATTCAGGAAAAAACGCATACGCCCTTTTTGGCCAACCAAGCAAGCTTGCAAAGGAAATCTGCACTACAATGAAGTCTCACTTCCCCCCGGTCAAAAGGGCCATCTGAAAAAAGTGTAAAATCCAGAAAGGCAGGACAGGCCATGGAGAACTGGGAGCCTTGTTATGCTGAAGGGCGGGATGTAAATTGCCAACAACCACTCGGGAGAAGTGTATGGTGTTTCCTGAAACATCTAAAAAACAAAGCAACAGAGCCTAGGGCACTTCCACTTATGGTCCTATAGCTTAGGGAAATTAAAATCAAAAAGACACAGCCACCCCAAAGTTTGGGACACCTCCGTTTACAAGAACCTCGTTTACCGTACAAGTTCAATATCACAGAAAGTGAAAAATGGATAAAGAACTTGTGGTACTTACGTACAATGCAGTATCACTCAGCAATGAAATCTATGTCATCAGGCCCGTAGCAGCATAATGAGTGGATTCAGGTACGATGATTCTAACTGAAATAAGTCACACAGAAAAAGAAACATCATAAGATATCAGTAATACACGGAATGTAAACTTGGCTACACAGGAACTGCATTCCAAAACAGAACAGGGTCTCAAATTTAGAAAACCAACTTACGCTTGCTTAAGGGGAAAGGTGAGTTCGGGTGCTGCATAAAACCAGAGATTGATATGAGCACAGATAAAGTTCCTTAAGCCAAATATGGAATAGACAAGAGCTACTCCTTGCTCAACGAAATAGACTCAACACCCCATATTAAACGCCTAAGAATGTACCTGACTAGTAAGTATCTTAAAACCTATGGATTGCTATGTCTCCAAAAGAGAATCAAGCATGTGTACAGGGGCATAAACGCAGCAGTGATAGGATTGGAGAGGTTCGGTGAGCAAATGAAGACCCTTTGAAGTCATATTGCATGGTACCCATTACACGGGTCTCAACTCTCCAGGTTTAAGGTATTCTTCCTTCAGCTAAAACATGCATGTGGAACCTAGAGTATGATCAACCATGTGATCGGGAGATGTGTTCAAATATGTCTCAGTTTTCGTACCCTGGTACTCGGGTGCAACATTCCAGACGCTTTACTAACACTCTCCCTACTTGGAAAGTCAGTCCCTTTAACCTCCTGTTTGGCCCAGTTTGCAATTTCTGTGGAAGATGAACAGGAATAGCGAGAACCAATGAGAGGCTAGCTGGAGGTGTGTGGACGAGCAAATTTAACTCTGATTTCCCACCAGGAAGAGGAAATAACCAAAGGCTCAGCGTGCCGTACCAGAACCAGATTAGGGCCTGAAGCCATCCTGCGGTGTTGCGGCCAGCTCAAAAGAAAGCGAGTTGAAGAAAGGAGCTCAGGGGCACTGTAATTCACAAACCTGCAGAGTTATAAATGACAGCTATCGTCCAAAAATAGACTGAAGTAAGGCTGCCAAGAGGACTTGAAAGCGGGGCAGAATTGCAGGAAACCGATTTCAGGAGGTAGATTGGAATTGCATTGAAAGCATAGGAAAAGAGGCAGAATGTCCACAATGATGCACTTGGCCAAAAAGGGCGTATGCGTTTTTTCCTGAATATATTCAGGAAAAAACGCATACGCCCTTATTGGCCAACCAAGCAAGCTTGCAAAGGAAATCTGCACTACAATGAAGTCTCACTTCCCCCCGGTCAAAAGGGCCATCTGAAAAAAGTGTAAAATCCAGAAAGGAAGGACAGGCCATGGAGAACTGGGAGCCTTGTTATGCTGAAGGGCGGGATGTAAATTGCCAACAACCACTCGGGAGAAGTGTATGGTGTTTCCTGAAACATCTAAAAAACAAAGCAACAGAGCCTAGGGCACTTCCACTTATGGTCCTATAGCTTAGGGAATTTAAAATCAAAAAGACAGAACCACCCCAAAGTTTGGAACGGCTCTGTTTACAAGAACCTCGTTTACAGTAGAAGTTCAACATCGCAGAAAGTGAAAAATGGATAAAGAAGTTGTGGTATTTACTTACAAAGCAATATCACTCAGCAATGAAATCTGTGTCATCAGGCCCTTAGCAACACAATGAGTGGATTCAGGTATGATGATTCTAACTGAAATAAGTCACACAGAAAAAGAAACATCATAAGATATCACTAATACACGGAATGTAAACTTGGCTACACAGGAACTGCATTCCAAAACAGAACAGGGTCTCAAATTTAGAAAACCAACTTAAGCTTGCTTAAGGGGAAAGTTGAGTTGGGGTGCTGCATAAAACCAGAGATTGAAATGAGCACAGATAAGGTTCCTTAAGCCAAATATGGAATAGACAAGAGCTACTCCTTGCTCAACGAAATGGACTCAAAACCCCATATTAAACGCCTAAGTATGTACCTGACTAGTAAGTATCTTAAAACCTATGGATTGCTATGTCTCCAAAAGAGAATAAAGCGTGTGTACAGGGGCATAAACGCAGCAGTGATAGGATTGGAGAGGTTCGGTGAGCAAATGAAGACCCTTTGAAGTCATATTGCATGGTACCCATTCCACGGGTCTCAACTCTCCAGGTTTAAGGTATTCTTCCTTCAGCTAAAACATGCATGTGGAACCCAAGTATGATCAACCATGTGAACGGGAGACGTGTTCAAATATGTCTCAGTTTTCCTCCCCTGGTACTCGGGTGCAACATTCCAGACGCTTTACTAACACTCTCCCCACTTGGAGAGTCAGTCCCTTTAACCTCCTGTTTGGCCCAGTTTGCAATTTCTGCAGAAGATGAACAGGAATAGCGAGAACCAATGAGAGGCTAGCTGGAGGTGTCTGGACGGGCAAATTTAACTCTCATTTCCCACCAGGAAGAGGAATTAACCAAAGGCTCAGCATGCCATGCCGGAAACAGATTAGGGCCTGAAGCCATCCTGCGGTGTTGCGGCCAGGTCACAAGAAAGCGAGTTGAAGAAAGGAGCTCAGGGGCACTGTAATTCACAAACCTGCAGAGTTATAAATGACAGCTATCGTCCAAAAATAGACTGAAGTAAGGCTGCCAAGAGGACTTGAAAGCGGGGCAGAATTGCAGGAATCCGATTTCAGGAGGTAGACTGGAATTGCATTGAAAGCAAAGGAAAAGAGGCAGAACGTCCACAATGATGCACTTGGCCAAAAAGGGCGTATGCGTTTTTTCCTGAATATATTCAGGAAAAAACGCATACGCCCTTTTTGACCAACCTAGCCAACTTCCAAAGGAAATCTGCACTACAATGAAGTCTCACTTCTCCCCGTCAAAAGGGCCATCTGAAAAAAGTGTAAAATCCAGAAAGGCAGGACAGGCCATGGAGAACTGGGAGCCTTGTTATGCTGATGGGCGGGATGTAAATTGCCAACAGACACTCGGGAGAAGTGTATGGTGTTTCCTGAAACATCTAAAAAACAAAGCAACAGAACCTAGGGCACTTCCACTTATGGATCTATAGCTTAGGGAAATTAAAATCAAAAAGACACAGCCACCCCAAAGTTTGGAACGGCTCTGTTTACAAGAACCTCGTTTACAGTACAAGTTCAACATCGCAGAAAGTGAAAAATGGATAAAGAAGTTGTGGTATTTACTTACAAAGCAATATCACACAGCAATGAAATCTGTGTCATCAGGCCCTTAGAAGCACAATGAGTGGATTCAGGTATGATGATTGTAACTGAAATAAGTCACACAGAAAAAGAAACATCATAAGATATCACTAATACACGGAATGTAAACTTGGCTACACAGGAACTGCATTCCAAAACAGAACAGGGTCTCAAATTTAGAAAACCAACTTAAGCTTGCTTAAGGGGAAAGGTGAGTTGGGGTGCTGCATAAAACCAGAGATTGAAATGAGCACAGATAAAGTTCCTTAAGCCAAATATGGAATAGACAAGAGCTACTCCTTGCTCAACGAAATGGACTCAACACCGCATATTAAACGCCTAAGAATGTACCTGACTAGTAAGTATCTTAAAACCTATGGATTGCTATGTCTCCAAAAGAGAATCAAGCGTGTGTTCAGGGGCATAAACGCAGCAGTGATAGGATTGGACAGGTTCGGTGAGCAAATGAAGGCCCTTTGAAGTCATATTGCATGGTACCCATTACACGGGTCTCAACTCTCCAGGTTTAAGGTATTCTTCCTTCAGCTAAAACATGCATGTGGAACCCAAGTATGATCAACCATGTGAACGGGAGACGTGTTCAAATATGTCTCAGTTTTCCTCCCCTGGTACTCGGGTGCAACATTCCAGATGCTTTACTAACACTCTCCCGACTTGGAGAGTCAGTCCCTTTAACCTCCTGTTTGGCCCAGTTTGCAATTTCTGCGGAAGATGAACAGGAATAGCGAGAACCAATGAGAGGCTAGCTGGAGGTGTCTGGACGGGCAAATTTAACTCTCATTTCCCACCAGGAAGAGGAATTAACCAAAGGCTCAGCATGCCATGCCGGAACCAGATTAGGGCCTGAAGCCATCCTGCGGTGTTGCGGCCAGGTCACAAGAAAGCGAGTTGAAGAAAGGAGCTCAGGGGCACTGTAATTCACAAACCTGCAGAGTTATAAATGACAGGTATCATCCAAAAATAGACTGAAGTAAGGCTGCCAAGAGGACTTGAAAGCGGGGCAGAATTGCAGGAAACCGATTTCAGGAGGTAGACTGGAATTGCATTGAAAGCATAGGAAAAGAGGCAGAACGTCCACAATGATGCACTTGGCCAAAAAGGGCGTATGCGTTTTTTCCTGAATATATTCAGGAAAAAACGCATACGCCCTTTTTGGCCAACCAAGCAAGCTTGCAAAGGAAATCTGCACTACAATGAAGTCTCACTTCCCCCCAGTCAAAAGGGCCATCTGAAAAAAGTGTAAAATCCAGAAAGGCAGGACAGGCCATGGAGAACTGGGAGCCTTGTTATGCTGATGGGCGGGATGTAAATTGCCAACAACCACTCGGGAGAAGTGTATGGTGTTTCCTGAAACATCTAAAAAACAAAGCAACAGAACCTAGGGCACTTCCACTTATGGTCCTATAGCTTAGGGAAATTAAAATCAAAAAACACAGCCACCCCAAAGTTTGGAATGGCTCTGTTTACAAGAACCTCGTTTACAGTACAAGTTCAACATCGCAGAAAGTGAAAAATGGATAAAGAAGTTGTGGTATTTACTTACAAAGCAATATCACTCAGCAATGAAATCTGTGTCATCAGGCCCTTAGCAGCACAATGAGTGGATTCAGGTATGATGATTCTAACTGAAGTAAGTCACACAGAAAAAGAAACATCATAAGATATCACTAATACACGGAATGTAAACTTGGCTACACAGGAACTGAATTACAGAACAGAACAGGGTCTCAAATTTAGAAAACCAACTTATGCTTGCTTAAGGGGAAAGGTGAGTTGGGGTGCTGCATAAAACCAGAGATTGAAATGAGCACAGATAAAGTTCCTTAAGCCAAATATGGAATAGACAAGAGCTACTCCTTGCTCAACGAAATGGACTCAACACCGCATATTAAACGCCTAAGAATGTACCTGACTAGTAAGTATCTTAAAACCTATGGATTGCTATGTCTCCGAAAGAGAATCAAGCATGTGTACAGGGGAATAAACGCAGCAGTGATAGGATTGGAGAGGTTCGGTGAGCAAATGAAGACCCTTTGAAGTCATATTGCATGGTACCCATTACACGGGTCTCAACTCTCCAGGTTGAAGGTATTCTTCCTTCAGCTAAAACATGCATGTGGAACCCAAGTATGATCAACCATGTGAACGGGAGACGTGTTCAAATATGTCTCAGTTTTCCTCCCCTGGTACTCGGGTGCAACATTCCAGACGCTTTACTAACACTCTCCCCACTTGGAGAGTCAGCGCCTTTAACCTCCTGTTTAGCCCAGTTTGCAATTTCTGCGGAAGATGAACAGGAATAGCGAGAACCAATGAGAGGCTAGCTGGAGGTGTCTGGACGGGCAAATTTAACTCTCATTTCCCACCAGGAAGAGGAAATAACCAAAGGCTCAGCGTGCCGTACCGGAACCAGATTAGGGCCTGAAGCCATCCTGCGGTGTTGCGGCCAGCTCAAAAGAAAGCGAGTTGAAGAAAGGAGCTCAGGGGCACTGTAATTCACAAACCTGCAGAGTTATAAATGACAGCTATCGTCCAAAAATAGACTGAAGTAAGGCTGCCAAGAGGACTTGAAAGCGGGGCAGAATTGCAGGAAACCGATTTCAGGAGGTAGACTGGAATTGCATTGAAAGCATAGGAAAAGAGGCAGAACGTCCACAATGATGCACTTGGCCAAAAAGGGCGTATGCGTTTTTTCCTGAATATATTCAGGAAAAAACGCATACGCCCTTTTTGGCCAACCAAGCAAGCTTGCAAAGGAAATCTGCACTACAATGAAGTCTCACTTCCCCCCGGTCAAAAGGGCCATCTGAAAAAAGTGTAAAATCCAGAAAGGCAGGACAGGCCATGGAGAACTGGGAGCCTTGTTATGCTGATGGGCGGGATGTAAATTGCCAACAACCACTCGGGAGAAGTGTATGGTGTTTCCTGAAACATCTAAAAAACAAAGCAACAGAACCTAGGGCGCTTCCACTTATGGTCCTATAGCTTAGGGAAATTAAAATCAAAAAGACACAGCCACCCCAAACTTTGGAACGGCTCTGTTTACAAGAACCTCGTTTACAGTACAAGTTCAACATCGCAGAAAGTGAAAAATGGATAAAGAAGTTGTGGTATTTACTTACAAAGCAATATCACTCAGCAATGAAATCTGTGTCATCAGGCCCTTAGCAGCACAATGAGTGGATTCAGGTATGATGATTCTAACTGAAGTAAGTCACACAGAAAAAGAAACATCATAAGATATCACTAATACACGGAATGTAAACTTGGCTACACAGGAACTGAATTACAGAACAGAACAGGGTCTCAAATTTAGAAAACCAACTTATGCTTGCTTAAGGGGAAAGGTGAGTTGGGGTGCTGCATAAAACCAGAGATTGAAATGAGCACAGATAAAGTTCCTTAAGTCAAATATGGAATAGACAAGAGCTACTCCTTGCTCAACGAAATGGACTCAACATCGCATATTAAACACCTAAGAATGTACCTGACTAGTAAGTATCTTAAAACATATGGATTGCTATGTCTCGAAAGAGAATCAAGCATGTGTACAGGGGCATAAATGCAGCAGTGATAGGATTGGAGAGGTTCGGTGAGCAAATGAAGACCCTTTGAAGTCATATTGCATGGTACCCATTACACGGGTCTTAACTCTCCAGGTTTAAGGTATTCTTCCTTCAGCTAAAACATGCATGTGGAACCCAAGTATGATCAACCATGTGAACGGGAGACGTGTTCAAATATGTCTCAGTTTTCCTCCCCTGGTACTCGGGTGCAACATTCCAGACGCTTTACTAACACTCTCCCCACTTGGAGAGTCAGTCCCTTTAACCTCATGTTTGGCCCAGTTTGCAATTTCTGTGGAAGATGAACAGGAATAGCGAGAACCAATGAGAGGCTAGCTGGAGGTGTCTGGACGGGCAAATTTAACTCTCATTTCCCACCAGGAAGAGGAATTAACAAAAGGCTCAGCGTGCCGTGCCGGAACCAGATTAAGGCCTGAAGCCATCCTGCGGTGTTGCGGCCAGCTCAAAAGAAAGCGAGTTGAAGAAAGGAGCTCAGGGGCACTGTAATTCACAAACCTGCAGAGTTATAAATGACAGCTATCGTCCAAAAATATACTGAAGTAAGGCTGCCAAGAGGACTTGAAAGTGGGGCAGAATTGCAGGAAACCGATTTCAGGAGGTAGACTGGAATGCACTGAAAGCATAGGAAAAGAGGCAGAACGTCCACAATGATGCACTTGGCCAAAAAGGGCGTATGCGTTTTTTCCTGAATATATTCAGGAAAAAAAGCATACGCCCTTTTTGGCCAACCAAGCAAGCTTGCAAAGGAAATCTGCACTACAATGAAGTCTCACTTCCCCCCGGTCAAAAGGGCCATCTGAAAAAAGTGTAAAATCCAGAAAGGCAGGACAGGCCATGGAGAACTGGGAGCCTTGTTATGCTGAAGGGCGGGATGTAAATTGCCAACAACCACTCGGGAGAAGTGTATGGTGTTTCCTGAAACATCTAAAAAACAAAGCAACAGAGCCTAGGGCACTTCCACTTATGGTCCTATAGCTTAGGGAAATTAAAATCAAAAAGACACAGCCACCCCAAAGTTTGGGACACCTCCGTTTACAAGAACCTCGTTTACCGTACAAGTTCAATATCACAGAAAGTGAAAAATGGATAAAGAACTTGTGGTACTTACGTACAATGCAGTATCACTCAGCAATGAAATCTATGTCATCAGGCCCGTAGCAGCATAATGAGTGGATTCAGGTACGATGATTCTAACTGAAATAAGTCACACAGAAAAAGAAACATCATAAGATATCAGTAATACACGGAATGTAAACTTGGCTACACAGGAACTGCATTCCAAAACAGAACAGGGTCTCAAATTTAGAAAACCAACTTACGCTTGCTTAAGGGGAAAGGTGAGTTCGGGTGCTGCATAAAACCAGAGATTGATATGAGCACAGATAAAGTTCCTTAAGCCAAATATGGAATAGACAAGAGCTACTCCTTGCTCAACGAAATAGACTCAACACCCCATATTAAACGCCTAAGAATGTACCTGACTAGTAAGTATCTTAAAACCTATGGATTGCTATGTCTCCAAAAGAGAATCAAGCATGTGTACAGGGGCATAAATGTAGCAGTGATAGGATTGGAGAGGTTCGGTGAGCAAATGAAGACCCTTTGAAGTCATATTGCATGGTACCCATTACACGGGTCTCAACTCTCCAGGTTTAAGGTATTCTTCCTTCAGCTAAAACATGCATGTGGAACCTAGAGTATGATCAACCATGTGATCGGGAGATGTGTTCAAATATGTCTCAGTTTTCGTACCCTGGTACTCGGGTGCAACATTCCAGACGCTTTACTAACACTCTCCCTACTTGGAAAGTCAGTCCCTTTAACCTCCTGTTTGGCCCAGTTTGCAATTTCTGTGGAAGATGAACAGGAATAGCGAGAACCAATGAGAGGCTAGCTGGAGGTGTGTGGACGAGCAAATTTAACTCTGATTTCCCACCAGGAAGAGGAAATAACCAAAGGCTCAGCGTGCCGTACCAGAACCAGATTAGGGCCTGAAGCCATCCTGCGGTGTTGCGGCCAGCTCAAAAGAAAGCGAGTTGAAGAAAGGAGCTCAGGGGCACTGTAATTCACAAACCTGCAGAGTTATAAATGACAGCTATCGTCCAAAAATAGACTGAAGTAAGGCTGCCAAGAGGACTTGAAAGCGGGGCAGAATTGCAGGAAACCGATTTCAGGAGGTAGATTGGAATTGCATTGAAAGCATAGGAAAAGAGGCAGAATGTCCACAATGATGCACTTGGCCAAAAAGGGCGTATGCGTTTTTTCCTGAATATATTCAGGAAAAAACGCATACGCCCTTATTGGCCAACCAAGCAAGCTTGCAAAGGAAATCTGCACTACAATGAAGTCTCACTTCCCCCCGGTCAAAAGGGCCATCTGAAAAAAGTGTAAAATCCAGAAAGGAAGGACAGGCCATGGAGAACTGGGAGCCTTGTTATGCTGAAGGGCGGGATGTAAATTGCCAACAACCACTCGGGAGAAGTGTATGGTGTTTCCTGAAACATCTAAAAAACAAAGCAACAGAGCCTAGGGCACTGCCACTTATGGTCCTATAGCTTAGGGAATTTAAAATCAAAAAGACAGAACCACCCCAAAGTTTGGAACGGCTCTGTTTACAAGAACCTCGTTTACAGTAGAAGTTCAACATCGCAGAAAGTGAAAAATGGATAAAGAAGTTGTGGTATTTACTTACAAAGCAATATCACTCAGCAATGAAATCTGTGTCATCAGGCCCTTAGCAACACAATGAGTGGATTCAGGTATGATGATTCTAACTGAAATAAGTCACACAGAAAAAGAAACATCATAAGATATCACTAATACACGGAATGTAAACTTGGCTACACAGGAACTGCATTCCAAAACAGAACAGGGTCTCAAATTTAGAAAACCAACTTAAGCTTGCTTAAGGGGAAAGTTGAGTTGGGGTGCTGCATAAAACCAGAGATTGAAATGAGCACAGATAAGGTTCCTTAAGCCAAATATGGAATAGACAAGAGCTACTCCTTGCTCAACGAAATGGACTCAAAACCCCATATTAAACGCCTAAGTATGTACCTGACTAGTAAGTATCTTAAAACCTATGGATTGCTATGTCTCCAAAAGAGAATCAAGCGTGTGTACAGGGGCATAAACGCAGCAGTGATAGGATTGGAGAGGTTCGGTGAGCAAATGAAGACCCTTTGAAGTCATATTGCATGGTACCCATTCCACGGGTCTCAACTCTCCAGGTTTAAGGTATTCTTCCTTCAGCTAAAACATGCATGTGGAACCCAAGTATGATCAACCATGTGAACGGGAGACGTGTTCAAATATGTCTCAGTTTTCCTCCCCTGGTACTCGGGTGCAACATTCCAGACGCTTTACTAACACTCTCCCCACTTGGAGAGTCAGTCCCTTTAACCTCCTGTTTGGCCCAGTTTGCAATTTCTGCAGAAGATGAACAGGAATAGCGAGAACCAATGAGAGGCTAGCTGGAGGTGTCTGGACGGGCAAATTTAACTCTCATTTCCCACCAGGAAGAGGAATTAACCAAAGGCTCAGCATGCCATGCCGGAAACAGATTAGGGCCTGAAGCCATCCTGCGGTGTTGCGGCCAGGTCACAAGAAAGCGAGTTGAAGAAAGGAGCTCAGGGGCACTGTAATTCACAAACCTGCAGAGTTATAAATGACAGCTATCGTCCAAAAATAGACTGAAGTAAGGCTGCCAAGAGGACTTGAAAGCGGGGCAGAATTGCAGGAATCCGATTTCAGGAGGTAGACTGGAATTGCATTGAAAGCAAAGGAAAAGACGCAGAACGTCCACAATGATGCACTTGGCCAAAAAGGGCGTATGCGTTTTTTCCTGAATATATTCAGGAAAAAACGCATACGCCCTTTTTGACCAACCTAGCCAACTTCCAAAGGAAATCTGCACTACAATGAAGTCTCACTTCTCCCCGTCAAAAGGGCCATCTGAAAAAAGTGTAAAATCCAGAAAGGCAGGACAGGCCATGGAGAACTGGGAGCCTTGTTATGCTGATGGGCGGGATGTAAATTGCCAACAGACACTCGGGAGAAGTGTATGGTGTTTCCTGAAACATCTAAAAAACAAAGCAACAGAACCTAGGGCACTTCCACTTATGGATCTATAGCTTAGGGAAATTAAAATCAAAAAGACACAGCCACCCCAAAGTTTGGAACGGCTCTGTTTACAAGAACCTCGTTTACAGTACAAGTTCAACATCGCAGAAAGTGAAAAATGGATAAAGAAGTTGTGGTATTTACTTACGAAGCAATATCACACAGCAATGAAATCTGTGTCATCAGGCCCTTAGAAGCACAATGAGTGGATTCAGGTATGATGATTCTAACTGAAATAAGTCACACAGAAAAAGAAACATCACAAGATATCAGTAATACATGGAATGTAAACTTGGCTACACAGGAACTGAATTACAGAACAGAACAGGGTCTCAAATTTAGAAAACCAACTTAGGCTTGCTTAAGGGTAAAGGTGAGTTGGGGTGCTGCATAAAACCAGAGATTGAAATGAGCACAGATAAAGTTCCTTAAGTGAAATATGGAATAAATAAGAGCTACTCCTTGCTCAACGAAATGGACTCAACACCGCATATTAAACGCCTAAGAATGTACCTGACTAGTAAGTATCTTAAAACCTATGGATTGCTATGTCTCCGAAAGAGAATCAAGCATGTGTACAGGGGCATAAATGCAGCAGTGATAGGATTGGAGAGGTTCGGTGAGCAAATGAAGACCCTTTGAAGTCATATTGCATGGTACCCATTACACGGGTCTTAACTCTCCAGGTTTAAGGTATTCTTCCTTCAGCTAAAACATGCATGTGGAACCCAAGTATGATCAACCATGTGAACGGGAGACGTGTTCAAATATGTCTCAGTTTTCCTCCCCTGGTACTCGTGTGCAACATTCCAGACGCTTTACTAACACTCTCCCGACTTGGAGAGTCAGTCCCTTTAACCTCCTGTTTGGCCCAGTTTGCAATTTCTGTGGAAGATGAACAGGAATAGCGAAAACCAATGAGAGGCTAGCTGGAGGTGTCTGGACGGGCAAATTTAACTCTCATTTCCCACCAGGAAGAGGAATTAACAAAAGGCTCAGCGTGCCGTGCCGGAACCAGATTAAGGCCTGAAGCCATCCTGCGGTGTTGCGGCCAGCTCAAAAGAAAGCGAGTTGAAGAAAGGAGCTCAGGGGCACTGTAATTCACAAACCTGCAGAGTTATAAATGACAGCTATCGTCCAAAAATATACTGAAGTAAGGCTGCCAAGAGGACTTGAAAGTGGGGCAGAATTGCAGGAAACC
Source organism: Delphinus delphis (assembly GCF_949987515.2). NCBI lineage: Eukaryota > Metazoa > Chordata > Mammalia > Artiodactyla > Delphinidae > Delphinus > Delphinus delphis. The sequence goes on from NW_027192690.1 coordinate 633,222, forward strand.
GATTTCAGGAGGTAGACTGGAATGCACTGAAAGCATAGGAAAAGAGGCAGAACGTCCACAATGATGCACTTGGCGAAAAAGGGCGTATGCGTTTTTTCCTGAATATATTCAGGAAAAAACGCATACGCCCTTTTTGGCCAACCAAGCAAGCTTGCAAAGGAAATCTGCACTACAATGAAGTCTCACTTCCCCCCGGTCAAAAGGGCCATCTGAAAAAAGTGTAAAATGCAGAAAGGCAGGACAGGCCATGGAGAACTGGGAGCCTTGTTATGCTGAAGGGCGGGATGTAAATTGCCAACAACCACTCGGGAGAAGTGTATGGTGTTTCCTGAAACATCTAAAAAACAAAGCAACAGAGCCTAGGGCAAATCCACTTATG